>NW_026652277.1:170131145-170202417 GCF_009828535.3 Hylobates moloch | reverse complement strand
CTCAGTAGCTGGGATTGCAGGCACCCGCCACCACACCCAGCTAATTTTTTTATTTTTAGTAGATAGGAAGTTTCACCATGTTGGCCAGGCTTATCTCGAACTCCTGACTTCAAGTGATCCACCCACCTTGGCCTGCCAAAGTGCTGGGATTACAGGCGTGAGCCTCTCCGCCTGGCCTAAACAAGGTGATTTCTGATAGTGAGCACCTACTTCGGAGAAAAAAAATCTAAAATGTTAAGATAGGGATAGGAGACACTTCATGATATGCTGCACTCTAGATTTAGAGAGCTAAATGCATCCACTCAAGAGTTTTTAATGATCTTTAATAGTATCTACTAGAACTATTTCAAACTTGGTGAAGTGTATTTTTATCATGAATATGGCATTGTCTCAAAGATAAGAAACCAAAAATAAGTTCTTTTATGAACAGAGTAATGTAAATTTGTAACACTTAGAAGTTTATAGTCAGAAATGCTTTCATTAAACAATTTAATTATTATTTTATAAAGAAGGAATAGAAAAACCTTAAATCTGTAAATAAGGCTAAGATTCTCAAACAGTAAAATACGAAGATTGATTGAATTAAATTGTGGAAATATTTTGATAGCTTACAAGACTGGAAAGAATCATGCCAGGTAACTTTCAGTATGGCAAGTGATAAATAAAGATTTGGAAAAATATTCCAAACTGTTTGCTAAAATTCATAAACTAACTTTTGGAGCAATTTTTGGATTACAGACAAATTTCACTTACAGAAAAATTGCACAAAGATTTTTCCTATTTCTCCCCCAACACACACATACACTTTCCCCTGTTAATAACACATCTTGCATTTGTGTGTTACATTTGTTATAATTGGTGAAGCAATATTGATACGTTATTATTAACTAAAGTCCATAGCTTCCATTCAGCTTCATTCTTTGTGTTGTACATTCTGTGGGTTTTGGCAAATGCCTAAATGGCATGTATCCACCATTATAACATCATACAGAAGAGCACCACTGCCCTACACATACCCTGTACTCCACGTACTCATCCCTCCCTCCTTCCCCGGAACCCATGGCAATCACTGATCTTTCACTGCTTCTACACATAGTTTTGCTTTTTCCAAATATCTTTTAGTTAGAGCCAGAAAGTATATAGCCTTTACAGACAGACTTTCACTTAGCAATATGCGTTTAAATTTCCTTCCTATCTTTTTGTGACTCAATAATTCTTTTTATTGCTGCATAATATTCTGTTGTAAGGATAAACCAGAGTTTGTTCATTCACCTGCTGATGCATTAATGGACTTCTTGTTTCCAGGTATTGTCCAGATATAAATAAAGCGTGACTGCTGGATTGCATGGTAAATCTGCTTAGTTTTGTAAGAAACTGCCAAACTATCTTCCAAACCGGCTGTAACATTTTGCATTCCCACCAGCAATGAATGAGAGTTCTTTTTACTCTACATTCTCACTAGCATTGGCTGTTATCAGTGTTCTGAATTTTAGCCATCAACTAGGTGGGCAGTACTATGTAATTTTGTTTTATTTTTAAATTCCATAATGACATATGACAATGAGCATCTTTTAATATGCTTACTTGCCAGCTGTATTTATTTGTTTATTTGGTAAGATGTCTGCTTAGATCTTTTGACCATTTTAAAATGGGTCCCTTACTTACATGTTTCTGAGTTGCAAGACTTCTTTGTATATCTTGGATACTAGTCCTTTATCAGATACGTATTTTGTGAATATTTTCTCTCTGATTGTGACTTGGCTTTTCATTCTCTGGAGATTGTCTTTTGCAGAGCAGAAGTCTTTAATTTTAATGAAGCCCTGCCTATCAATTATTTCTTTCATGGATTGTGCCTTTGGTGTTACATCTAAAAAATCACCAGGAAACCCAAGATCATCTAGATGATCTCATTTGTTATCTTCTCCATGTTTTATAGTTTTGCATTTTATTTCGAAGTTCATGGTGCATTTTTAGTTGATTTTTGTTAAGGATGTAAGCTGTAATGATTTATTCTATTTTTTTTTTTTTTTGCATGTGGATGTCTGTTTGTTCCAGCATCATTTGTTGAAAAGATGATTATTTCTCCATTCTATTGCCTTTGCCTCTTTATCAAAGATCAGTTGACCGTGTTTGTGTGGATCTATTTCTGGGCTCTCCATTGATTTGTTTATTGTCTATCTTATCTATTTTTTTTTTTTTTTTACCAACAATCACACTTTATTTATTACTGTGTCATTTTAGTAAGCGTTAAAGTTGAGTGGTACCAGTGATATTTGTTCTTCTTCAGTGTTGTGTAGGCTATTTTGGGTCTTCTTCTCCATATAAGCTTTAGAATCAGTTTGTTGATATCCTCAAAATAACTTTATGTGATTTTAATATTGGAATTTAAACTTTATTTTGACTAAGCAAAAAAAATGTATGTTTTATATATTAGGTTATTTCTTAAATATTGTGGTCTACTATGGTGGTCTGTGGCCCATGTGACCACCTTACAGCAGTCATAGTGAAACACAGTCTCTTACCATGGTATAAACCATGGTATTATATTCATGAACACTGTAGTCATTTCTTGTCCTGAAAGAGGAAATGATGGCCCTGGAAGAAATGGGATGGGGGTTGTGGGGAGGCTATGAGAGCAGTAAGGGGCACAATTCAGGAACACAGAGTAGAAAGATTAGCATCTTTCAGTTAGAGAAGATTAAAGCTGCAAGAACATTTTCTGCTTTCTACATTACATAGTCAATTTATTGAACAGGTTAATCCTGCCAAGCCATAGTGACCAAGAGTAGATGATACTTAATTACAGAACTCTACATTTAAGGGAGAGAATAAAGGACGCGTGGTGGTGGTTTCGGCCTTGTCTCTGAATGTGGCAGGTGTAAAGTGCCCACAGTGCCCTCACATAGAATGTCTAAGATACCCCTGTATACTGAAGGACCAACAAGACTCCTGTGTAAGTACTGCCTGTATCAACCTATAGACGGATCTGCTGGGCAGTTATATGCAGAATCTTCATTTCTTCTGATGGGTTGATCTTTGCTCGTAATAATTTATATTCGAATATTTGTCAAATAGATCAATTAAGGTAAACCTAATTAATCCTTTACCTTGTAAACAAATTCTGCCTCACAAGAGATTTCCCAAGATAGACACTTTGTTCCTGACTTGGTTTCCTTTATGTCACTCAGGGTCCCTGAAATGAATGTTAGAATCCATCAAAATTGACTACGATTTTTAAAAAAATTTGGTTCAAAAGGAAATATCCAGTTTGTGCTGAGCAATTTCTTTTTTAATCTCCAACCCACTTTCCTGCTTATTTTTGCCTTTTATTCATGTGTATATACACACACACACACAAAATGAAAAACTAAATTGTAATATATATAGAGAGAGATGTTTTAAAATTTAAGTTCCAGTTCTCATATCTTGCGTTTTAAAAAGTCTCTTAATTAATGTGAGACGTTTTAGATGTCTAGCCGAGAACATAATTTCAAACACCTATAATTAAATTGTAAATAAAGTCTCAATTTCTCTGTTATCAATATAACATGAAACTATATATTCTCTAATTCTATGAAAACAGAAAAATATAATAAATATTTTTAAAGAGAAATTCAAACCTGTAGACTGTCTTATAAGGCTTTATATTTCTAATCTCCCACAGAGCCTGACATAGTTCCATTTAATGAGTATTTCTGTTGTTGATGTATATTCTTTTGTTTAAGTGAGAGTAACAATATTATTTTTTTAATTGACTGAGGAAAAGTAAATTGTGTTTGTGTTTAAAAAAATCTTTCATATGATATTTTAAGTCTCCAAATAAGTATAACTGCATAAATAAACTAGTAATTTATTCGCTTAATAAAGACAAATAATACAAAGAGTAAAACATCTGAGGATAGACTGTCCAAAGGAAAATTCCTCAGTATAACGAAGGAAGGAAGGAACTAAAACTATACATATTTATATCCGTTAAATTATGTAATAAATATATGCTTTATTGCTTCGTTGGAATATAATTGGCTATAGTAGAGATTTGCCATACACTTACTCTAGCTTATCCAGCTTGTTAATTAGAGGTAGAAATCCCATCTCATTTTTATGCATACCTCATATGATCCATATTTTTAAAGTATAGTTTAAAAAGTACATTTTGCGATTCTGGCCAAAAGAGAGACTATAATCTGTTATATTAGTCATTTAGAGTTAGAAGAAGGTCTGATCTCCCTACTGTTCATGATAAGTACAAATGATTTTAATATTGGTAATCAAGCGACTGCTTTGTGATGCAGTTTTATTCTCATCTTGTCTTCTTAAAAGTTGCCACTATCTGTCTCGTGAGCAATTGTGAGTAAACGGTCAGAGGATTTATGCTTTTGCCTTGCCATTTTAAATGCCGAGGTACGATAATAACCGCTCTCTTTGTTTTCTTTTACTGGTGAGTTTTTAAAAATCAAGGAACGGTGTGCATACCTTCCTCTTTGGTTGAGAATGGTCCAGAGAATGTCATAGGAATACATAACATTGAAGAGACAAAGTTTCATATGCTGCAGAATTAAATTCTAGACAAATACATCCATTTCATGTGAATGGATAAAGGAAACTGGTTTGGTTATATTCAGATAGTCAAGGAAACTTGTGGAACTTACAACAATAAAATAATAATACAACTACAATCATTATAAAAGCTATGGAGAATTGCATGCTTAAGTTGTAAGTGTACACTTTGTCCCTACTTCCGGCATATTTGCAAATTAAAAACTGTACATTCTTTGCTAGCCAGTATGTGCGAGGAAATACTGACACTATAGACGCATAAAATTGGTCAAGCCCCACACTGGATTTATAAGGAATTTCACAGATGAGGACACTACAACTTAAGTAATACATGCTCAAAATCATGTAGGCTGTGGGGTTTCAATATCAGTCTATCTAATTCTAATGTCTATGCTCTTTCTATTATATCATGCTACTTTCCAAAATTCCAGGAAATATGTACAAGGTAAACTACATAGTTGATGAATCCAAAAGTTAATTTTTGCAGATTGTGTGTTATTCATGTCTCTATATTTGTCTTACCTTTAATATTCTTCAAAAAATTAAGTAAACATATATGAATATGAATTTTTAAAATTTTATTCATATATGTATACTTAATTTCTAAAATTTAAAATTTTAGCATTTAGCATTTATTTTATGTATATAATATAGAATAGCTAAATAGCATTTAATATATGTGAAAGAATAGCTGCTGAAATGCTTAACACTCAATTTCATTTTTTTCTTTAGCAGTTCCAGTAATTTTTGTGCTGCGTATTCAAGAGAAAGATAAAAATTAGACTTGGTGATTGCATGTGTACTTTCTGCTAACCATCCATTCTTACCCTAGGTAGCTTAGAGTCAACTCTAATGTGACTTTCATTGTTTAAGGGGATGAAAATAAAATCAGAACTTGGAAAATATGGGAAGCTGACTAAATTAACCTGTCATACAATGAGTTTGACAGCATGGTGGCATTGGTCTGCTACCACCACTTAGTGAGAACTTCTAAAAACACTTGCAGTGGACATTGGTGTGTGAAAAACTTCTCATTCAACACACTACTAAAGGTAATCAAAATAAAATACAGTATTGAAAATTATAGAGAAAGTTCTATTTTTGTTTACTCATTAGGAAATAAAGAACCCACATTTTTGTTTTAAAGTAAGCATGCTGCATTCAGTCCCCATCTATTCATCCTATGTACTTAAAGTTTAAATTATGCCATTATAGGTGCCATTTAAATTTGGGGAAAAAATGGATACTTTTAAGATGTGAATCAAATCTAGAAAATGAAGTGTCTAGCTTTCTATTGCTAGAATTATAATACTCCCTCTGTCCTTTCTCGATGCTTCCATTACTAAGTAAGTATTAATTAGAGAAGAGCAATGGAAAAGAAAATAATTAGATGTGAGATGAAGATATCTTCTACAGGAATGTGACTATTAGATTTTAACCTGCTTCACTATTTATCTGTTAATCCATGCCCTTCAGGGTGATGCCATGCTCTTCCCCAAGTGATTGTTACTGAAAGTCTCTCTCCTCCCACCTTAGAGTTTTTCATAATCAAGATGGCCCCAGGATGCACAGTCACACGGACCTGACCAGATTTTTTGCCACGTAGATTATCTTTCCTAAAACAGTGCTTTGGATTAAGAGACGTTGAACTCAATAGTCTTCAGCAGTCTACAAAAGATAAATGGTTCAGAAAGTTTGACACACAGCCTTTTCTGTTGTATGCTTAAGTAAAGGCAGTCCTTCGGTTTGACTCACCTTGTTCATTGTGACAACTTTCCATAATCTGCCTTTTCTGCTTCATAGACTACCTGAAGCACAGTGATAAAAAGTAGTTCTGGTTCTCAGGGCCACCTGGTGGGATGACCTGGGTGCAGAGATTTTCCAGATATTGCCGACCATAGGAATTCACTGGGAGTGCTTCAGGGAGACCTATGGTGCTGCTGTTTGTGAAGTCCATGTCTCAAATCCTTTTGAACCCCACTGTCTATATTACTGAGCTCTGTGTCCCCTGCTGCAGTCTGTCTTTCATTTGTATCTGACCCAGTAGGGTATGTTAGAACAAGTAGCACTCTGGTGTCCGGAGGGGGTGGCTCAAAACCTTTCTGGTGTCTAGCTTTGACATTTAATGTTAAGTATGCTTATCTACTCAAAGGTGGGAGGAAAACTACCTTGTTTTTATACCACAGGAAAAAAACTCTAGCAAAAAAGTTATATATATTTTTATAAACACACACACATTGACACACACACACAAACACACAAAAACCTCAGGGTATATACATTTTGACTGGATTCTTTCATCCATTACAATCATTTTGAGATTCATCTATGTTATAGTGTATTTTACAAGTGCCTTCCTTTTTATTGCTGAGTATTATTTCATTGCATAAATATACTACGGTTTGTTTATCTGTTCTGACATTTGGGTTTAAATAGGTCTTGACGAATACATGTAAAGCTGGACATTTGTATAACAATTGTTTGTGTAGTCATGTGCTTTTTTTTGCCTCTTGTGCAAATACCTCCCTGAGAAATGGTCTGGTCCCAAAGAAAATGGCAATCTGTTCTCCAAAGCGGTTGGACCATTTTTCATTTAGACCAGAAACACAGTTGAATTCTAGTTGTTTTATATTCTTGACAACACTTAGTTTGGTCTACCTTTTAATTAAAAGGTATTCAATTTGACAGGCGTGTAGTAGTATCTCATTGTGGTCTTAATTTGCGTTTTCCTAATAGAAAGTAATGCTGGGCACCTTCTCAGGTACTTATTTGCCATCTATATATCTTCTTTGCTGCAGTGTCCATTCAAATCTTTTGCCCATTTTTTTATTGGGTTGTTTTCTTCATTTTCCACTTTTTATTGGGTTGTTTTATTTTTTATTTTTATTTTTGGAAACATGGTCTTGCTCTGTGTCCCAGGCTGGAGTACAGTGGCAGGATCATGGATCACTGCAGACTCAACCTCCTTAGGCTCAAGTGATCCTCCCATCTCAGCCTACTGAAGAGATGGGACTACAGGCACATGCCACCTTGCTTGGATTTTTTGTTTTTTTTAAATTTTTTATAGAGTCAGGGTCTCGCTCTGTTGCCCAGGCTGGTGGGTTGTTTTCTTACCACTGAGTTCTGCATGTGGTACATTACAGACGTAAGTCCTCTTTATCAGATATATAACTTGCAAATGCTTTATCCAAGTTTGTGACTTGTCTTTTCTATATATTAATAGTATGTTTCACAAGCAGAAAGTCTTAAATTTGACACATTTAATTTGTAAATTTGCTCTTTTTTTTTGTCATGCTTTGGGGAGCATAGCTAAAAAATGTTTTCTTAACCTAAGGTCATAAAGGAGTTATTTTGTTTTCTTCTAGAAGTTATATAGTTTTAGGTTTTAAATTGAAGACTATGATCAATTGTGTGTTAATTTTGTATACGATGTAAAGCAGAAATCAAAGTTCATTTTTTGCATATCAATCTCTAATTGCTACAGTGTGATATTTTGAAAAGACTATTCATTCTGCACTGAATAGCCTCTGCTCCTTTATCAAGATCAGTTGTCAACATGTTTGTATCTGTTTCTGGAGTCTTCTTTTCTATTGATCTATTTGTCTGTATTTGTACCAATAATGTACTCTTTTTTTATGGTAGGTTGATTAGTTTTAAAAATCTGGTAGTGTTCTCTAACTTTGTTTTAGATATTCCAGGTCATTTGTGTTACTCTATAAAATTTAGAATCACTTTGTCAGTTTCTAAAATAAATAAATAAAGCCTGTTGGGATTTTGATTAGGATTGCAATGAATCTATAGATGAATTTGGAGAGTATTGATATTTTGACAACACTGAGTCTTCTAACCCGTAACATAACATACTTCATTTACTGGAGGCTACTTTATTTCCTCTCAGTGGTGTTTTGTTTTGGGTTTTCAATGTCTCTTCTGTCTTTTTCTGTTGTTTGGTCACATGTTTTCCTGTTTTATATATTTTTTTAATGATGTGGTAAATGGTAGTGTTAACATTTTAATTTCCAACAGTTTGTTGCTAGTATGTAGAAATACAATTAATTTTGTATATTGAGCTTATTCTCTTTCAACTTGGCTAAACTCACTTAGTACTTCTGGTAGGAGTTCCCATAGGATTTTCACATAGAAACTGTGCCATCTTTGAAGGAAGACAGTTTTTCTTCTTCTTTCCCAGCCTCAATGTCTTTTGTTTATCTGGAGTTCTTTATTTTGAATTATTGCATTGACTAAAACCTCCAGTACAATGTTGAATAGAAGTGATGAGAGCAGATATCCTCAGTGTGTTCTTCCTTTTACGGGGAAAGCCTTCAGTCTTTTACTGTCATCTATAAAGTTAGCTGTAGGTTTTTCATAGATTCTCTTTATCAGGGCAAGGAAGTTTACATCTCTTCCTGTTTTGCATCACCTCTCATTATTGGAATATACTCTACTTGATCATAATGTACTTTTTAAAATACAGTGTTGAATTTCATTTGTGAAAATGTTAATTTTTTATCTGTTTATGAGGAATGTAATATTTTATCTGGTTTTGGTATCATGGCAGTGGTGGCTTCATTGAGTGAGTTGGGAAGTAGTCATTCATTTTTTGTTTGTTTATTTATTTGTTTGAGACAGAATTTCACTCTCTTGCTGAGGCTGGAGTGCAGTGGCGCGATCTCAGCTCACTGCAACCTCTGCTTCCTGGGTTCCAGCGATTCTCCTGCCTCTGCCCCCTCATGTAGCTGGGATTTCAGGCGCGTGCCAACACGCCTGGCTAATTTTTGTATTTCTGGTAGAGATGAGGTTTCACCATATTGGCCAGGCTAGTCTTGAACTCCTGATCTCAAGTGATCCACCCACCTCAGCCTTGCAAAGTGCTAGGATTATAGGCGTGAGCCGCCATGCCAGGCCAGTCATTCCTTTTTAATTTTCTGCAAAAGTTCGTGTAGATTCATATAATTTTTACCCTAAATATTTGCTAGAATTCACTATAAGGTTTTTACAAATTCAATCTCTTCAACAAATTCTATTCAGGTTATTATCTCTTTTTTATTGACTGACTGTGTCTTTCAAAGAATTTGTCCGTTTCATCCAAGTTGTCAAATTTACTGGTATAAAATTGTCCATAATCTGTCTTTATATTTTTAATATCTGTACAATCTGTAGTGTACAGATTTGCCTTTGCCATTGCCGATGTTATAATTTATGTCTTCTCTCTCTGCCTACAGGTTTATCTATTGTACTATCTCAACTACTTTGCTGTTGATTTTTAGAATTTCTGTCTCTCTTTCTCTCTCTTTCTTTTTTGCCTTTTACTTCAGTATTGGGTAAATTACAGTCTGTAGACCAAATTTAGCCCTGTTTTTGTAAGGCCTTGGATCTAAGAATGATTTTTACTCTTTTAAAGGGTTGTAAAAAGAAATAATAAGAATATGCAACAAAACCATAGGAGACTTACAAAGATGACAATATTTATTGTCTGACATTTTACAGAAAAAATTTGTCCATCCCTGTTTTATATAATTGATTTTGACTATGATTTACTTTCTTTGGATTTAATTTATTCTTCTTTATTTAGTTTTATATTATAGAAAATGTCATTGATTTGAGATCTTGGTATTTATTGCATTCCTGGTCAGTTTCTATTGACCACAATATCTGGATATCAGATATTGTGACTTATGCTTTGTGGATTATTAGATATTTTTTTTCTCTTCTACAAATATTTTTGGTCGTTGTTCTGGGACCGAGTTAAGTTACTTGGAAATAGTTTTATCCTTCCAGGTCACGTTGTTGGTTGTTAGGCAGAACTGGAATAAGGGTCAGTCTAGGGCTTACTATTGCCCACCAGAGGCCGGCCACGCTGTGTATTCTACTCAATGCCCTGTGAACCAGCAAGGTTTTCAGTCTCACTGGTGGGTATAAGAGGCACTGTTCCTTACCCTTGTGGGTCCCTGACACTGTTATCTCTAATCCTTTGCGGTAGATTCTTTTCAGTTTTCTCACTTGCATAAACTTGAGCAAGTCTTTGCAGATCTCTGACACTCTGTCTCTGACCACCTCTCACCAATATTTTGTCCTGTGAAATTTAGAGGCTATGGTCTCCCTCAACTCTGTTTTATCTCCTCACTTTAGCCTTAGGCCCTACCCTGGAAACGCTCTCAAGGCAGTAAGTTGGAGTAATGTTAAGACTCACCTTATTTGCTTCTGTCTCTTAGGGATTGTTAGTCTTCAATGCTTGATAGCCAGTATCTTCAACACCATTGTTTCAAGTAAAATAATTATCAAAAAAATATGAATGAGCTTGAAGCTCTGTTTAAAAGAAGAAATAGGTCATTTCAGCAATGTAATGGGAGATTTCTTAATCTATTTGTCTCAGTGAAATAAGAGGGTACCATAGAAAAAATTTAAGCAATAAAATTAACAAATGCTGTATAAAAATATATGTAATACATAAGTACTATATCTGACACAAATTTATAAATGTGATATTCATCACAAATAATACATTCTCTTTATTCAGACACATATAGTTAAATCATAAAGCAAGAATCATCAAAGCCAAAGATTAATTTCTTCTACCCAGCATTCTTTGAATACAATGGAATGAAGTTAGAAAACTTAACTAGGTCAACCCATATTGAAAATTAAGAAAACCTTCTAAATAACTAATGGGTCAAAGAAGAAATCATAAAGGAAATTAGACAGTATTATTAATGTAAGAAAAATACAAAATAAAAAAATTCTATATATTAAAAATTGATCCTTTTACATGTGTGGCTATAATGGCTCTTCAGGGAAAATTGGTGAGCTTTATTTTTTTTCATCAGAAAGGAACAGAGGCTGAAAATTAGTGAACTAAGCATCCAACATAAGATGTCAGAAAAAATACAACAGAAAGAACCTAAAGAAAATAGATAAATAAAATAATAAAAATAATTCCAGACATCAACAAAGAAAAAAATAAAATAAATATAATAAATATAATAGTTTGCTCTTTAAAAAGCAAAGAAAATAGATACACATCTCACAAGACTGATCAAGAAAAAAATACTAAAGACACAAATAATGTTAGGAATAAAAAAGTACACTAAACAAATATAAATCTGAAATTAAAATGTTGTTAAAGGATGATAAGACCAAAAATACTAGGAAAGCAAATTTAGAAATAGATAAATATACAGATATAGATATATATCTCACAACCCTCTAGGATTTATTTCAGATATACTTGTCTGGAGTAACATGAAATAGTCATATTATGTAAACATAAATAATCAATAATGTAAATCACCATATTGACAGATTAAAACAATTACATGATCTCAATAGATGCTGAAAAAGTATTTTAAAAAATTTCTCATGCAGTCATGGTTAAAAACTTATCAAACTGGAAATAGGGGAATTTTTTTTTTCTTGTTTTTGGGGGTAGGGGTATAGGGGCAAGGTCTCACTCTGTCACCCAGGCTAGAGTACAGTGGCACAATTGCAGCACACTGCAGCCTCGGCCTCCTGGGCTCCTGTGATCTTCCCACCATAGCCTCCCAAGTAGCTGGGACTACAGGCATGCACCATCACACCCGGCTAGCTTTTTTTTTTTTTTTTTTTTTTTTTTTTTTTTTTTGTAGAGACAGATTTTCACTATGTTGCCCAGGCTGGTCTCGAACTCCTGGGCAGAAGCAATTCATCCACGTTTGCCTCCCAAACTGCTGAGATTACAGGTGTGAGCCACTGAACCCAGCCAAATTTTCATTAATCTATTAGAAAAAGATCTATTTAAAAACTGTGGAAAATACGGCAAAAATGCTCAAAGGTTATTTTTAAGATGGGAAAAAACATGATTATATTCATTATGACCAGTCCAATAAAAGTAATATGGCTAGTAAAAGAACAAAAGTTGTTGTCTTTGTTTTATGTTATTACAACAGAATACCACAGCCTGGGTAATTTACAAAGAAAAGAGTTCATTTGGCTCATAGTTCTGAAGGCTGGAATGTCCTAGAGCATGGCAATGGTATCTGGTCAGGACCTTTCTGCTGTGTCATAACATGGCAGAGGGCAAGAGCATGCCAGCTAAGATCTCTTTTCTCTTCTTATAAAGCCACCAGTCTCATTATGAGGGCCCCACTCTGATGGCCTTATCTAATCTTAATTACCTCCCAAAGGCCCCACCTCCAAATACCATCAACATACGAATTTGGGGATTAAGTTTCCAACATATGAAATTTGAGGGACACATTCAAAACATAGCAAGTTTCAAGGTTGGAAAGTAAGAACCTATCATTATTCATAGCTGATGTGACTACAAAACTCAAAAGAATGTAACGATAAGTCATATAAATTCATAAGAGAATGTATAACTTTGCTGAATAAAATTCAGCATACTGAAATCAATTGCATTTCTAGATGTTAACAATAGGCAGAAGATGTGATTTTTCTAAGTTACCATTTAAAATTGTGTGCATCAAAAATATGTTGAACCTTGGAATAATCTAACAAAAGATTTTACGGCCTTTGTGAATAACCTGACAAAACTATTGCTAGAGGTTAAGTAAAACCTCAGTAAATGGAAAGATATTCCTTGAATTATGAACAATCAGTTCTTTTGTTAATCATTGCACAATGTATTCAGTCACCACAGTATGCAATCAGCAGGTTGACTCATTATCTTTACTTGAAAAGGATGCATACTTGTTGCTATTATCAGTTTGTTTCCCTGCACTCAAGAGTACATTATGGGTTTCTTAATTTATTTTGCTTCAAGCCTACCCTTGGGCAGCTTTCTGTGTGTAGCCAACATCTGCCCTGATTCTTAAAATGACCATTTTCAATGCTAGACAGAAAGTGCCATGATTTATCTATCTTTTCTCCGTAGTGAACAGGGAAAAGAACAGCTGATATGTGAGGAGCAATTGTGTTGTATTCAGAGTTATTCCAGGCTTGGTCTTCACCTCTGCACGTCTGGAATGGGAGGCCCTGGGGCCTGGGGATGAACTCAGGGAAGTAAGAGAACAGGGAAAGAGGTTTCTGAACAGCTCCCTTGGTTGTTTGTGGAGCTGCAGTTTTGTCCTAGGAAAATTCTTTACCTTTTGGTGCACACTTCGTTTCTTTATAGTGATTGTACAGGAGTGATTACCATGGAAGGATTTTGTTAAAGCACAGTGAAATCCTTACCTCTTCTCCCTATCATGTTTGAGCAACTGCTTCAACCCAAACCAAAACAAAGTCACTTGTTTCCTGCTTGTGTGTGAACTCACTGTATTCAGGTTCCCTGGGGCACATCCATTTTCAAACCTGCAGCCCAGAATGGAATGGAGCTTAGAGAGATAGAAAGCCAATGACAGGTACTATCTGTCAAGTCCACATATTCAGAGCCACTGTTCATAGTAGTGGGGCTGCTTCTAGGATAGGGCGAAATATATCTGAGCATCACGGTGGGCAGGGGGGCATCATAAAGATGCCATTTTTCTCTCAACCTTCAGAATGAACAAGGGCCAGGCCAGACCCAGCTGTGAGGGCAGTGATGGGGGTGAGCTTGGTTTGGCTCAGTTGCTCTAGTTTCCAGCACGTAACACCCCTTGGCGTCATTTCAGCTAATAACTAATAAGATATCATATGCTTTTATATGATTCATAGAATCACATCTGTTAAAAGTAAATTTACATTAGGAATTAAAATAATGCCTCCAAATCACCACAGTGTGATAGTTTGCTAAGTGAAAATTGACTTATAAAAGGAAGTTAAAACAGGGAATCTCTGATTGCAGAGTCTCTGTAGACGATTTGAGATTGCACATTGAAGACCATATGTTTCTATGCAAATGTGACATGTATCTAATATCGGGAGCATTTCCAGAAAAATGCTGTGCAATATGCTCTTCAAAAAAACCAAGTCTTACTTGGTATTAGACTAAGCCACGTTTATACACTGCAGTTTGTGGATTGTATGCACATGGGAATGGCACCTCAAAACAAACTTTCCTTTTAGACTGTTAACTCCATTTGTGAGCCGACAGCAGATGGCTGAACTGGCAGAGAAATTCTTTTCCGCGCAGCTCTGCCATCACTGTGGTAAAGGTGCCAGAGAGGGAGTGACCATAGACCATGTTTCTTAGGGTTTTCTAATATATTAAATAACTTTCCTTTTCTTCTATTGCTCATGGGTGAAATCTCTAGAAAAGTATTTCACAAGTAACATTTCTGTATATGTTGGTTTTAGCAGAAGCTTTCTCATCTTGCAATATTAGAAATCATGTAGGTTCCTAAAATTTTAACTGTTTAAATTTTGCATATCTTGTATTATTATTTTGCTTCTATAATCCTTGTCTTCTACACATGTGAGCATGCGTGCACACATACACATACACACACACACACACACACACACCCCTTCCATGAAAATGAATGTACAGAAACAACTTGTGCCTTATACTTACTAAATGCATATTCAGAAAGTTAAATGTTGTTTGATTCTATGTAAGTACACTTAAAAAAAACCCATCTAGTCTCAGATATCCAATATACTTCACCTGGTCCACCACTAGTGCCACCGTGTAGTCTACCATTATACTTCCTACTCTTTTTTTGTTACTGTTTCTGGGAAACCGGGATAGCAATGCAACTTGCTGTTCCTAGGGGAGGGTAAGAGCTATGGCTACTGCTGTAGTAGCAAACAACAACCACACGGGATGGCTAAGGCTTTATTCCACAGACCCACTCACGGCTTCTGCAAAGCCAGAAAGGGGTGGAGAATGTGAGGTGTGTCAACAACCTAGCCTTAATATAAAGGTATTATCATTTTAAAAATATTATCAAGTAATCCCTTGATCCCAAGGTTAACAGAGTCTTATACCTGTGTTATTTAAATTTCTCATTTATTGCATCTTTTTTCAAGTTGATTTCAGGAATAAAGCATACTAATCAGGAAAACAAAAGGTAATAAGCAGACATTTCTGCTGATGAGAAATATTTATTTAGCATTGCAGACGGTACGTAACAGGTTTTCCTATTGTTTTTCTAAAACAAACTCGACTTCTACTTGTCAACATTAAGCTCTTCCTAATGATTATTTACATCAAACCTTGGCTTTCATGGATACTTCTTTTAAAAGTGCCACAAGAGAGAAACCTAGGAATAAGATTTTATGAAAGGAACAACCTGGACTCTTTTTTCCTACCATCACGTTTTGTGTTTGCTTGGAAAATAAAACTAACACAAAGATTTCTGTAATAAATAGATAAGTATATCATGTTAGGGATTAGAAGCCAAAGGTAATCATTAATAATGTTTTTAAAAATCATCACCATGATTGGACTTGACAAGGAGGAAAATCAATCTAGTTTCTACGTCTGTGTCATGCGGCAAATGACAACACAAGAGCTTAGAGAAGCTGTGCCTTAAATCTGCCTTAGAGTCACTGAGGAGTAAGTAAATGATTCTTCCCTCCCTAGCACACTGCATGGTGCATAGTAGACACTTAATTATTTGTTGAGTCAATTAATCAATGAGTCAAAATCCCAGGTCCACCACTTACTTACTATGTAAACTTTGGCAAGTGACCTCACTTCTTAATGATTAGTCCTTTTCACCCTAAAATATTTATCATAATAGCACCTCATTAAGTGACTAAGAAGGTGATATGAGATAATATATGTAAACTACTTCCCATCGTGCCTGGTGCTAATTCACAGATCAATAGCTTATTCAGGGTCCTATTAAACACCAACATTGTTTTGTTTTATTTTGAAAGTGTAATCTGCACTTCTCACTTACTCGTGGAAAAACTATATTGCAATCATGTAGAGTGAAAGTTGAAGGGAAACGTTGGCCATAATCAGATGTGCTTAAATATATGACAGAAACTGAGTTCAGCATCACTTGCATGATTTGAGCTATTCTTGCCTCTACTTTTGCCACTTTCTACCAAATAGGTTAACACAGAACTAAAGAACAAGGCCAAGTTAGTTATTCACAAATAGGATTTAGCAATAATTCAAACTTAAATATGTATACCGATGTAAGAGCCATGCAAGAGTCACTATACCAATTAGTGAGGTTTCAAAAAAAAACTATTTCATTAAAAAACAAACCCTCTACAATGTTAATTTAATGAATACCTCGATTTAGAAGAACATTTGACTTTGAATGGCAGAAGTGACACTAAGAGATTTTTTTTTATACCTTAGCTTGTGGGATGCATGTACAGAACAGGCAGGTTTTTCACATAGGTATACACATGCCATGGTGGTTTCCTGCACCCATCAATCCATCATCTACATTAGGTATTTCTCCTAATGCTATCCACCCCCAGTCCCCCACATGCTGACAGGCCCCAGTGTGTGTTGGTCCCCTCCCTGTATCCATGTGTTCTCATTTTTCAACTCCCACTTATGAGTGGAAACATGCAGTGTTTGGTTTTCTGTGCCTGTGTTAGTTTGCTGAGAATGATGGTTTCCACCTTCATCCATGTCCCTGCAAAGGACATGAACTCATCCTTTTTTATGGCTGCATAGTATTCCATGGTGTATATGTGCCACATTTTCTTAATCCTGTTTATCATTGATGGGCATTTGGGTTGGTTCCAAGTCTTTGCTATTGTGAACAGTGCCACAATAAACATACGTGTGCATGTGTCTTTATAGTAGAATGATTTATAATCCTTTGGGTATATACCCAGTAATGGGATAGCTGGGTCAAATGGTGTTTCTAGTTCTAGATCCTTGAGGAATCGCCAAACTTTCCTCCACAATGGTTGAACTAATTTACACTCCCACCAATAGTGTAAAAGTGTTTCTATTTCTCCACATCCTCTCCAGCATCTGTTGTTTCCTGACTTTTTGATGATCCCATTCTAACTGGCGTGAGATGGTATCTCCTTGTGGTTTTGATTTGCATTTCTCTAATGACCAGTAATGATGAGCTTTTTTTCATATATTTGTTGGCCGCATAAATGTCTTGAGAAGTGTCTGTTCATATTCTTCGCCCACTTTTTGATGTTTTTTTCCCTTGTAAATTTAAGTTCTCTGTAGATTCTGAATATTAGCCCTTGTCAGATAGATAGATTGCAAAATTTTCTCCCATCCTGTAGGTTGCCTGTTGACTCTGAGGATAGTTTCTTTTGCTGAGCAAAGCTTTTTAGTTTAATTAGATCCCATTTGTCAAGTATGGCTTTTGTTGCCATTTCTTTTGGTGTTTTAGTCATGAAGTCTTTGCCCATGCTTATGTCATGAAAGGTATTGCCTAGGTTTTCTTCTGGGGTTTTTATGATTTTAGGTCTTAACGTTTAGGTCTTGAGTTAATTTTTGTATAAGGTGTAAGGAAGGGGTCCAGTTTCAGTTTTCTGCATATGGCTAGCCAGTTTTCCCAACGCCGTTTATTAAATAGGGAATCCTCTCTCCATTTCTTGTTTTTGTCAGGTTTGTCAAGGATCAGATTGTTGTAGATGTGTGGTGTTCTTTCTGAGTCCTCTGTTCTGTTCCATTGGTCTATATATCTGTTTTGGTACCAGTTCCATGCTGTTTTGACACCAGGAGATTTTTTACAAGTGATTTTGTACCACAGAACTAGGCAGTTAATTTTCTTTTTTTTTTTTTTTTGGAGTGAGAATTTTTTAAAACCTTTTATTTTATTCCAAATAAATTTAAGATCTGTTTTTTTTTTGTTTGTTTGTTTGTTTGTTTGTTTTCTTTTAGCAGTACTCTATTAGATATCTGCCAATTTTCTTCAGGGAAATTTCTAGACATTGGTATTCAGGAACAATTTCATTATGGTTTGACTATATATTTTTTATCCTCAAACCTTTAAGAAGTTAACTTTTTTTCATCCAATTTTCAGAACAATGAATTAAACTTTAGAATAAGGTTGGATAAATACTTATCAAGGCAGAATCCTATTCAAGTGTTATATCCAATTTACTTGAAATAGAGAAACTGAGTAATTGGAACAAAATGCATAGAATTAGAGAGCTTTTCTGATTTTCTTGGTCCTCAGGAAATGTCATAAAATTACAAAAATCAGAGACTACTTCTTTTAGGTTTCCCTATTAGCCTTATCATCTCCAGCTGTGGTTACAATTGTACATTTGTCTCTCCTGGAGATGGTAAGAACCTTGAAGTCAGGAGCAAATGCTCTTTCTCCTTCTGTCTCCCAGGTCACTGTCCCAGTAACTTTGATAACAGAGTTAGTTATCAAAGTTAAATCTCTACCTTCTATGCATGTTCCAAACTTATCTTAAAGTTAATTTTTAGATTTATCCTCTTAAAACTTTAAAGATATTTAAAGATGCATTTATAATATGTTATAATGAAATATTATATATTATGTAACATTAATAATGTATTTTATGGCAATATTTTGCTATTAGAGGTAGTTTGTTACTTGTAATACTCACATTTTCTTAAAATATTCTATAATCCCATTCCATTTAACATCACCCTCTTCAATGTACTTTTGTATTCATCTGTTTCATTTTTTCTGATTTTCTTTCCATTCCTATGTCTCTTTCATAAATGACTGCCAAGTGATTAGTTTTTGTTATTAGACCCATGTGTCCCCACAGCCCATATGGGGCCAAGGAGTAATGATGATGGATCGAGACCTGCTGATCGTGCAGCTGCCAGTGAGACTGAGAGGCTCCATGGGAAATGCTGCATATTTTCCATGTTGACCAGGAGCTGCGGAGCCACCAGCCCTCTCTCTGTGTTCTCAAATCCCTCACACTTTACTTACAACTGATTAAGTCTGAAAATAACTTGGATTATCTATTATGTGCTAATGTAGTGGCATTCATCACACATTTTTATAAGCAAGTGCATTCATCTAAAGAATGGGTCCAAATATGTTGAACTCTGAGGAAAGAGGAGGCATTGTCTAGTTACCTATTCTGTTAAAGGTGAAACATTTTAAATATTTATGCAAACATTAAAACAATTTCACATACCTTGTTTATGTGAGGATGGTGGAGGTGAGATAACTTTTCTTAACAGTTATTTTGGGTTGTGTTTTACAATAGAAATATTTGGTTATTTGAAATCCTCTTGCTTAATTAGGCAGATTCAAAATAAATGGTTCAACAGGTCGCGTCTATAATCTTGTGGCTAAAAGTGGTTATTTTCAAGTCAATATTTGGGGTTCCTTTTTAGAGATGAGAGTTTACTAATTCAATATTTTTAGTCACAAGATTCGTAAGAGTCATGTTTAAACAGTACAGTGTGCTTTAGAAATAGTCACTGAAATCACGAGTTGTTCTTCTAATTACAAACCTCTGACTGAGTCCTTAGCAGTCTCACCTCGACAGCCAGAGAATCCAGGGATATCCTTATCTGAGAGTAGATATGTTCTCCCCCAATGATGGAAACAATTCAGTGCCTTCACAATGGCCAGAGCACTGCTTCGCACACTTTTGGGTCTCTTGGACTTGCCAGTACCTTTGAAAGTGGCTGATTTGTTGAGCTCTCCTCTATGGTTAGGGATTTAGTATCCCTGAGATTAGGCCAACCACCTCAAGCCTTTTGTAGATGTAGTAAAGTCTAATGAACTTTATGGAAAGTATTCTGATGTGGAGATTCATTTGTCTTTGTGTTGCTGAGAATAAGTGTTGAGCTAGTTAGGCAAGCTGCAGCACCTGTGTCCTGTTCACATGCAATCTCAAATCATCAATCGAAATCGTGTGACAGACAGTCTTGATGAGATGGCAGGCATCAATCATTTTCAGATTTTTGACATCTACTTTTATTCCTTCCTTGTGCAGAGAATTAGCATTATGGTGTGAATCTCTGTCAGTTCAGTACTTGGCAGTTGGCCCCGTCATGTGCCGTAAGTGGGTGGCTTTAAGTTTTAAAATTGTAAAGTGTGGATGGATACAGTGCTCTCCATCATCCAGACATTCCCCTGAGGCTTCTAGAGAGAGGAGGTATCGTTGTAGCTGGAACATAGACTGAAATTGGCATTGAGAGTGTGACATCTTTCTAGCAGAAAGGAAAAAGAGGTGAAGACAGAGTAATATGAACATTTTATACTTGTATACATTTTATACTTGTATACATATTCTGCTGAGTTTTATGAAAACACCCGATTAGATAAAAGGAAAAATGACAAACGGGCTTCAGAAAGTGTTTTGGAAACCTCTCATACTCCTGGTGGCTACTCTGGTATTTCACAGATGGAGCCTGACCATTCCATTGTCCTTGCTGCCCTTGCTTGCCCGTAGAAGTTCCTGTTAGCATCAAGCATTCCAGTGTGAGATGGGCCGCACTGCTCAGAGAAAGCCAAGGTGTGTGACGGAATCACTGTAATTACTTGAATCTAGTTGCCCTTAAGTGAGACCAGTGCACCCCAGTTTACTCAGGACGTTTCTTGTTTTAGCACTTAAAGTCTCATGTCCCAGGGCCCCTCTCTTTGCTGGGAGAGTTGGCCACCCTTGCTTCACTTAGCATGGACTTACCAGTTGTGTAACCCTCCACCTCTGAAGGAATGGCAGCCCTGGCCTTGAACTGTGTAGAAGGGTGAGGAGAAGGAGGCATTATCAAAATCACCAGTGAATGATCAAATAAGAGAAATAAGAGCAGTTTGATGTAATTATTATTTACTATTTATTACATTCAAAAAGTTAACTTCTTTTAAAGGATTTAATCTCACTCTGAGTATGTTGTTGGCATAAACATATTGCTTTTTAAGAAAATGGTGGTGATTTAACAGAATGTATATTTGGAAAAAATAAACTCTGGTATTGTTACAGGCACACCCTCAGAGATACTACAGGTTAGATTCCAGAAGACCACAGTAAAACAAATATAGCAAGAAAGTGCAACCCATGAGTGTTTTGGTTTCCCACTGCATTTAAAAGTTGTTTACATTGTAATGTAGTCGATTAATTATGTGATAAGATTATGTCTCAAAACCAATCTACAGGTCAGGTGCAGTGTGGCTCACACCTGTAGTCCCAGCACTTTGAGAGGCCGAGGCAGGCAGATCACCTGAGGTCAGGAGTTCAAGACCAGCCTGCCTAACATAGCGAAACCCCATCTCTAATAAACCCCATAGCCTGCCAGTGATCGCGAAACCCCATCTCTACTAAAGATACAAAAATTAAAAAAGAAAAGGAAAAATAAAAAAATTAGCTGAACGTGGTGCCATGTACCTATAATCACAGGTACTTGGGAGGCTGAGGCAGGGAAATCGCTTGAACCCAGGAGGCAGAGGTTACAGTGAGCTGAGATCACGCCACTGCACTCCAGCCTGGGGGACAGAGCAACACTCTGTCTCAAAAACAAAAACAAAATCATCCATAAGAAACAACTCCTCATCCATTCAAGTAATGAGATTGCAGCAATTTGGTCACATCTTCAGGCTCCACTTCTAGTTCTCGTTCTCTTGTTATTTTTACCACATCTGCAGTGACTTCCTCCACTGAGGAGTTAGTCATTGAAAGATGGAATCCACATCTTCTAATTCCTGTTCATATTGATATTTTGACCTCCTCCCGTGAATCGTGAATGTTGTTAGAGCACCTAGGATGAGGAATCCTTTCCAGAAGGTTTTCAAAGATCTTTGCCAAGCTCCATAAGAAGACTCAATATCTGTGACAGCTATAGCCTTATGAAATATATTTCTTAAATAATAAGACTTGAAAATTAAAATGGCCCTTTAATCCATGGGATGCAGAGTGGATGTTGAGTTCGTACGCATGAAAACAAAATGAATCTCCTTGTATATCTTTTGGGTGACTAGTTGCATTGTCAATAAGCAGTAATATTCTGAGCTGAAGTTCTCAACAGTGCACTGAAAATATTCGGTAAAACACGCTGTAAACAGATGTGCTGCCATATAGGCTGTTTTCCCACTTACAGAGCATGGCCATAGGAATTTCAGCATGATACGCCCTGGGATTTTAATGGAAATGAGCATTGGCTTAAACTTAAAGTCACCAGCTCCATTTGCCCCTAACAAGATAATTATCCTGTCCTTGGAAGTTTTGAAGCCATGCATTGACTTTTCCTCTCTAGCTATGAAAGTCCCAGATGGCATCTTCTTGCAATAAAAGGCTGTTTTCTCTACACTGAATATCTGTTGTTTGGTGTATCCAATCTTAGCTAGATGCCCTGGATAACTTGCTGCAGTTTCTACATCAGCATTCGTTGCTTCACCTCGCACTTTTATGTGATGGAGACAGTATCTTTCTTTAACCCTCATGAACCAACCTCTAGCTTCAACCTTGTCTTTTACAGCTTCCTGACCTCTGTCAGCCTTCATAGAATTGAAGGGAGTTGGGGCCTTGCTTTAGATTAGGCTTTGGCTCAAGGGAATGTTGTGGCTGTTTTGATCTTGTATCCAGATAACTCAGACTTTCTCCGTATCAGCAATATGGCTGTTTGCTTTCGTTTCATTTGTGTGTTCACTGGAGTAGCACTTTTCATTGCCTTCATGAAGTTTTCTTTGCATTCACAACTCGGCTAACTGGTTGGTGCAGCCAACCTGGTGCAAAGCCTGTCCTGGCTTTCAATGTGCCTTCCTCACTGAGCTTTATCATTTCTGGCTTTTGATTTAAAGTGACAGACATGCAACTCTTCCTTTCACTTGAACACTTACATGCCATCGTAGCATTATGAATTAGTCTAATACAGTATAGTTGCGTCTCAGGCTATAGGGAGGCCCACCTGAGGAGAAAGACAGAGACAGCGTCTAACAGGCAGTTGGCATATCAATCAGAACACATGTAACATTTATAAGTTCGCTGTTTTATATAGGCATGGTTGGTGGTGCCCCAAAACAATACGATATTAATGTCAGTGATCATGGATCATAGATCACAATAACAGATATAATAATAGTGGAAAAGTTTGAAATATTATATGAATTACCAAAATGTAATGCAGAGACATGAAGTGAGCACATGGCTGTTGGCAAAATGTCTCCTGTGGACTTGCTTGATGCACGGTCGCCATAAACCTTCAATTTGTTAAAAAATGCAGTATCTGCAAAGCATGACAACTTGAAGCACAATGACAAGAGGTGTGCCTGCATGTGCACTCCAGCCTGAGGGACACTGAGACCCTGCTTCAAAAAAAAAAAAAAGATTTTAATGTGGCATTTTGTTTGCTTTATTTTTTATGAAAAGAGAGTAGCAGAGAAAGAGTAACTTGTCCCTTTTCACATCAAGAATATATGGGTCTCTTTCTCTAGTTAAAATTCAAAATAGGAAAAAGTATAGTAACAGGGCAAAATATTTCTTTAAACTATAGAAATAAGACCCCCTTAATATTATCTCAAAATATCTGTTTGGAAGGTTAGTGAACATTCTGATACTGATTTTTCAAATAGCAGCATGTAGAGCCCTGTGCAGGGTAAAATATTTGGAGAGCAAATTTTAGAAGGAAAAAAATTCATAGAAATAATAGTTGGAAGGAAAAAACCTCCCCTCGGCATAATGCTTCATGAAGCTGTGTGTGGGACAGTGGAAGTGTTGGTGGTGGTGCTGTTGGATGGATCTGCAGTAGGTGACAAGCAGGTGTGGGTTGGGGGCTGTTGTGGATGTTGGTGCAGTCTGGGCCCTGCCTGCCAGTGTCCCATGTGGAGGGACACCATTCACACAGCGCAATTCAGAGATTGCTATTGGTTATTTATTATGATAAATTTCTGGGATAAAGAAGCCACGTAACTTGATATGACAAAATCAGTATTTCACAGCAATTTTCCAACAGATGGATATAAAGTAGAATAAGGGTGCCTTTTTCCAATTTTTCATCAAGGGCCATATGGGCTAGTGGTGGCATGGATTTATACTGATACGATAATTTACCAATCCAAGGGAGCAGGAATGGCAGAGATAATTTATGTGAGTCCTAAAGGAGAGGAGGACTGAGGCTTTACTTAGGGCAGGAGGTATAAACCTGGATGTCTACAGGGCTCAGGAGAGAGAGAGGCGCAGGCCAGGTTGTGTGCTGTGTTGACATTGCCCCTGGAGAACTTAATTTCATTCACATGGAGAAATGAAACCTTTCTGCAGTGGAATCTGCTGCTTGTCTCTCACTGGTTTTGGCCCTATGGGTATACAGTCTCAGAGTTGTCTTCCAGTTTTTCAAGAGGAATTAATAATTTGGAATTGTATGTGAAATCTTGCATGTGAAATTTTGAAGAAATGGCTTCGTTTTGTAATGCAACATGTTAGCCAAAGAAACCACATGCCTGGATTAATTCTGGTTGAGCTGAGCCAGCATTTGTAACCTTTAAAGAGCAGATGGCAGAGTTCTTGGGAAGGAAGAGTAGGGGTGACATTTTAACTACATAGGTCACAAGACTGGCATTTTGCAAGAAATTGATCAATACTTATTGAATGAAGAAATATCTGAATACATCCCACTAAAAGTCATTAAAGTTTTGACTTTATTGGTTAACATGCATTCTCAAAAATGGTGGAGGGAGCTACAAGGGGAACACATACTCCAGACTGAGTTGCAGTGTCAGACAATAACCCCACCGCTACGGAGGTCTCAGTCAGCAAGAAAGAAAATGCCAGGCCAATCAGACACGTACTATGGCTTTTAGGAAAACTGGCCTCCACGTTTCTAGAAAAGTCAGGGTCTAGATCCTCTGAAGGAATTTGATTTAAGGTTCTGGAAGAATAAATTCCAACTATTCACTGACATGTGATGATACTCAGAAAGAAAAATGCGGTGATATCTAACAAAACCAATTTAGGTGCTGTCCACCGAGCTCACATTTTGAAAGGGGACGTACAAATGCTGAAGAAATGAGAAGTAACCAAGGATAAGTAGGAAGAAAGATGGGAAGCTGTAAAAATGTTTTCATAGAGCAGAAGAAAGGAATGAGCTACAGTTTATGTTGTTTACAGCATGAAAGAATGAAGGGATGGATACATGAATGAAATGATGAAGCAGGCATATTTTATTGTCCTGTGTACTTTTCTGAGACCTGAAAGGAAAGTTAAACCCACTGCTTAGGATTGATGGTTGATATGATTTGGCTCTGTGTCTGCACCCAAATCTCCTGTTAAATTCCCTTTGCTGGAGGAAGGGCCTGGTGGGGAGTGATTGACTTATGGCGGGGCAGAAATCATCCTTGTAGTTCTTGTGATAGAATTCTCCTGGTTATTTTTTTATTTTATTTTTTTTAGTAGAGATGGGGTTTCACCACGTTGGCCAGGCTGGCCTTGAACTCCTGACCTCAAGTGATCCACCTGCCTTGGCCTCCCAAAGTGCTGGGATTACAGGTGTGAGCCACTGTGCCCAGCCTAAAATTATCATTTCTAAAATTGTAATAGAGCGATGGAAAACCTGAAATGATGTATCTGGGCATCAACACTGTGTCTTCTCTTGATGTGTTTGTAAGTGAAGGACCCCTGGGGTCTGTATTGCAGCCACTCACCTGCCTCCCACCCACTCAGTGGCTTTAGGTAGGCTGTTGAACACCTCCACAACCCAGGTCCCTGATGTGTCAAGTGGGATCAACACCCTTGCTTAGGCTGTGAAGGTGAGTGTGTCAGTGAAGCAGCTGGCACTTTCACACATGCACCTTCTTCACAGCCTTTCATAGGACAGCAGAGTAACAGGGGGATTTGTAACTTCCAAATCTTCACTTAAATACAATGGCACAGTTGAAGTAGAAGGAAATCTCTAGTGGCATGTGAAAGCACTACCTGTTTAGTTTCTTTTTGTTTCAGACATTTTCCATCTGCTTGTACAAAACACAGAAGGAATGCTTAGCAGACTTGGTTCTGAGCTTGCAGGAACAATGGATGCCCTGAGTGACAGACTCAATATCTAGAATTCAGTTTCAGCCTTTATAGTTGGAATTATGGGCTGAACCAATAGGATGATATATAACAGAAACAAAGGTGAAGCTGTTTGCTTTCTTTCATAAAAAGCTACTGCACAAATACCAGATAGAATAAAACTTTTTATTGCTCAGAACTTATGTACATTTATAAAGAAGGTCCCCTTTCCACAGCCCCTTTGGGCCTGGAGTCTGCAGTTTCAGAGGATACCACCATACTATGCCGCTTCCCAAGACAGTCCAAAGAAAAAATGCAGAGACCCCACATCACATCAGCAATGTGCTTATAAACCATGGAAAAGAGCATAATTATAGAGGCACACGATAAGCACTGAAAATATGAGAAGAGACATCATTTTTAAAAGAGCTGACTTGCTCTTTAGGACACCAGAGGACAGAACTTGGATTGATAGATGAAAGGTGTAGAGAAGCAGATTTTTTCTAGGACCTAGAGCTATTCATTGATAGGATGGACTGCCTTGTAAGATGGCAAAGTTCCTGTGGTTGGAAAGCCTTAAGAAGAAATTGGTTGTTGACTTGCTGTGATGTTGTAGATGGGATACCGTTTCTGATAGGCTGACAAGATGACGCCTCAGTGTTTTCCAACTTGTGTTTTCTCTGATCCAGGTTAGTTTACCTCCATTATCTTGGCTATATTGACATAGATTTCCAAGTACTTAAATTACCTTTCTGTTGTTTTACAGGATTTATTTTATTCTACCAAAACATATAAAATGTACAAAATTATTGAGTTTTTTATTTTTTTATGTTTTGGCTTCCTTTGAAATTTAGAGATCCTGTTACTCTAGAATTCTTTTGAGACCAGGTTTCCTGTCACCCAGGTTAGTGCATGGGTGACTCAGCTCACTGCAATCCCTTCCGGTTCAGCCTTTTTTTGCCGTAGTTGGGACTACAGGCGCCCACCACCACGCCCGGCTAATTTTTGTATTTTTAGTAGAGACGGGGTTTCACCATGTTAGCCAGGATGGTCTCGATCTCCTGACCTTGTGATCCGCCCGCCTCGGCCTCCCAAAGTGCTGGGATTACAGGCGTGAGCCACCACGCCCAGCCCTACTCTAGAATTCTTTCTAGAGAAGGGCTTAGAGCAAAAGTTTGTTCTTAGTTCCCCTTTATATTCGTCTCAAAAATAAACAAAGGAACAGTACATGAAGATAAATTTCATGCATAAAATTAATGTACTGCAAATGCCAAAAATCTCCTTGACAGAGAAAAACCATCACCAAGGCTGGACCTGATGCTCAGGAGGTAGGAACTTGCTTACGGAGTCCCTTCCAACATGGTACTGCTGCAACGGTTAACATTTTTGATATCTCTCCTTAGGATCCTGTAGTGCTAAAAGGAGCCATTGAGATGGAAGGCTTTGGAGCTGGAGAGTGAGGCTCTCTGTGCCTATATGCCCACTGGCTATCAGAGCTACCACCTTCCACTTCCACTGCTTTTGTGGGTCCAGACCTTGGCCCAAGGCCTGCTGGGTCCCCCATGCTGCACCCGCTCTTCCATCCTCATTTTCACTCACGCACTGCATTTATATGGCTGGAGCTGTTCTACCCTTAAGAAAATCAAACCCATGATGTTGGAATTATGTCTGTGCAATTCTTTAGTTATTTTGTCTATAATAAAGGAGTTAGCCATTATACTTAGGAAGTAAAAAAATGGCAGATTTTATAGAAGTACCCAAACACATACAGATACCCACTTATATATATAAATGAGGGAATGCCATTTTACCAAATATTGGCATTTTGGTTCAGGAACTTAATATTCTTGGTCCTAACACCTGTAGGCGATGTGATTTGTTGTGTTTAGAACATGGTATGAACTAGAGAAGAAGACAAACTCCAGCCCTGTAGGAGGGGCCCTGGCACCGCCTGGCACCACCCCCCTGCTCTCTGGCCCAGGAACCGGGCATGACCATTGGCTGCCTTCTGTGCTTGGAGGCACACCTACCTTGCCAGCCGCTCGCTCCTCCTACGTCCAGTCCATTCTCCTCATCCCTGGAGCCTGTTTTAATTGTTCCTTCTTCTCTGAAGCTTCACCAAGGCCTGGTTCCTCTTTCCAGGAGGAGCTGAGGGCTTTAATATCAGAGCTGTCATTTCTTCCTTTATTCTTTTGTCCCGGTGCTAGCTCAGCACTTGTAAGATATGTCTGCACGGCCCTTTATTTACCGGTCTCTTTTCTCCTGTAGATAGGGAGACCTTTGAAGGAAGGAGCTGTTTCTTATTCACCCATCTTTCTAAGGTCTAATACACATTCGTTGTTCAGTAAATACTTTTGAATTACTGTGAAGGAAAGGCAGAAATGACTGTGTTCACAGAACAAGCAGGGCTTCTCACGTGTGCTTGTTTTGCTGTTTTTTGTTTGTTTGTTTTTTTGAGACGGAATCTTGCTCTGTCCCACGCTGCAGTGCAGTGGCGCAATCTCAGCTCACTGCAGCCTCCGTCTCCCGTCTCCTGGGTTCAAGTGATTCTCCTGCCTCAGCCTCCTGGGTAGCTAGGACTACAGGTGTGCACCACCATGCCCATTAACTTTTTGTATTTTTAGTAGAGATGGGATATCACCATGTTGGCCAGGATGGTCTTGATCTCTTGACTTCGTGATCCGCCTGCCTTGGCCTCTCAAAATGCTGGGATTCCAGGCATGAGCCGCCACACCCGACCTAGTGGTGCTGTTTGAGGAACAATTTCTTTTTTCACGTGGGAACGTTAAGGGCTTTGCAGTGTGGCCAGCATCGCTTGCCCTGCCCAGGTAAATGGCCGTGCCCATCTCCAGGGATGATCCAAGCCCACAGACCTGTTTGCAGTCCATTGAGAAACGCTGGGGAAGACTCTGATGATTCTCTCAGACAGAGTTCCATTATGCTTCTTCGTGTTCCCTTGGCCCATCCACCCAGTGGAAAGATAAGACCTTGGAGATCATGAGCTTCTCCTTGACAGGAAACACTTCCAAAAATCATAACGGTCCGATCTCCAAAAAAACTTTCCATTCATGTTATGCACACTCAGAGATGACCAAAACCTAACATTGAAACTGTAGAGAAAACCACTGTCAAGGACCTGACATTTTTTAAGAAACGAATTTTCAGTAAATTCTTTCTTGGATTTTGTGAAGTCCAAAGAAAATCAGATTACTCATGTCTTTTTTCAAAAAAAATAAAAATTAAAAATAAAACACAACAAAACTTTCCATCATAAGCAAAAAAGAAGTTATGCTGCAGGATTAAGTGATTGATGCGATAAGTAATACTGAGTGAATGGAAAATCACCATAGTCACAATATAACTCACACCTCATATATTTTTCTCTTCTGATCAATATTCAGCATATAAATGGCACTCATTTTCCATGTTCAGAGAGAAAAAGAAGGAAGAAAACGAAAGCGTATAAAGGTTAGATTGGAAGGGCGGTATTTCCTGTTAGATGAGCATTGTTTAAATCCTAGAGTTTGTTAGGTCATAAAATAATAGAATGCTTTAAACATGGAAATATTATTCATAGCAGATAAATAGTATTAAAAAGAATGCAAGGAGAAGAATCTGTGATAATGGGGTAGAGTTAGAGAAAAATTTTGATGTAAATTATTCTTTAAGAAAATGTAGGAATTGTGTAGTCACATGATTTTAAACTATAACTCCTCTCTACTTAGGATGATAGTCATTGTCAGTTGTTGTTTTCATAAACCCCAAGCAAGTCAGTACATTCATTCATTGCGTACTGCATAGAAAACTATTTAAATCTATGCTAATGTTATTTTCTACCTAAGTTCAGTACATTAGTGTTATGACAGATACGTGGCCCTGTAGCTTTTTCAATTCTGAGATTGGTTTTTAATCTATGATGCAAATCTTGGGCAGTTCAGGGGAGTATCATTGATTTTTTTTTTTTTTTTTGTGAGACGGAGTCTCGCTCTGTCACCCAGGCTGGAGTGCAGTGGCGCAATCTCGGCTCACTGCAAGCTCCGCCTCCCGGGTTCACGCCATTCTCCTGCCTCAGCCTCTCCGAGTAGCTGGGACTACAGGCGCCCGCCACCACGCCCGGCTAATTTTTTGTATTTTTAGTAGAGACGGGGTTTCACCGTGGTCTCGATCTCCTGACCTTGTGATCCGCCCGCCTCGGCCTCCCAAAGTGCTGGGATTACCAGCGTGAGCCACCGCGCCCGGCCATCATTGATTTATAACATCTCTTCTGCCTCAGTGTTTAACAAAGCTTGTTTGATTTTAATGGGCAAAAAGAAAACTCTTCTTAAGCAAGATGTTTCTAATCTCTTGAAGTATTAGTACCAGAGACCCCAGGTAAAAGCAATTCTCGAAAGCTCTCTAGGAGGTAGTTTTATATGGGATTATAGCACATCTAATATTGTGCAAATATTAAAGAGGTTTAAAACTCTTAAATTCATTGATATTTTTTTCATCCTAAGGCAAATGATAAAAGTGCAAACATATTGCTTTAGGATAAGCCTGTAGGTAAATGTATCATGCAAAATATTTACATTAAAATGCTGCATGACTTAATTTTGTCTGACTTATAATCCCTGGGAACACTGAATATAATTTCTTCAAAAATTCTACATTATGATTCGTGTATTTAATTTGTCTTCTAACATAACTATTATTTTTGTCTTAATTTGGTGTGACTTCAACAATACTGGGGGTCAAAGGATGCAAGGTTCCTTTTGCTTCTAAGCTTCGTCTCCTCCCTACTCAGCATTCATTCAGAGGATTAGAATGTGAATGTTTGGATTTTACAAGTTATTCATCCTGCAGTAAGGGAATTTGGACTCCTTCTATGAGCAGCCTGTGATTTGCTGGCTTATGTTTTACTGAGCTGTGATTGGCTATTATGTGTGCCGTCACCCTTAGACATGACCACGGATGTTTGCAAAGATCTCCATTGGTTTACAGTCTCTAAGAATAAGGTTTTCAACAAATTTATAAAATGTATACAATGTGTTTGATTTATTCTTTTTCAAATATGACTCTTTACCTAAAGAAAATAATATTTTAAACTGTTACAAAGACACTTCTAAAGGGCATAAAACTTGCAAAATAATAATTTTTAAGTTGGCAATAAGAATGCTAATAATTTCCCCTAAATAGACTTATGTACGTTAAAAATATCTACTAACATGTATGTTGTGTAAAATGAATGTGAAATTCAGGAAGCTTGTTGGGCTGAGCTTTGGGGGAAACCGCAGGACTGTGCTGCAGACTTAGTTTGTAGGTCTCACCAGTAGCATTCCACGGTCCTGCTGGATTACAGGCTGGGCTTGCCCATCTAGTTGTGGCAGAGCCTCTGTAGACCCTGGGAACATAGAAAACAGATGTCTGAGGCAGTGTTCCTGATCCTTTGAGATTAGGTCACTAGCGAGCCATTGACATTTTTATAGTAAATTGAGGCTGTTTCCATTGAGATGAGTTGAAAAATGGTACAAAGATTTTTAAATTTTACCCAAGACTAAGAAAAGAAGTGCAGGGGAAACGAAGATAGTCAATAGCACAGGGCTCTTAAGAAAGCATTTGGCAACCCTAAATCCCAGAATCGATAACTTGTGTTAACCAGCCAAATGGAGTGTTAGAGAAGAAAAGCTGTTTGGCTCTCGTTACATTCAAAGAGCTTAAATTGAGAGCCCAACGTCTTCCAGGAGCCGTGGCATGAGGGCTCTAGCTAACCCATTATTTGGCTGACACTAATAAAATTGTTGAAAACATTTCCTCCTGAAATCATTTAATTTTAAAATAATGTTATTACTTGTGTATTTATGGATTTTTTTTTCAAATTAAAATATCCTGGTTCTGCTTAGTTCTTAATGCCATATTTTTAAAATTAAATTACTGGGAAATCACCCAGTGCATTAAAGCAACAGTAGAAATTTTGTTTTGTTTTGTTTTGTTTTGTTTTGCATCAGATGCAAAAGTTGAATTAATCATACTCACTAGTTTAGGACACAATATTGCCATTGGTTCATGTGAGACATTTTTGTCGTTGTATTTTTATTTTTATTCTTCCCCTTCATGCCTGATACACATTCCAATACATATACATATACACATATATACTTACACATAGATACATACACATAGACACACATATTTGTCATTGTGAAGTAGAAGCCATTTTAATTGTATATAAGGATCAATATTTTTACTATTTTATATATACTAGAGTTTATAGTGTTTGTGCAAGTTGTGAAGCAGAATTATGAACTGAGCACCTGTGGACCCCCTGTGCCAGTGCGTAGCAAAGCATTACTGATACTGTTCAAGATTTCCAGTATCTCCTTGTCTACCTGTATTCTAATGCATTTACTTTACCCCTACAAATAATTTTGGGTTAATTTGGGTTTCTTTTTATGTGGATTTATTGAGGCATAATCAATAAACTGCATTAGTACCATCACCACAGTAACAACAGTAAACACAGAAATTCCCCAAGAAGTTCTCTGTGCTGCTTTGCAGCACCTTTCCCTGTCTTTCCCAGCCTCAAGAAGCTGCTAATCTGCTTCCTGCCACTCTAGATTACTTTGCATTTCCTAGAATGTACTGACATGGAATCATATAGAATGCACTCCTTACTCTGGCTTGTTTTATTAAACATAATTATTTTAAAATTTTTTCATGTTGCTGGTGTATTTAGTGTGATAAAAACAAATGATCAGGTAAATGGGTAAACACTGTGGTAAATCTACACACTAGAAAGTCGCACACCTGTATACAGATATGTAGATTTACCACAGTATTTGCCCATTTACCTGTTGATTGACATTTGTTTTTATCACATTTTTGGCTATTGCACTGTTATAAATAAAGTTACTCTGAATATTGTGTACTAATTATTGAATAGACATATGCTTTCATTTCTAGAATAGCTTAGTCATATGATCAGCTTATATTTCAATTTTAAAAATCACCAAAATCTTTTCCAAAGTGGTTGCCATTTTATGTTCCCAGAAGCGGTGCATGGGAGTTTCAGTCATTCCCAACCTTCACCAGTATGTGGTATGATTAGCCTTTTTAATTTTAGACATTCTGATAGGTTTGCAGTGGTATCTCATTGTGTTTTTATTTTGCATTTCCCTAATGACTAAAAATGTTGCACATCTTTTCATGCTTATTTGCCACACAAGTATTTTCTTTGAGGAAGTGTTTGTTTAAATCTTTTGCTTAGTATTTTCAATTTGATTGTTTGCTTTCTTACTGAGTTTTGAAAATTTTTATATATATCCTAGATACAAGAATATATCATATATCAAATATGTGATTTGCAAGACATTCTCTCAATATTTGGCTTTTTAAAAAATCTTTAAATTTGAAGTCTTTAATTTTTTTTTTATTTTGACAGTCAAAATAAATGAAGTCTTTTATAGATTTTTATAGATTTTTGTATTATTTTCTATGAAATTTTTGTCTAAGCAAAGATTATAAAGCTTTTCTCTTACGTTTTTTTCTATAAGTGGTTTTTCAAATTTTCAGTTTTAGATTTTACATTTATTGGTGAGATCCATTTCAAGTTCATTTTTATATATGGTGCAAGAGATGCATGATATAGACCGTAGTTCATATTTTTATAATGGATAGTCAATTGTTCCAGAACCATTTGTTTAAAAGACTGTCCTTTATCAATTAAATTGCCTTTGATTCTTGGTCTAGAACTCAATTGTCAACATATTTTTGAATTTACCCTCATTTTGTTCCATTATATTTATTTATCTTGATGTCAATTCCACATTGTCTTGATTTCTGTAGCTTTACAATGAGACCCAAAGTCAGATGGTGTCAGTCTTTTAATTTCGTACTACATTTTCAAAATTTTTTTGCCTATTTCAGGTCCTCTGCATTGTCACATGAATCCTAGAATTAGCTTGTCAGTTTCTATCACCATCTTCTCAGATTTTGATTGACAATCTCAATTATAATTATAATAGTAGATTACTTTAAGATTGAGACAATCTCAATCTTAATTATAGTAGTAGATTACTTTGGGGAGTAATGATATTTTAATAATGTTACATCTTCCAATTCCAGAGCAAATATTGCTCCATTTATTTAGGTCTTTCTTCTTTAATATCACTCAGCAGCAAGGTTTTATACTTTTCAGTATACAGTTCAGAGAAACTGTTTGTAAATTTATTTTTGCTTATTTTATATGTTTGATCTATTGTAAATGGTGTTTCTTAATTCCAATTTTAGATATTTTGTATATTGACTTTATAACCGAGATAATTGTTAAGTTTACTTATTAGTTTTAATGACATTTTTGTAGATTCTATAGAAATTTCTATGGAGGCAATCAAGTCATTTGAGAATAGAAATTTTCTAATTTTTTTCTAATCTTATGCATTTTATTTTTTTGACTTATTGCACTGGCTATCAGCTCCAGTATAATGCTGAGTGGAAGTTGTAAGACTTAACATTAAGTCCTCAATCTCAGAGGGAAAGTAGGCAATCTTTCATCATTAAATGTGATGTTAACTGTAGTTTTTCATAGTTGATCTTTGTCAGGTTGAGAAAGTTCTCTATTATTCCTAATTTGCTGTGGGACTGTATAAGATAGATTTTAGATTTTTGTCAGATGCTTTTATTTTAAACCTTCTGAGAGTATTATGTTTCTCTTTTTCACTCTCTTAACATGGCAAATTGTGTTTGATTTTCAAAGGTTAAATCAAACTTGCATTCCTAGGATGAAACCCCATTCAGTCACGATGTATCGTTATTTGACGTATTGTTGAATTCTATTTGCTAACATTTCTGTGTTCTTAAGGAATATTCATTTTCAGTTTTCTTCTCTTATAATATCTTTGTCTTGTTTTTGTATCAAAGTAATAATGGCTGAAAAAACAGAAATTGGAAGTATTGCCTTGTCTTCACTTTTCTCAAGCATTTGTGTAGAATTGCTTTTGTTTCTTTCTTAAATGTTTGATAGACTTCATTAGTGAAGGCATCTGGGACTAAAAGTTTTCTTCGTGTGAGGTTTTTTAATGCAAAATCAGTTTCTTCAATAGACATAAGTCTATTCAAGTTTTCTTTTCTCTCTGGCTTGAAATTTAGTAGGTCCTTTTGTTTAGCCTTTACAGGAATTTTAAAATTTCATCTAAGTTGCCAAATTTATAGTTATAAAATTGCTCAGAATATTCTCTTATCCTTCTGGTATCTCTACAATGTGTAGTGGTGTCACCTCTCTTGTTTCTGACATTGGTAATTTGTATCCTTTCTCTTTATTTCCTGATCAGTCTAAACAAGACGGTATAGTTTTTACTGATCAATAAAAAGAACAAAGTTGTGGTTTCATGGTCTTTTTCCTATTGTTCTGTTTTCTCAACCAGTGATTTTTCACCTTGATCGTTATTGTTTTCTTTCTTCTTCTTGCTTTGCTTTTCATTTGCTCTTCATTTTTTGTTTGTGAAGGTGGAATGTGAGGACAATTTGAAACTTTTTTCTGTTTAGTCCCAAAAAATTTTTCTTTGTATATTGCTTTAGCTGCATCCCCTAAATTTTGTTATGTTATATCTTCATTTTCATTCACTTTTGAATTTTATTAATTTCCATTTTAATTTCTTCTTTTACCCAAGAAATGCATTTTCATTTTTTCAATATTTCATAATAAACTTTAATTTCTTTTGGGTAATACCTAAGAGTGGAATGGCTAGATCATATGAGGTGTATGATTAGCCTTTCATGAAAATGCAAAACTGCTTTTGTAGTGGTTATATAATTTTAAATTCCCAATTAGCAGCACAATATCCTGGCCAATTCTTGAAATAGTCTTTTTATTTTTAACAATTCTAATAGGTGGGTAGTGGCATCTTAATGGTTTTAATTTGCACATTCTTAATGGTTAATGATGTTGCACATGTTTTCATTTACCTATTTGCTATTCATATTTTTTTTGGTGAAATATCTTGAAATCTTGTGGGTCTTTTTGTTTTGTTTTGTTTTGTTTTTTTGCTTGTTTGATCTTAAAATGCTTTTTTTTGTTGTTTTTTTTTTTGGCTTTTTGTAGTTCTATTGCAGTTTTAAAATTCCACTACTGGGTATCTACCCAAAGGAAAAATCATTATATCAAGAAGATGCCTGCACTTTGTGTTTATTGCAGCACTGTTCATAATAGCAAAGATATGGAATCAACCTAAGTGTCCATCAATGAATGATTGGATAAAGAAACTGGCATATATACACAATGAAATTATGTTTAACCATAAAAAACATGGAATCATGTACTTTGCAGCAACATGAATGGAATGGGAGGCCATTATCTTAAGTGAAACAAGTCAGATAGAGAAAGACAAATAGCTCATATTTTCACTTATAAGTAAGAGCTAAATAATTTGTACGCATGGACATGGAGTGTGCAGTCATAGACAATGAACTTGGCAGGGTAAGCGGGTGGGAGTAGGATGAATGATGAGAAGTTACCTAATGAGTACAATGTATATTATGTATATTATTCAGTTATGCCAAAGGCATACCTAACTGACTACGTAATGCTGAGTGTTTACATTAGTTGAAAAATAAGCATGCTGATGAATTATTTACAATGAATTTTTGTGTATTTGTGTATGTATTATGTATTTACAATGTAATATCATGCAATTTGTCTCTCTTAATTTCCTCTCATTTATATTAGGCAAATGTTAGTATATTAGTGATTGGAATTGGACGCTAAAGAGCAAATTGTTTAAGCATCCCAAGCCTATTTTCATTTGAAATAATGTATTTTCCTTATTGGTTTGTTATGACAATTTAATGAGATAATGAATGTTAAGCACTTGTTTTGTGCCTAACACACAATAAGCTCTTACTGGGGAAAATTTTAAGTGAGTTGATTATTTGTTGTGTAAGTAACCACATCAGAACTTAGAGCATTAAAACAACTATTATAGTTTGCACATGGTTTTGTGGGTCAACAATTTAGGCTGGTTGAGTGGTTCATCTTTAATCAACTGTGGCAATGGACGATGAAGCGAACACTTCCAAAGGGCCTAATTCATTCCTATTTTCCACAACAGTACTTCTCAACTCTCGTTGTGTATTAGTATTACAGATGCCTGGGCTGCACCCCCAAAGATTCTGATCTTTGATGAAGAGAAGTACCACACATTTATATTATTTTAAAAGCTCCCTAGACAATTCTAATGTACAGCAGAACCAATTTACTAGGGGTTTACTTCTTTTTCCTTTTAAAACAAATGTGTTTGTTTCTTATTTCATAATTACACACTATTATAAAAAAATCAATTTGTGACTCAATCAGGAAATATTTCTTGAGTGCCAATGATGAAGACTGTGTAAAGAATAAGACAAAACTTACTTATGAAACACACTTAAAAATAACCACCTTAAACATTTTGGTGTATTACCTACCAGTCTTCCTACTTTTATAACTTAGTGTTCTTTTGTGACAAGTGCTTGGTAATACACTTAACTGTTTATTCTATATTTGGATTTTTAAGATTCTTTTTCAGCATTTAAGTACTAAATATAGCATGCTGATCAATAGCATTGAAAAGTCACCTGTTTGTGTCTCTTCAATTCATTTTTGCTTTCACAAATGTTATATCTTTGACCTGCCTGGATTGATGCTATGTTTATGAAATGTAACTTTCAAATCTTCATAATCACGCCAATAAAGCTCAGTAGAAGACACTCAACATCACTGATTATTAAGGAAATGCTGGTCAAAACCACAGTGAAGTACCACATCCATTAGGATAGCTATTATCAAAACAACAAAAAAGGAAGTAAAGCGTTCAGCAGGGATGTAGAGAAATATAAATTCTTGTACTTTGCTGGTGCAACCGCTGTGGAAATCAGTATGGTGGTTCCACACAACTGAAATATAGATGATCACCCAGCAGTTTCGCTTCTAGGTATATACCCCCAAAACCTGAAAGCAGGGTCTTAAACAGATATCTGTACATCACTGTTCATAGCAGTATAATTCACAGTAGCTAAATATCCATCAATGAATAAGTGGATAAATAAAATGTGGTATGTATGTATGTATAACATGGAGGCACTTTGTTGGCTTCACATCTATTTGGCTTACTTTTTGCTGCTGTAGGCATTTTTCATCTTCTGATATTATTATTCACCATTAAAAAGGAATAGAATTTTGATACATGCTATGACATGGAAGAACTTGGAAAATATTCTAAGTGAAATAAGCAGTCACACAGAAATATTGTATGATTCCACTTTTATGAGATACTCGAGTAGTCAAATTCCTAGAGACAGAAAATAGAACAGCAGTTACCAGGGCCTGGAGAGGGGTAGGAATCAGGAAGCGAGTGTTTAATGGGTATGGAGTTTTAGTTTGGGAAAATAAAAAATTTCTGGAGATGGATGGTGGTGTTGGTTGGACAACGTGAATATGCTTAATGTAGCTGAACTGTACAGCTACAAATGACTAAAAAGGTAGTATATATATATATATAATCATGTTAAAAAAATCTTCAGAACCAATACCTATATCTATATTCAGTTACTGAACTGAATGTAGCCAGCCACCTCACTTCTCCCTATTACATGTCTGTCTGTCCTTCCCAGGAAATACATTTACTTGAGACAGGGAAATAGGTGGGTGGGACGTATCTCAACCATCCTTTGCCTTTTCAAAGCTCTACCCTCAGGAGCCATCACATGGCAAAGTTGAGATCGGACACTATCCTTCAGGCAGGCTACTTTCAGTGATTGTGCTCTTTGTAGAGAGAATCCCCATGTTTCTCTCCAACCAAGTGAGTGTATGAGTTTCTGATATATACATTCCCAAAGAATAGGGAAAACAAACACAGTACAAACTTAATTTCTACTAGCATACCTCATTACCTGTATTAGTGTGTTTTCATGCTGCTAATAAAGACTTACCCAAGACTGAGTAATTTATAAAGCAAAGAGGTTTAATTGACTCACAGTTTCACATGCCTGGAGAGGCCTCACAATTATGGCAGAAGGCAAGGAGGAGCAAGGCCAGGTCTTACATGGCGGCAGGCAAGAGAGCTTGTGCAGGGGAATCACCATGTATAAAACCATCATATCTCTTGAGACTTATTCACTACCACGGGTACAGTACCAGGGAAAGTGCCCCCATGATTCAGTTATGTCCACCTGGCCCTACCCTTGACATGTGAGGATTATTACAATTCAAGGTGAGATTTGGATGGGGACACAGCCAAACCATATCATTACCTATATATGAAATATGGAAGAAGTAAATAGTTGAGGCTTTATTGGATGATATGCTTTAATGTTTGAATGAAATGACATAAATTTAGAGAACATATGTGAATAAGCCTACTCTCCCCATCGAGTAGATGCTCAAATAATCAGTTTTACTTGAATCTTACCTGTTTAAGACCAGGTTCAATTCCCTCTTTTTTTACTGTAATGAAATTTTGACCACACCTATCAAAAGTGATATGGATTCTTTGAATTTCTATAATCTTTACTGTTTTTTATACTAATGCAGCTATTACATAAAAGCACAGGCAATATATGCCAACTTTTCATATAAATATCTCTTATTTCATCAACTATACTGAGATCCTTTTAAAGAAAGGAATGAGGTCATATTCATTTTTTTTCCCCCTTTTCACTCTCTGTTGTAACTTTTTAAATACCCCAGAGTTGGTGCTTAATAGTGCTCATGTGTTTAAGGGAAATTATGACTTCAAGCCTCACTAGCATTAAACAAAAAGAAAAGGCCCCAATTTCTAGAGGCAATAAGTATAGAACTGTGAATATGTATTGAATCCTTTTGGTTTATTTAAAATTTTTGGCTGTTTGTCGATGGAATGTGTGCATGAAAGAAAGAACAGTGTTAGCAATGATAAACTTAGCTTATAAAAGGTCATAAATTATGGTTTTCTCTGTTATAGACTGTAAATCTCACCTATGCTTAAATTGGTCTTATTTCTAAGAAGATGTCATTTTTACCAGAATGTTCAGTTTAGAGAGATATTCAGCTAAAGCAGTGAGAAGGGGCAAAGCTAACTTCATAAGCCTGGCTGTGGCTGAATCAACCCTGTTGGCCAGTGACATGAGGTATCATGACTGGGACTTTATCACATCTGGCTGTGGAATGTAACTTAAAAAACTAGCAGTCTACCAAAAATTCTCATGGAGTTTTGCTTTCCCATTTTTCATGGTCCTATACATCTTGTATGCCTAGTCACACACATTTTTCCTGTCCACTGCTCCTCTTGATTTCCCCAGCTCCTATCCCCTTTGCGGAATTGTCCAGCCTTGGAATGCGTCTATCACCAGGACATCATAGAAACTGATCCACGCCCTTCCAGGGCCATCTCCACCATTAGCCCATTCTCTGCTGTCTGGTGTGCCCTCTTTGTTAGCTGCCTGATGGCCAGATTGACTGCTGCATCCTTTCTATCTCTGAAGACCTTGCAGCATCCAAAACGAAATAGGTTGAGTAGATGCAAAGTCAGATTCTGAGGAATTATTTGAAAGTAAGATACTTTAATGGTCTTGTGACATTTCTAAGTACATAGATTTGGACTAAATGATCTTTTTCTGGCTGTATAATTTTATGAAATGAATGGATGGAGTGGAAAATGACAGTTGGCATCTGCGGTTTTATCCTGCCCCTTCTATTTTTATGCCATTTCCAAAAAAGACTTATGTCTTCTAATTTTGCAGAAGTCAAACATCAAAATACATTGGCTACCCTTTTTGCGGGTAGTGACTTCCCATGGAGAAGTAAACCTGGTATTACCATCTCCTGTTAATTAATCATTGCTATGTTGAAGGCTGCAAAATAGAGTTGCTAGATAAAACACAAGACAACCAGTTAAATTTGAATTACAGATGAACAACAAATTTGAAATGCAAATTTCACTGAGTGCTTTGTATCCTTACTTTCCTACCCTGGCAACCCTACTCTTGAGGCAGTTGGTCATAGCTTGGTTATTAATACTTTCCTACAGGCTGCCTTGCAATAACTCCTTAAACTTTCTGAATCATTAGCACTTTTCACCGAATTAACCGAATAAACCCATTGACTCATTAGGTGTTTCCTCGCTAAATTAAGCCACTTCAATAACTAGTTGCTTATATTGAAAAATTCTAATGCAGTTAGATCAGTTACCACTTTTAGCACACAGGAAGTCGTTCGTTAGAGTTCATGGCTATAAGATGCAAACCATAACAACAGAGAACAATTATACACACTTCATTTGTTTGTTTTTAAGGAAGGAGAGGCGTATAAGGAAGGAAAATATTCTTTCTAAGCAGATATAAAAATTTAACTTTTAAAGTCTGCAAAAACATTTAAAAAATATTATTCGATTCTGTTGATCAACCACCAAAATACTAATTTTGAAATATTACCACGTGAAACCCTGGTGATCTACTGTGAAGACAGCACAAAGATCATTTTGAAAAACCAGTTATATAAATATTGGATGCTGGGGACCTGCCTTGGCAGTCGTTCCTGCAAAACACATCCAGATTTCACTTGATCCTATGTTCAGTATAAGACAACAGCATGGTAAGAGTAGAAAAATGTGCCTGTAACTTTCCCTGCATTAATCAAAGTATTGTCAGAGGAGGTATAGTCTGGAATAGTGCAAAGCTCTAAATAAATATTTGTTGGATGGGTGAATGAATTGTTCGTTGGGTTGATAGTGAACATCTAAAATTCAGTGTCAGTTCTGGACATACCTTAACTTACTAGGGGTGTTGACAGACTAATGTGACCACAAGAGGACAGTCAGGGGAGTAAGTTGCCTGGAGATGCTGTTCCCTGAGAGAACCTAGGGAGAATTCCTGGGAATGAGTCTTCCTGGGGACGTGCACACCTTCTTTAGCTACTTAGGATGTTGCATGTGTAAATATTAATGCATCTGTTTAAATTACTCTAAAGGGCAAAATTAGAACAGTGGGCAAAAGTCACAATGAAGAATATCAAAAGGATAAACAATGTGGTCATTAACCAAGTATCAGTCACGTTTATACCTCTGGATAATTTTAATATAGTTGATGTGTTTTACTGCACCAGCTGGCCTCTACGTAGTCCAACCCATGTGGAGGAGGCATGAAAAAGGCTGATGTTTAGAATCCTCTTTCTATCACTTACTAGCTATGTCACCTTGTAAGACATTCTCTAAGCTTCCCTTTACTCAACCCAGAACATGGGAGTAATAATCTCTGTCTGGCAGCATTCTTGGGGAGACCAAATTAATTTTGCATGGGAACTCTGTGTTGTGTAATAGACACACCTCAGAGAGCAAACTCTACATGGAAACCTTTTTTGTCTTGACTTGGGTGGTAGTGATATGACTGTTTGCTACCTGATGATTCATTGAGTTGTTTTGTGTACTTTTTGTCAGTTGTGCCTAAAAACGAAATAATTTTTAAAAGTTTCAAAATTTAAAACAAACAATAGTAATTACACAGCAGTAGGATTTCTTTGCTAAAAATTTAATTTTAAATACCTATGTTCACAGCAGCATTATTTATAATGGCCAAAAGGTGGAAACAATCCAGGTAATCATTGATGTGTGAATGGATAAACAAAAATCTGATACAGCGGCTGGGCATGGTGGCTCATGCCTGTAATCTCAGCATTTTGGGAGGCTGATGTCGGTGGATTACCTGAGGTCAGGAGTTCGAGACCAGTCTAGCCAACATGATGAAACCCGTCTCTACTAAAAATACAAAAATTAGCCAGGCATGGTGTTATGCGCCTGTAATCCCAGCTACTTGGGAGGCTGAGGCAGGAGAATCACTTGAACCCGGGAGGTAGAGGTTGCAGTGAGCCGAGATCACACCATTGCATTCCAGCCTGGGGAACAAGAGCAAAACTACGTTTCAAAAAAAAAAAAAAAATTGTTACAGTATACTAGTGCAACATGCAATAGAATGTTATTCAGCCCTTGAAAATGCATGAAATTCTGACACATGCGACAACATGGAAAGACCTGGAGACATGATGCTAAGTGAAATAAGCCAGTTACAAAAAGACAAATACTGTATGAACTACCTAGAGAAGCCAAATTCATAGAGACTAGAAGGTAAAATGTTGGTTGCTAGGGACTGGGTTAAGGGGGCAATTGAGAGTTATTGTGTAATGGTTTAATGAGTATAGAGTTTCAGTTTTTTAAGATGAAATAGCTCTGGAGATTGGCTACACAACTGTGATCCTTAGCACTACTGAACTATATACTTAGAGATGGCTAAGGTGGCAAATTGTATGAAATGTGTACTTTACCACAGTTTAAAAAATAATTTTACTTTTTACAGCAGAAAAAAATCATTTTCATTTTATTGCATGAATAATTCTTTCTTTGGCCTGACAGCAAAGGTCAATCAAGATTATTTTTAAGGTATATATGTGGTATCATCTAGATTAAAGAAAATCCTTCAAATTATATTTTCTTCTGGCATCTAATGTACATTTCTTTTAAAGATAATATAGATGCTACAATATTTAAAAGTATCTTCATTAGATACTCTTAACCTGAATGTTCTAAACTCCAGGAGTTCTAGAGATGTACTTCAAGGGAAATCCTTGAATCTTCTGAAATTTTATGCAAAATGCTGTGGCATGTGTGTGTGCACAGCTTTTGGAAAAGATAATCCATAGCTTTTATCCGATCCACAAAGGCTCTATGACCTCTACAGGATCAGGATCAAGAACTACTTATGTAAATGAACTTCCACAGAAGCCCATGAGATGCTTGTTTCGATGTCTGGGAATGTTAGAGGTGTGTGTTATCCCCTGTCATCCCCTACATTTCTCCTAACGAGTAATTAATAATGGAATGCCATTAACTTGGCAGACACAGGTGTTGTATCGCCAGGGTCAGCCCTGTGCCCAGGGCTCTTCATCAGTGACTGGGATGATGGAGTAGAGTACATGATCACCTTGCACGAGGATGTCGTAAAGTCAGATGGGGCAACAGAACCTAGCTGGGTAGGAATGGGATTCCAAATGCTCTTGACAGGTTGGAGAAATGAACAGAAGCCAGTTACACTGAAGGCAGCAAGGACAAGAGAATAGTAAAAATCAGAAAGGGAACATAGGCCAGCAAGTCTTATGGAAAGAACTGGTCAAGGAAAAGCCGAATGACAATCCTAAGGCCATAAAATGAAACAGTGGCGGAGGGGCGGGATAAAGGTCAAATTCTTAGGATTGAACCTGCTCTGCCAGTGGAGCAATACTAAGAGAAAAGACCCATTTTCTTTCCTGGATATTATCGTAAATAATTGCCTACATCTCCTGTGTTTCATTGTCTGCCAATGAGTTCCAGGCAGTTATTTACATGCCTTCTTCTGTTCGCGAAGCAAGATTTTTGTATGCAAACACACACATATACGCGTGGTGTATAAGTGTGTACGTGTATGCATGCACGTGTGTGTGATCAAGCATCTTGGTTATGTGCTTTGTTGTCTGGGTATCTGAAACTTAAAAGGGATAGTTGTGGGGGTGTTGGAGATTTATTCAAGACAGAAAAACAGACAGTGAAAAGAAAAAGAATATTGGAACGTGAGGAATAATTGTCTCAAAGAATAGAAAATAAATGGAGAGAGATGTGCTGAACAGCATGGCCAGTGGCTATGCTCTAGGACCAGGCAGGAGAGAACAGACCCTCCCTTGGGAAGGCTTTCTCACCCTAAGCACTGAGCAGTTTGAAGAATATGACATATAATAATTATTTATAGCCTGGCCAACACGGTGAAACCCCGTCTCTACTAAAAATACAAAAAATTAGCTGGGTGTGGTGGCACGCACCTGTAGTCCCAGCTATTTGGGAGGCTGCCACAGTAGAATCGCTTGAACCCAGGAGGTGGAGGTTACAGTAAGCCAAGATTGTGCCACTGCACTCTTGCCTGGGTGACAGAGCGAGACTGTCTCAAAAAAATAAAAAAGAAAAAAATTTATTATTGCTTAAACAAGTTGAGATTATGTGTCATTAGAGTCACTTTTGTTTTCACCTGTATAATAGATTTTACAGGGGAGGATAACTTAGCTATGTTTCTAATTTTGAGACTCCTCATGCTTTGATTAGACCCAGATCAGTGAAGTCATTGTAAGCTAATGATTATGAGTTGCCAGGTACAAACCATGTCCCAGGAAGCATCTTTCACAGCTATTTTTCTTTGCTACAACAAACATTTTAACAAATCTATTCTTATAGCAAGTGTTTTAAATCTCAAAGTTATAAATCAGCAATCTTTCAAACCACTATAACAAAACTTCAACTCTTACAGGAAAGTTAGTTGCCCTTGTTAGCAGAGACTATGACCTTGTTATTTCTTTCCAGCCAGGGCTTTTTTGGGAAAAGATAGCCTTTATGATTTTCTGTTTTCACTATTTCAGGTACCAAGTAAAAAGAACCCTGCAGTCATCAGAGAACCTTCCTTACTCAATGATTGTAAATTTTCACTTAAATACTGAAAAGATGGTATACTTAATGTTATTAATAATTATGTAATAATATATGGACACTACCAAAATATTTGCTGTGGTTGTTTCAAATTTCATTGACCCTAAGGGTATGTCAGTTGTTTTGAATTGACTAGTTTTTAAAAATTATACATAAAACCTTCATGTATCCAGTACTATAAAGTCTCCCATTGCTGCTTTTTTTAAATATATTTTTTATTATAATTTAAGTTCTAGGGTACATGTGCACAATGTGCAGGTTTGTTACATATGTATGGCTGTGCCATGTTGGTGTGCTGCACCCATTAACTCGTCATTTACATTAGGTATATCTCCTAATGCTATCCCTCCCCCCGTCCCCCACCCCAAAATTACCATGAACGTGGGAACTTAAACAACAGGAATTTATTCCTTTAGACTTCTGGAGGTCAGAACGCCCCAGGCAGAAAACAAGGTGTCAGCAAGGCTGTTGCTCCTGCAGGCTCCAGGGACCCATTTTCTTGCTGCAGGCCGCCTGCTTTCCTCAGCTCCTGACCCTGCATCTGGCATCCTCTGCTTCTGGCATCCTCTGTTTCCGTCATCATGGCGCCTGCTAGGACTTCGGCCCTCTGGCTATGGTGGGGAACTGGCCTGGTAGAGGCAGGGCATCCAGGGCGGAAGCTATTATGGTATTACAGATGTTGAGAGGCCACTTGGCCTGGACATGAGACGGTGGATCAGACAGCTGCAGTTTTGGTTGACGTGTGACATGAGGGAAGTATCCTAAGTTGGTGGCAAAAATTAAGATGGTTTGGTGGGGCTTTAGCTCTTATCTTCCATTACTCTCTCTTTGACTTCCCTTCTATATTCTCATACAGACTAGATAAAGAAAATGTGGTACATATACACCATTGAACACTATGCAGCCATAAAAAAGAATGAGATCATGTCCTTTGCAGGGACATGGATGGAGCTGGAAGCCATTATCCTTAGCAAACTAATTCGGGAAGGGAAAACCAAATACAGCATGTTCTTACATATAAGTGGGAGCTAAGTCATGAGAACACATGAATACATATAGGGAACAACACACACTGGGGCCTACTGTAAGGTGGAGGATGAGAGGAAGGAGATTATCAAGAGAAATAACTAATAAATACTTGGCTTAATACCTGGGTGATGAAGTAATCTGTACAACAAACCTCCATGACACAAGTTTACTTATGTAACTAACATGCACATCCTGCACATGTACCTTTGAGCTTAAAAGTTAAAAAAAAATCTAATCTAACAATTACAATGTGATAATATTAAAAATAATTTCAAGAGTACAACTTTTTCCATACAGATAAAGGATATTTTCTCAAGCTTATGCACAGTGTAAGTAGAAAGATTTTTGGTCATCTGCAGTGCACAATCGAAATCGAAATCAGCTCCATGTGCTTATTTGGCAAAACAGCTGAGATAAAGATCACTTCACCACATCCAAGGAGGCAGCTGATCCTATCCCCCCGGATGTCAGATTCAGGAGCATCTTCTGGATAGAGTTGTGATTTTCTGGCTCACGCCTGTAATCCCAGCAGTTTGGGAGGCTGAAGCATGCAGATCCTCACTTGAGGTCAGGAGTTCAAGAGCAGCCTGACCAACATAGTGAAACCCCATCTCTACTAAAAATACAAAAATTAGTTGGCCATGGTGGCAGGCACCTGTGATCCCAGCTACTGGGGAGGCTGAGGCAGGAGAATCGCTTGAACCTGGGAGTCGTAGGTTGTAGTGAGCCAGCCGAGATCGTGCCACTGCACTCCAGGCTGGGTGACAGAGAGAGACTCTGTTGTTGTGATTTGTTTTTGTGAGATTTCGAGTTGTGATTTGCTACAATCTCTGAGGAAAAGGGGTATCATTATCACCTGTGTTTTAAGGTCAGTCATGTCTCTGAGGCCAGTGGCTGACTTCTGCAGCCAGTCTCTGAGATACGTAACGTAGTGCTTGATCTTTCAAGATATCTGACTAAGTTACATCATTTGTTTTCATTTTTTATGTTTATTTCCTTGATTTCAATAAATTAAAATCAGAGTATTTGCATTAAAATATCCTAGTTGAATAACTATGCTAGAACAAAAAAAAAACCCAGAATATTATCATATGACTGATTAGGACCCACGGTTTGTCTCATGCACATAAGTAAAAAAGGTCAAGCAGGATGGGCTGCCCTGGCACCAGAAAATATAATCTGATAAAGGACCACTAGAAGATTCACTTGTCTTTCATGGGGCTTGGCTGTTTACAGTCAGTGTTTTCTTCTGAAGGAAGCTATTTTATCCCTACCCGTACAACAGATGGGTACTCTAGTATTTTATAAAAGATGACAGGAAAATTACATTACCACAAATGGCAAAAGTTGGAAGGTATGCAATAGGATAGTTTATTGGGAGAAAATAGACTAATATCAAAACAGAAAGAACACAAGCAGAAATAATGAATTTGCCTGCATCAATCTCTTCTTTCATGACCTCATCATGCCAGAGATACCAATCAATTTCACTACAAGCAATAAATATTAAAATGAAATTTTTGAGTGTCTTGTCTAAAGCTTCCTGACATCAATTGTTTTCCCAATTTTTTCCCTGCAAGCATTGAATACCTCTTCATCAATCTGTTATTCCAACCAATTTTGTTCCAGTTTCTCTCTTCCCACAAAAAGTTTTTTTTTTTTTCCCCTTCTAGTTTTGACTTTTCTTTCTTAGCAGAGATGCATGAATATTATTTTACACGCCACTGTGGCTGCATTTCATCAATCAGGAAATAAAAAGTGGATTTGAAGGGTGTTTCTTGACCCTGCGGAACTACAAACAACCGAGACATGTGTAGTGATCCCTCGGTTTCTGGTAGCAGTGACGGTGAAGAAGGCCACGTGCCTGTCACCACCCGTGCATTTGCATCCTTTCTTATTAGAAAGGATCCTGCATAGGGCAGGCATGGCCAGGAGAGGAGAGTTTGCAAAGAGCCTTTAATCCTTAAATGTCATCTCCACACAATGACCAGCTTGACAAATATTTCAAAACATCTTGAAAGCAAATGTTAGGATGATCATTCTTGTCTGTGTAACCCTCTTGATCTCACAATGTATTAACAATAACCACTTTTTATATCTTAAAAGCTGAAAGGAACAAGGTTTTAATTTTCATAATCATCTTCTTAGTAGTGGAAAAATGTTTGGGAGCATGGATGTTGTTCACATCTGAGTTTATATGAAAATTATTCAATGTTTGCAGTGCCTTCCAGATTTTTCTGTGAAGGTCATGTCTCCGTCATTTAGGATACTTCTCCATTGTATTAGGATGCAATAAAGCATCATTAGTCATGACATGTCATCAAACTGTTTCTTTCCCCTTACATTTTCTATAGTCAAAAGTGTAGTATTTTCCTTCCAAATTCAGTTCAGGTCTTCCTTCTGTGGCATTTTCCACTTCCAGTTTCACTTTTCCCATATATGCACATCTTGTTTGTAATACATAATTTATTATGTACATAATACATAATTTGGTGCTTAATTTGCTGCTTATTTATATCTAGTTGGTTTTTTTGTTTTGTTTTGTTGTTTTTTTTATTGAGACAATGTCTCTTTGCTGCCCAGGCTGGAGCGCAGTGGCATGATCTCAGCTCACTGCAACCTCCGCCTCCTGGGTTAAAGCGACTCTCCTGCCTCAGCCTCCTGAGTAGCTGGGATTACAGGCGCCCACCAGCATGCCTGGCTAATTTTTATATTTTTAGTGGAGATGGGATTTCACCATGTTGGCCAGGCTGGTCTCGGACTCTTGACCTCAAGTGATCCACTTGCCTTGGCCTCCCAAAGTGAGGGGATTACAGGCATGAGCCACCACCCCATCCCGCTAATTGGTTTTGTTGTTGTTGTTTCAGATCCATGGTCTCACAATGTCCTCAGGAGCTGAATGTGACCTATAGATGGGTGGGGATTGGCCCACAGATAGATAGTTTTAAAAATACAAATCTTGAATTTAATGCCAACATTGGAAAACTGGTTAATTACACATAAAAAGCAGTATTTCCATTTTCACTTGAGTTAAACAACACATCTGGATACAATGGTGATCATGTCCATCGGTGGCGTCAGCTGGAGTGGGGGTGCTGGGCCTCAGCATTGGCAGGGTGCCTGGACCTTTGAAACAGTTGCTCTTAGCTCTTCCTCATAGGCCATAGGCATTTGAAGCTGTGGCCTAACCATGTCATTTCAGTTTTGTTACTAGCTAATAAATCCCTTGAAGTCAGAGATTGTCTAATAATTTTCTTCCTTCTCACAATGCCTGGCATAGTACCGGACACATAGTAGTTGTTCAGTAAATTAATTTGTTAAAATACTTCCATTGTGTGCAGCTGAGCATGTATTGAGCTTCTCAAAGAGCTAGGGGAAAACAATTTTCAAACAGTTCACACAAATTAAATGATTAATCTTCACAGCTCCTTTTTGAGATTCACAGGGGATCTACAGCACGTATAGGGATTAATTTATGGTGTGGAAAGAATAACATTTAATGAAAGTATTCCCAGTTGCACATTCAGGGAAGATTTAGATGCACAAAAAGTAATTACTCATATTGGAAATTGCCCCATAGGGGTTAACACCAGCTGATCATTTACTAGAAAGTGGCCTCCGCAGAGAGGAGTATCTGGTCTCTCTCCAGCCCTGCAGCCGCTTAGAACCATCATTTCTTGTGAACCAGCATTACCAAATTACCCGACACCCTCAGTCTGGCCATCTCTGACCATTTTACATCTTTTGTTATGTAGACTAGGGTTCCTTTAGGGTAACTTGTTGTAGAATTCTTTTTCTGTCCCATCTTTAATTGTATAAGAATATTTACAATATACTATTTGGGAGAAAGAGAACATAAGAACATTATTTTCCATATATTTAAAAAATAATAGAAATAACCCAATTATTTAATAATGTCATAGAAGATTTGGTCCTAAGAACTTCTTTTTTATTTCCATTGTGAAATAGTCAAGGGAATTGAGCAAGAAAAAGATTAAAACATGTAAAAGAAAAGAGATGATACCAACATGTCATTAACATGACATTAACATGTATATATGTAAAATATGTATCTAAAATAGATATAGATACTATAGATAGATAGGTGTATCTATATGATAAATGTACATATGGTATTAGATATAGAATTTTCAATATACTTAGAAATAGTTCCAAAATCATATATATTGTGACAGATAATAATAATTGAAAATACACCAAAATAGTACTTATTCAGCAATCAAATGCTAGTGACACAGAGACACTAGAAGTCAGAGCTGACAACATTGATTTAACAAAACTTAATTAGGAAACTAAAAACCAAAATATTTTTCTTATAAGAATGTCATGCACTCATAGTTTTCTTATCTTCGGTTTATGCAAAATTCTAGCTAATATGGCTTTTTGGACCCAGGGTCTAAAAGCATTTGGAAATAAGAGTGAAGCTTGTTCAAGAATTATACTCTGACCCACCAAGAAGTAAAAACAACTGGACATTGAGAAAAGATCAGAAGCATTATATGAAACATACTAACAACTTTTAAAAAAAAGCAATGATACTTTTTTTTAAAATTAGAGGTAAAATGGGGAAATCACATTATAAACATGTCATGTTTAGCTTCATCTTTCTGGATGTATCATAATATTAACTTTTCGAGGTTTGGTAAAACCAAGCTAAGTTTCAGTGAACAGTGGCCTGGCACTTCTGTTCACAAAGACACTGAGGGCATAATTAGCCATGACATATTGGCAAACTTTTTTTTCCTTTTATTTTCTATAAGATGTAGTGTTTTCCTTCTAAATTCAGCTCAAGTCTTCCTTCTGCAGCAGTTTCCACTTCTGCTCCCAGTTTTACTTCTCCCTCGTGTGCAAATCTTGTTTGTAATACATAACTTGGTGCTTAGGTATCTCTAGTTGGTTTTGCTGTTGTTCCATATCTGAGGTCTCACAATGTCCTCAGCAGCTGAATGTGACCTGTAGATGGGTTGGGAGAGGCCCACAGATAGTTTAGAAATAAATATCTTGAATTGAATGCCAATATTTGAAACTGCTTGATTACATCTAAAAACCTGGATTTCCATTTTCACTTGAGTTAAACAACACATCTGACTACCCTGGCACTCACATCTGGCAGCAGCAGGTGGAGTGGAGGTGCTGGGCCCCAGCATTGGCAGCAGGGACTCCAGGTCCCCAGGACCCTCAAGACAGTTGCTTTTAGCTATTTAGTAATTTTTGTTTATCTGGTACCCTTAAGTCTGTCTTCTCCCCATTTGTGTGAAAAGCCAGTGGAGTAACAAAATGTTGGAAAGTTCCCCAATTCATTAAAAGAGGATCATATATAAGTGTGGGGGAAGTATAGATAAATAGACAGGTAGATGGATAGATAGATAAATGGACAGATGGATGAATAGATAGACAGATAGATACATAGAGAGAGAGAGAGAGAGAGAGAGAGAGAGATAGAACTGGATGAGTCAAGCATTATATTTTAGTTATATGGAAAGTTTGTGGTTCCAAGAAGTATGTTTTTGTGTGAAACAACTTTTTCTAATAGCCATAGGCAGCAATGTTAAAATAAAGGTAACATTTTTAGGCCAGCAGTGGTCATTAACAAAGAGGGAAAAGTTTACTACAGTGAAGTTTCCATTTCTATAGTGTGTACTTAGGAGGAAAAACAGCATAAATAAAAGATGAAAACTGACTATTTAGACCAGTCATGAGCCCTGCCAAAATAATAGGGGATTGCGGCAACATAAGAGACGACCTTCAATCACTTAAATACCAACAACCCCAGCAATTCAGAGGTGAGGAAAAGGCCTATTCCAAATGAATTATAATCACTTGAATTACTTCTATTTCTTTTTTTTCTCCCTTCACAGAGTTAATGATATACATTTGAAATATAATTAGATTTATTTGTTTCAGTATGTTTTCAGTTATAGGATTGTCCTGCCTTTGTTGACTGAATTTAGTTGGAACTTTAACATATTTCCAGGAGCAAAATCTATCCAAAAAATTCCCTGCAGAGAAGGCTCCCTCCCTCCTCATTCCTATCCTCCCATTGCCTCCTCCTGGCCCTCCGCTACCTCCACCACTTGTGTTCCGTCAACGCCATGTTTCCAGTTTACTCTTCCTGAGCTTGTTTTCTTAAAGATAAGCAGACGTTTTCTTATTTTCCTTCTCTGTTAAGCAAAAGATAGCCAACTATACATGTATACTTTTAAAAACAATTTCTCCTTCCTGTGGTTTACAGACATCTTTTGTAAAATAGAGATGAATTTTGACCAGTATCATTTGATATTGTTGCATAGAGATCTTTATCTAATTTTTTTTTTATGGCTTTCTAATCTTTATTAGCTTTAACCAATTTCCAATGGAAAAGCATCTCATCATTTTCTAGTATACCCAGTAGGTACTTCGGTACATGTTTGTTAATTAATGAATTTATGAACGAGAAGTTATGTTAGATGCGTCTCAAAGGTTTGGATTGATGGAGAGGAATTCTTCTTCATAAGTGGTTCTGAAGAGGAATCACATTGAACAGATGCACAGTGGAGCACTGAGAACATTGGCTTACCTGAAACGAAAGTTTTTGTATTGCCAAATTGGGGGAATAGACTTGCTATCTTAGGTGAAGCAAAAATCAAAGTTCTTTGAAAACTGGGTGTAAGTTTCAATGGCAGGAATTAACATGATAAGGGATAAAATAATATTTCGGCATAGTACTAATGGAACTTAACATTAGTTGATGTAAATGCTGCTAGATTTTTGCTGTTTAATAATTATTGCCATTAAAATATTGTGGATTTTGTTTACACCATAGCAGAACAAATAGTACTGAATTACCTTTCCAAACATGAGTAACTAGTTTTATGTTCTTTTGACAGCTTGGTTATGTTTCCAAAAGTCATGTAACTACTTTCTTTGGGAAGTGTGTGTGTGTGTGTGTGTGTGTGTGTGTGTGTGTGTATGTTTAAGGCATATAATACTCACCCATAGGCCCTTAGCATTATGATAATATTCAATGAGGTTGGTAAAAGGGTACCAAAATAATGAACTAATTGAACAAGGAATATAAATGTGGCAGTGGGAGGTGAATTGGAGGGTAACCAAGTAATGTTAGTTTTCTATGGCTGTGTAACAACTTACCACATATCTAGAGTCTTAAAGAGACCCCTGTTGGTGATCTCATCATTTCTGTAGCTCAGGAGTTTTGGCATAACATAGATCGATGTGTTCTGTGTTTGGAGTGCCACAAGACTGAAATCAAGGTGTCAATAAGGACTGAAATCTCATTAGGAGCTTGGGGTCTTTCTCCAAGCTCAGGTAGCTGTGGCAGAATTCAATTCCTATGGTTGTAGGATTGAGGACTCCATTCCTCACTGGCTCTTACCCGGGGACTGTCACCTGCCTCCATTCCTTGCCACAGTGAGTGCTCCCTTCATTTTCAAAGCTAACAATGAACAATCTGTTTCTTGTTGAATTTCTCTCATGACTGAAGTCTCCTTCACCAGGCTGAGCTATGTCTCTTCTAAGGGTTAACTTGATTAGGTCAAGTCTAACTTAGGTTAATCCTTTCTTAAAGCTACCTGTGTCATATAACATAACCTAACAATAAGGGTGAGATACCATCCTATTAATGGATTCCTCTCATACACAATAGGAGGGGATTAAATAAGGTTGAGCATCTTTGTTGGGTCCAAGGTAGTAGATGATTACCGTGCTCTTTCAGGTGTGAGGTTATGAAGGCCTTTACTCAAATGGTAGAGGGGGAGGATAAAACAAGTAAATGCAAACACATTTTGAACAGAGTTATCAGTAAGACTTGCTTATTGGCTGGAGAAATGAGGAAGACAGGAATAGTGAAAAGTAGTTCAAACCAAATCAAACCATTGATTAATGCAAGGACATGAGAAAAGAAAATGTCTTTGACCAGGATGCCAATGAGTTTGGTTTGATACAAGTTTAGTCTAACAGGATATCAGAATGAGAATATTGGGTAGGTAGTTGGAAATAAATTTGTGACTGTAGCACAAATAAGATCTGAGACCCGAAGAGACAGGTTTGGTGTACGTCATATTGGAGATACAATCGAAGCTTTGAGAATAAATATGCCTTTCAGGGAAAGCGAATTTTGTCCCCCCCCTCCCCCATTTATATGCTGAAGTTTAACCTCCCCAGTGAGGCTATATTTAGAGATAGGGTCTTTACCGAGGCAATTCATGTTAAACGAGGCTGTAAGTATTGGGCCCTAATAGGGCTGGCATGCTTTTAAGAAAAGCCAGAAATACCATGAGAGCACAAACACAGAGAAAAGGCTATGTGAGGACACAGCAAGACAATGGATACCTGAAGACCAACACAAGAGGCCTCAGGAGAAACCAAACATCCAGATCCTTTGATTTTGGACTTGGAATCTACAGAGCCATGAGAAAATAAGTGTCTGTTGTTTAGGCCACCCTGTCAGTGGTGTTTTTTTGACTACTACAAAGACCAGATACAGTTCCTAGGAACAGACATATATTTAGGAGGCAAGAGCAGGCAAGTGAGTGAAAGGCAATCAGAAGTTTAAGAATGCTGAGTCTGTGTCTTTGACTATACTACAAAGATCAGTAGCCTCGGGGGTTAAATGGCCTGGAATCTCATCTTCACTCTTCCATGGACAGTGCTATTTTACTTTGGCAAGCCTCTTTAGCTCCCAAAGCCCTTGATGCACAAAGGAGAAATCATAGTGCATATCTTCCTGGTTATTGGAAGGTTTAAAAAAGTTTTTGCATTTCTGTGGCTTTTTTTTATGTTGATATATGTGTATACAATTAAACGATTTCTTCTATAAAAATCATGTATAAGAAGTACTAGATAAATATATTATCTTTTTTTTCAGAAGTTATAAAACTGTGGAGTTCTGATTGCATCCATTAAAAAAAATCTATTCTTCTTTAGTGCATGTCTGTGGATGTAGCTCCACCATCAGCTCCAATTCGCTATTGGTGTTTAGGTACTGTCATCTGTGTCCTAACATGCATTTTATTTTGTTAATGTGTAGGTCGAAGACAAGGTTCTTAATGGTTGTTGGTAGTTTGTCTACAAAAAGAATAAGTGGGTTAGGATGGATCTAAGTACAGGTTACAGACCTCAAGCTTTGGTGCAATTCTGTGGCCTGTTAGTTGGTCCTGTGAAGATGTGACATCTCAGTGGTCTTTTGTCTAGCTCCTGGCTCTTGACTCTTTCATGAGTGACTGAGCTTGCCCGGTAAAGGTTAACTTTAGAGAAGTGAGGTGTTCTAATCTATGTTTGGCTGGTCCCAGGCCTCCTCTATTAAAGATGCATGTGGAAAACTTGAAAAGTATCCAGGTGAAAGGTTTAAAGAAGTCAAATAATTTAGACATAAAAAGAAAAAAAAAACATGCAGAGAGCTGCATAACATTCTTCAGTCTCCATTAAGGAGACCTAAAATAAGCATTTTGCATGATCTTCTCTTTTAGAAACCTAAATGAGCTCCCAAAAATATTTAACTGGCATCAAGAGGTGGAATGGATAACTCTAATACCTTTTTCTCTGTTGGTCTTTGCAAATATGACCGCTTTTCACATCTCTGAAATAGTTTAGATGGATTCTGATAGAATGTGATTTTTTTTTTAAAGAAGAAGAAAAGCCACTGTGTTCAGAAATAAGTTTTTAAAGGCTCACAAAACACATTGAATGTCATAGGCATTCCTATTCATGTTTGTATTCCATATTTTATGAAAGTAATTGTGTATGTATAACACTGTTGTATTATCCAGAGTAGATAATTTCATAAATCATTTGCCGCTACTGCTCTGATTCTGTAATGCTACTACACGTGTTCAGTACATTTTTGTATGAAAATTTCTGTATTATTAAAAAAAGACAGCAGAGAATGGAAAGCAGACATGAGTGTAACTCAGTATTAAGTATGTGGAAAAATACCATGAGTATTTTATATAAGTATGAAATGAATAAAGCTAAAGTGAAAGCTAGGATTTTCTGCATGGAAACATTGATCCAGATTTTATGTCATTTTGGTCTAGCTTTACTTTACTTTATAATTATGTATAATTATTTATTTGTTACAGGTGTCTTTTGAACACCTATGTGCTAAGCAGTAAGTGTAGTAGGTAGGAAGAATTCCTGCAAAGTGGCCTGCAGCACACTGTATGGCCGTGAGAACAAAGATCTATAGACACACATATATATAAAGGAATAAATACATGTATATATATTTAAAGGAATAAATACATATATATATATAAAGGATTAAATAAAGGGAAGTGATAATGTATAGTTTATATATATTTGCATAATTTAAAGCCAAGTACACAATAATGATAAAGTTATATCTAATTAAATAGAAATGAGCCCCATATCTTCCAGTGACTTTATTCACTGAAGCCACTGAGCACTTGGGTGCACCTGGGAAAAAAATAGACTGTTTTTATCGAAGAAGCTGCTCACAAAGAGGGAGAAAAGAATAGCGTTCTAGTGTGCCCATTCTACCTTCCACCTAAGGGTAAAAACCAGAATCTTACAAACCGGGAGAGACACTCAAGTGTTTCAGATTTGAAGTCTCCTCTATTCAGCCATTGGCCTCTCTGCCCTGTTTCTGGCTTTGAATCTAAGTCGGGAGCTGACAGTGAGCAGTGTCGTGGGCAGCATCCCACCATCTAGCACAGTGTCTCCGTCTGCCCTAAGGGGCCGAGATGCCTGATGTGTCTTCGCTGTTAAGGTTGGCATCTGAGATGTGTTCCAGCAGCTCTGCCTCCAGTTCACACCTCCTTGCAGCTTTCCCCAAGAGCAAGCCTTTGCCCTGACCCTGTGAGCCCCTGTGGGCCACCCGCCCTTCAGCAAGGCCAGCTCCTCTTTTCAGTGCAGTAGGATGTGGAGGCTCTTTTTAGCTCCTGGAAGAGCAGGGGCTGGAACCAGGTCCTCACTGTCTTGGACACCCCAGGCCATCTCTTCTGCTCCCACATCAAGGCCCTCAGGGCAGCACCTCCCAGAGGCCCAGGCTTCCAGCCCTCCCCTCCTCCACCTGGCTCAGCCCTGGCTCTGGCTTTCTTTCCCTGAGCTCAGAGAATCTTATACATTTCAGGATGGGCACAGGGTCAAGAAACAGCTCGCACCTCGGCTGTTTTTCCTTAGCATTCTCCCTCTCCCCAAGACTGCTGCTTCCATCAAAGTGATAGCCAAGAACTGGAAATCTGTCCTCTGGTGCCTCCACGCTGACCTCGCGGGGTGGGGGGTGGGGGGCGGTGGGAGTGTCACTAAGTTAGAGAACATATGTCATCCTGAGGGGGAAATATTTTCATTAGTACTTCCCATCGTCACCCTTCCCTTCAGGGAAGCATAACCCTGTAATTCCAGGGTGTGTCAGTTCAGATTCCAGAAGGAAACAGCACCCTCAGATAGGAGGCTGAAGAAAACGGTTGTAAAAAAAACAAAGAAGGATGTCAAGACACCTGAACTATTCATAGCGAGAAGCTGTTACTGTTGTTAGGTCTTTAGGGACAAGAGGAATGAATAAATGCTGTGCCCAGAGCCAATGAGAACTGGAGCCCCAGCAGAAGGGACATCTGGTGAGTGGTAAATCCTAGAGGGTTGCAGTCCCCGCCAGAACCAGAGATTTCAAGCAAGCAGGGCCAGGAAGGATGGAGGGAAGCCCCAATCGATCAATCTCTCTCTCCCTCTCCCCTGCCTCCACCATACCCAATGACCTCCTGGTACCTCCCCTTGTCAAAACCCAACTGGAGGAGGGCAGGACAAGGGAGCCCAGGTGATTTGGCCTGTGGGTGTCAACCTCCGAGGGCAGAGAACAGAATCGGAAGGATAGAAGATGGATGGACGTGTAGTTGTGTGAAAATGGAGTATAATAGGACAGAGAATCCACTTCTAGCACCCACAGCTATAATCCTGATTTCACGTATTTTGCTTGTTGTAACTACTGACATGAACATACTTGTCAGAATCTGAGACTTAATATTTAGTGTTAACAGTATGGTTTTTAGCTAGGACTGGGCATGGAGGTGTCACTAGACTGTAATAAATGAAGCAGGAAGGTGAAGAGCCCACAGTGGTATGTTGCTATATTGATACATTTATTTTTAGATGATTCAAGGAAATTTATTCTTTGTTTCTCCTTGTACTATGTGGTTTTTAATTATATTTTTCTGAAAGTGAACTTAATAGTAAGAATATTTTTTTCTGTTACTCTGAGAACAACCACTCTAGATTAAATGTGTTCATGTTACAGAATATATGAATATATTTTCTGATGGAGTTTAGATATGAACCCACAACAATTTCTTTGTGTTATTTCACTTTATGCCTCCTAATTCATCTGTCCATTCATGTCACATCTATTCTTTTCACTCTTCAAACAGAAATTCTTTCAAAATCCAATCCTGTAGAATTGTACCTTTTTTTCCTCCTTTGTGCCAGATGTGAAAGAATGCGTTACATGGTATCAGACACAGGTGGATGGATACTCTTGTGCAGATGGTTTAATTGGTACTTTGATATATCAAGATTACTACCAGGATCTTGTAACAGATGCCATTGATGAAACTGCCACAGTTGAAAAGGACCCAGAGCTATTTTAGGTCCCATATATATTCTTCAGCTGAGTGACCAATACCATCACAGCCAGCTGCCTTTGTGAAACTAAGATGCTTACAAAAAAAAAAAAAAAAGAAAAGAAAAGAAAAATTCTAGAATCTGATTAGCAGAGCAGTTCCTGTTGTACTGACATGTAGGATTAAGCTATGGCTATGAAATTCACATAAAATCATGGGGATTAATTTTGACTGGGCCTTTTCTAGTTAACCATTCCAGCAGTTAACTCTTGGCCCCCTTTGCCATTAATTTTTTCCTTGTAGAAGTATGATTGGACACGTCATTTGCAATATGAGAGGCCTGGAGATGTACTTTATTTTTCAGATTTTATTCTTTTTAAAAAATGGATTAGAATGATGGATTTGGAAAGCTGAGGCAGCATGGAAAGGATGCTTTTTTCTAATTACAGTAAATCCTTGGGTAGCTGAAGATATTCTGATCATTTTCACTTTGACTTTTCTAACTAAGTGAAATTTAACCTGAGTTTCCTTCCCCTATTTAATTTTTGTCCTCAAGTAAGAAAATTTTCTTAAATACGTAAATTAATTGGCTTTTTTTCTGCTAGGTATACTAGCTGCATATATTTGCAATCTGAACACATTTTAATGTTTTTAAAGTGCATTCATTTTTGCTTTGCCTCAATGTGATTGGCACGTAATAATTTGGTTGGCAAAAGAATGGATAGACAGTTGTGGAGTAAGAAATAATCGGCATCCACTGTTTCTGTAAGTGTTTACTTAGGGTCCAGAGTGGGAAGTCAGGCAGCCCCGGGGGATTTCAGAAGCTGGGGTTAAGGAGCCAGCCAGAGGTTCCTTAAAGCCTGCAATACTCAGAAAGGAGATGAGTGTTATGAGTATCAGACTCATGTCAAAGCAGGAGGAACAGAGCTTCTCTCCATCCTCTCCTGCAGTAGGGGCTGTGGTCATACCCTTCCTGGAGAGTGTGGGCTTGTCAAGGCCCCTGGCTGGGAGGCAGCCCAGATAGGGAGTGACCTACTGGGCGCTGGCGTAGAAGGGGGTGGGGGGATGGGCACATTCTGTTTTAAGGCGACCGTGGGCCTTGACAGCTCTTGGTGTTTCTCCTCCATCTTATCCTTCTTTTTACCCATTTACTCTCCTTCTCCCCTCCTTGTTCTCTTTTGCTTTGTTTTTGTTTTTAAATTTTATTGAAAATGAACAAATCCCAGATACAAGCTTGCTGTAATTATTTTTACTTTTCCAAAATTGTAGTTTCATGGGATATATCTTTTTATTTCATGTTTCTTTATAGTGGCCTTGGGAACATCCGAAAATTTCTGTATGGGTATCCACTCCCAATTAGAAAGCCCTTCCTGTATTAACAACACACCTTGTCACACTGCCATCAGATGGCATCCCTGCCTGTCAAGGGGCATCTCCTGAATTTCAGATTCTGACAATTGCAGTGGCAGCCACCTATGAAGAAGTCAAAATAAACCCCAAGAGCAAGTGTAGGCTTGTGTGTAAGGCCCCACTTTGCTCTAGAATTATGAAGTTAGTGGATCTGCCTGCTTTCCTGGGAAGTGAAGAGCAAGAGAAGACAGACAGGAAATAATCTGATTGCCAATGAGGTTCCCACAACTCCTGCAGCGGAGCCAGATAATACTTCCATTTTATACTTTGCATTTTGCTGAAATTATCGGGCAATTAGTTAATGACGTTAGTCCTAATAGGAGATCTAAAGTCAGAATAAGTTCCATTTGGAGGGGAGATGCATGTCTGTGAATAAATTCGATCTCAGCTGGTGAGGGATGCTGTGGGTGCCTTACGTGGTATCAGACCACAGGGCCTGCGTGTAGCCACGTCAGGCCTTTTGTATAAATATAGACTGATAAATAGCAATAAATCCATGATGTCAAGACAATCGAATAAAAGTTTAAAGTTTTGTCAAACCCCAGTATAAATGGTGCACATGTAACAACTGAACTGATTCATTATTTTGGCCCTAAGTGGACACAGCCTAAATCTTCCTCTGGTGAGAAAGCTTGGCAATCTAGAGGAAGAATGCCTCCATATGGGTACCAAGCGACCAGCATTTGGAAGAGCCCCCTGATGTTGTCACACACAAGCCCCAGCACCAGCAAATGCTGGGAGGCTGCGTGCATGCCTCTTCTCACACAGATTCTGAAATACAACTTGCCTTGTTAATATATTGTTGAGCTGCATATTGGCTCAACTTATGTAGGGCTGTATATTAAATGTATGTTCTAAATGAAAAGCTAGAGGCAGAGGTTTTAGCTAATAAGTATGGTTACTAGGGTTAGTGATAGAGGAAGCACAACCCAGATCCAGATCTTGTCCAGATCTTATCCTGTGTTTTCTGAGTTATCAAAGTGAGTGCAGTATTTCAGTAGTCTCTAGATGTAACTTTGTTTGTGCCTACACCTGAATCCACATGACTTAACATCCCTCTTTTCCTTTTCTTACTCTTTTTTCTATTCTTTTCTTTTATGTTTTTATTGTATTTCTCTTTTTTTACACTTATTCTATTCTTATTCTCTTCTTAATCTTCTTCAGCAGAAAACTTAATACAATAATGATGCTGAGCAAGCACATCTTTAATAACATCAAAACAAAAGGTTGTATTTCCTTTTCCAATTGCCCAATTAAATCGTGTGCAGGAGTTAAATCATTCCTGCAGTTTCAGCAGGGTCTGTGATTTTTGTTTTACTCAGTCCTGTGGGCACTTGAAGTAGGGAACAAAGTCTAAATTTACTAATCCTGGTATTCAGCCAAGTTATTAATCAATTCCACAATTTGTATTTCTTGCTCATGTCAAGCCACAGGTTCTTCTCTGCCTGACATTGACATTGAGGAAGAGGTTTAATTAGAGTCTCTGTCTCTCTCTCTCTGTCTGTCTCTCTCCTCGCTCTCTGTTCACCTCCTTCTCTCTCTCAGGCCAAGCTCTGAAGAAGTTTGAGGAAGCTTGAAAGGGTGTAGGAAGGAGGGGAGTGGGGCCAGGAAACAGAGCTTTTGGCTCGGGTACTTGGAGCCTGGCCAAGGGTTCCAGCTGATTCCTCAGCACCGGTGGGGGGGCTTTCATGAACTCTTCATAGATTTGTACCTCTGAGAAGCTCTTTTCTGCATCTCTCCTGCCTCCCAGTATGATGCCTCTCTATTCAGCCGGGTTGCATGGCCCCTTCTGATCTCTCCTCCTGCCCTGAACACTTGACTTTGGCTTCTTGTTTCTGGGGTCCTGCCATCCTCCAGGTGGCCCTTATGTCTAAGCCCTAAGACTTCTCCTGGCCGGGCGCGGTGGCTCACGCCTGTAGTCCCAGCATTTTGGGAGGCCGAGGCGGGCGGATCACGAGGTCAGGAGATCCAGACCATCCTGGCTAACACGGTGAATCCCTGTCTCTACTAAAAATACAAAAAATTAGCCGGACGCGGTGGCGGGCGCCCTCTGTCTCTCTTCTCCCTCTGTCTCTCTCTTTCTGTCTCTCCATCTGCCCACATCTGGTCCTTGGGGAACCACAGTCTTTGCCCGCAGCCCTGGAATACAGGTCCACCCACTGTATTCACATTCCTCCCAACACAGCCTGCTCTGGTTCTTCAGGCTGGGAGAGAGGCCTCTGTGTCCCCCTCTCTGAGTCATCCTCTGCTGAGTCAACCTCTGGCTTCCCCTAGGCTTGAGGTGGAGGAAGAGCACCCAAAAAAGTGGAGGTGGGGCCCCCAATGGGACAGTGGCCTCTCCACAGTGGTGATCTCCTGGTAACCCGCTCCCTCTCTGCTGGGTCTCCTTTTATGTCTGTGAACTGGCTGAGTGGTCCGAGAGCTCAGCAAGTTTCCACCTCTTCCATGAATGGAGCACATGGATTTAGAATTCCAAATCTGTGTTTTCTATATTTTAGTGGCTTTGTTTACATTTTAACCCTCATTCTTTTAATCTTATGAGTTAAAACTTGGGCCCCTTTGGGAAATACTCTTTCTCATTTGGGTTCTTTCCCCCTTCTTATCCTTTTATCCTTTTCCTGGGGATGATCATGGCCTCACTACTGTTCTGCCTGAAGGAGGGGAGTCTAATTTCCTGGTGGCTTCTGTCTTATTGGCCTCTACTGAAGTGAAACTGGGGATGTTGTGGAATCAATTTTCTCTTCCTTCCCTTTGCATCTGATGTTGAAGCTTGTGAATATCTTACCCAGGCTGCTAAACATCTGGCTTCCATATTTTCATTTTTTGAGCCAGCACCCTTTGGAAATACTGGTGTTTTCAGAAAGTCTCTTTGACCTCCTCCTTGCCCTTCATGAGGTCTTTACTGCAGCCCTTGGGTCCCTAGCGACCACAGGACTCTGTGCATAGACACTCCGTGGGGCCATGCCTATAGTATTGCTGCTACCCAGTGTTGGAAATCAGGTTTTTTGTGTGCTGTAGGAGATCCCAGAAAGAATTAGGGCATTCCATCGGTTGATTTACTTTCACTTAATCAAAGAGATCTGGGGGTTTCTATTTCCCCCTCTCCATCTCCATCACTACCAAAAGAACTGATCCTGGTGGGACTAAGGAAGGCAGTGGTGCTGCTTCTCACCCAGCTGCTCTCATCCAGACCCCATCACACATCCTGTGGGTATCCACCTTCCTCCAGTTGATCAGACTTATCTTCTTATGGGCTGTAGGTCATCCTTGGCTCTTCTCACCTTCGAGCTTCCATGGAGTAGATTCTATCCTGGACCATTATGGCTGCTGTAGATTCACCAACATCTCTGCAATTCCAGGTCTGGTTACTTGACCCTCTGTTTGCCTGGGATTTTTTTTAAGTCTCTCCTTCTCTAAGGCAATGAGACTCTGCCTGTAAGTGGAGCCTTTAAGGTAGAAAGCTACAGGGTACAAAAGGGTAATGACAAAGGAAATATATCAGGTAATATATTGAAATATTCTGCTCCCTTATGGTGTTGCATCTCTGGTGATTAACTGAATGTCTTTGAAAGATGGATCAGTGCCAAATGACAGAATAACTTGGAAGAGGCCGGGTGCAGTGGCTCACACCTGTCATCCCAGCACTTTGGGAGGCCGAGGTGGGCAGATCACCTGAGGTCAGGAGTTGGAGGCCAGCCTGGTCAATGTAGTGAAACCTTGTCTCTATTAAAAATAACAAAAATTAGCCAGGTGTGGTGGCAGGCAACTGTAGTCCCAGTTACTCAGGAGACTGAGGCAGGAGAATTGCTTGAACCTGGGAGGCAGAGGTGGCAGTGAGGTGAGATCCCGCCATTGCACTCCAGCCTGGATGACAAGAGTGAAAGTCCATCTCAGAAAAAAAAAAATAGTAACAATAATAATAGTAATAACTAGGAAGATAATATGAGTTTTATCTGGAAGTGGCTGCTCACTTAGAAAATGAGTCAAGTTTGCTCAATATTAGAACATCTTGTTTGTCTTCAACTCTTCATTTCCTGACCAAATCCCAACACCAACCTTTTCCTCTTCTATAATGGAGAAAACGTCTTTGGAGATTGTTGTCGTGGCGGTGAATAACCTCAGGGTAACATGAAAGGAAAAGCTTTTTAAAGGTAAAAATGAAAAGGGGCTCTGTTAAAGCCGGGGCTTTCATCTTTTTACGGGAAATTCTCCTGTCAGCTTAGCTCTCAAAAAATCTTTCGTGTTCGGCTCAAGAATCCTTCTTCACCTGACTTTCGAGCAGGAGGTGAGGTATCTCGAAACGTGTGCGTCCCATGTGTTTCCTTGTGATCCCTGACACCCTCCCCTGCAGGGCTGGAGGGATACTGGATTGGTAATGGTGATCAAGGGTGGACATGGCACCAGAGGGTGGTGGGGCTGGAAAGTGGTGTGATTCTTGCGATGTCCCTTCCACCCCATCCCACCCATCCTTCTTGTGACATGCTTTTTGCATCTAGTTACCAGAGTTGGTTCATAAGTGTCAATAACACCAAGAGGCTTGTTTTAGGCAATCGCTTCTGTAGACTGATGCGAGGCCTGGCAGTAGACGATGCCAGTGAACTGCCCAGGAAGAGCAAAGCCTGAAGCTTAATTATAACCAACTGCATTTTAGCGTCCAGAGGTCACCATGAGTTTCTTGCCTTAGTTTCTAACATGATTTATGATGATAACCCTCCACATTTCTCCCTTCTACCCTTGGGATTCTCAGATTCATGTTTTATGTGCCTCCATCTTAGCAAATGCTTGGCTGTTTTCCTGATTCTCTGCTATGTTTAGGAAAATCACCCATGACATCGCTCCTTTCTTACAAGTACAGAAAGTTATCCTACTGTCTCAGAACTTAGGAGAACATATTTAATATTTAATTCCATGAATGCTCTTTCTACCAGAAGCTATGAAAGTGAGCCTTTAACTGGCTCAGACTAGCATTATGTTCATTTTTAGAGTTATCCTATCCCTTTTGTGATTATCCTGAAAAGTTATCAATGTCTTTGCCAAGAAACTTGCAGCTCCTTCTTCTGTTATTTCCATGCCAGTAAGTTTGTGTTTTCCTTCTCCTGGACTGTTAGGGCTGAACTGGAAAAGTTCAAGGCAGTTTGCGAAGAGGAAATTGCCATTAATGATTTAAATTGGTACTTTTTTTAATATAATTAATTTTCCATTTGAAAAATAGATCTGCTTTAGCTTGAAAATCTATGTCATTAATATTGTCATAATATTATTAACTCAATGGAGAAATGTACATGAGGCAATTAACTTTTGGTGATAAAAAATTACTCATAAAAATCATTGTCTCTTAATTTGACATTTAACATGGACATTTGAATATATTATTTGAAAAATCAAACTTAAGGAATAAATTATGATGTTTTAAATCAAAGAATTTAAATTCTATTAAGAAGGAAAAAATTCTGATATTTTGTGTTAGATTTATTTGTATTTCCACAAAATGATCAACTCACTAAGAGGCCAGTCAAGAGTAGAAAAATGACTTGCTCGTCTGTTTAAGAAACTTATTCAATGAAGTCTTAGTACACAAGATATCTTATATTAAAGCAAACAACTATACTTGACCTGCTGCAGGGGAGGTTAGACAGAAGGCAGTTTTTCAGTGTGTACAATCCCTGCATGCAAAATGGGAGGGAACGAGAGTCGGTCTATTGCTGAGGACAATGGTCGTTCTGTGGACTGAGGACAAAGTGAAGGAGTCTTGGATTCTTCCTCTGATGCTCAATTCTCATGCTCAGGACATAGCAGGCGAATAAAAATATTCATACAGCACAACTCCGATAAGCTGAAATGAAACTTTCTCTATTTTCCAACTTTCTCAGAAGCCCTCATTTCCACTCTCAGAAGGAAGGAAAAAATCATACTTTTTTTTTTTTTTTTTTTTTTTTTTTGAGGCGAGGTCTCGCTCTGTCGCCCAGGCTGGAGTGCAGTGGCGCAATCTCGGCTCACTGCAAGCTCCGCCTCCCGGGTTCACGCCATTCTCCTGCCTCAGCCTCTCCGAGTAGCTGGGACTACATGCGCCCGCCACCACGCCCGGCTAATTTTTTTCTATTTTTAGTAGAGACGGGGTTTCACCGTGGTCTCGATCTCCTGACCTCGTGATCCGCCCGCCTCGGCCTCCCAAAGTGCTGGGATTACAAGCGTGAGCCACCGCGCCCGGCGACATACTCTTACTTCCAGGTAGGTCATTCTGTTTCCATTTAGGGACTTAGATATGCAGTCACATTCAAGGTTCTTCCTTTTCCTTTCTCCTGCCCTTGATGATCCCACGGCTATTGAAATTGGGAGGGTCACCTTGGTGTCTTGCTGCCACAGCAGAGGCAGCTGGCAGTCTGCCCTCCAAGCAAGTTACCTAGTCCTTGGATGCTCTCTCCCTCCTCTGTCATGGGCGTTATAGGGTGAATTGTGTTCTTCAAAAAATCTTTTTTTTTTTTTTTTTGAGACAGTGTCTTGCTCTGTTGGCCCAGGCAAGAGTTATCTTGGCTCACAGCAACCTCCGCCTCCCAGGTTCAAGTAATTCTCCTACCTCTGCCTCCCAAGTAGCTGGGATTACAGATACCTGCCACCATGCCCAGCTAATTTTTGTATTTTCAGTAGAGACGGGTTTTCATCATGTTGGCCATGGTCTCGAACTGCTGAGCTCAGGCGATCCACCTGCCTCGGTCTCCCAAAGTGCTGGGATTATAGGCATAAGCCACTATGCCTGGCCAAAAAAAACCTATTTTGAAGCATCTGGGAATGTGACCTTATTTGGAGAGATCAGGTCTTTACAGTGGTAATCAAGTGAAAGTGCGGTCATTAGGCTGGGCCTTAATCCAATATGGTAAGTGTCCTTAGGAAAAGGGGAAAAAAAAAGAGAGACAGACAAGCACAGAGGAAGGACGATGTGCAGGCACAAGGGGAAGGTGGATATCTGCAAGGAAGGAGAGGGCCCTGGAGCAGGTCCTTCTCTCTCAGCCCTCAGAAAGAACCAGCCCTGCCAATGCCTTGATTTCAGGGTGTGGCCTCCAGAGCTGTGAGACAGTGCATTTCTGTTGTTTAAACCCCTAGTTTGTGGTACTCGATTACTGCCATCCTAGGAAACCCATGTGTAGGAAACTACACTTTTGCCATATTCCACATCCTAAGTTGTAGTAAAATCCTACGGACAACAACAAATCTCTTTGTCTAACATGGCCTTAAAATGAAAAACAGACTTCACAACGGTACCACTGACGTGAGCTTCAAGAGCCCGTTTTGATCAAGTGACAATAAGCATCATGTTTCTTTGTCCTCAAGGGGCTTCAGCCTTCCTCAGCAGCCAAGCATAGGTATCTGCAAATGGCAAGAATCCTTGGAATGATAAATGTATCTGATGTTTATAAATGGTATCATGGTAGAAAAATGTGAGTGTTTCACCATTTCCATGTGTCTGGGCTTGGCTTAATGGGTCCTCTGCTTAGGGGCTCATGAGGCTACAATAAGGGGTTGGTGAGGGCTTCAGTGAGGGCCCTGTGTCCTTTTCAGAGAAGTTCACTTTCTTGCAGCTGTAGAACTTATGATGACTTGCTTCTTCAAGCCTAGCAGGAACGTGAAATCTCCATCACTTCATGTCTCTGAACTTGAGACCTCGTTTCATGGAGCTCACTTGCACACTTCTTTTTAGTAGTTCAGGCCCACCAGGGATAATCTCCCTTTTGCTGAACAAGCCAGCTGATTACAGACTTGACGTATATCTGAAAACCCCCCTCTCCTTGGCCCTATAGTGTAACCTAATCACAGGGGTGGCATTCTTCATATTCACAGATGCTGCTCACACAAGGCGGACACAGAGATCAGGGAGTGAGACACTCAAGAGCTACCTTAGACCCCTGCCTACTACCGGCAGCCAAAACCAGAATGGATGTGTTTCCTCTTGTTGGCTACATTTAAGATGAGGATGAGGGTAGGATGTGGGCAGAAGAGTGGCTCTGGACCACCTGGCTGGGTATAGAGCCCAGTTCCAGGCAGGGAGGGAAACTGTAAGAGTTAGGCATATTCAATGCTTCTGTCAGTGGGGCTTAAGTTCAGAAGAAGATTTTAGCTCTCGAGCATGATTCTGATCATGAACACGATTCAGGAATAAGACAGAAGCTGAGGCATTTGGCCTGGGAAATGCAGTGGGAAAACTGTGGGTCATGGAGCCTCAAGCCCACCCCGACCATGGTGAAATGTGGAATCCAGGTTCTGTCTGCTGCTGGGTTAGTCACGCCTCGGGTGTGACCAGCCTTTGAAATGACTGGCATGGGTTGTCCCCACTTGGCTGTGAATTCTGCATTAGGCTTTTCTCTTTCATTTTTCATAATCAAAGCTAATTTTCTCACATTCTATCCCTTCACAAATTTCTATTTGTGATAGCTAGTTATTTGTTATCAGTGTATGCCTCCCAATTAATCCTTTTGATTTAAATAGAGGTCTTCCATGGTAAACAATATGAATCACAAAAGAATGATGAAAATGATGGGAATTACGTTAAAATAGCCCTTAAATCCAACTTTTTCTTATGCTCAATGTGAGTCCTGCTTGCATATGTGGTGCTTGCATTCCAAAATGTAACAAATAATACGAACTATCTGATTATGACTTACCAGAAACAAAATGTAGTATCTTCTAATTTTTTTGTAATTTTATTCCATCAGCAAAAACAGTACATTCTTCTTAAAAATAAATAATTTCATTCTGTCCGGTGATTTTTTACAGGGAGCATCGTCTCTCTCTGTTGCCCGGGCTGGAGTGCAGTGGCGTGATCATGGCTCACTGCAGCCTGGACCTCCCAGACTCAAGCGATCCTCCCACCTCAGCCTCTTGAGTATCTGGGGCCACAGGCATGTGCCACCATGCCCAGCTAATTTTTGTATTTTTTTGTAGAGACAGAGTTTTGCCATGTTGTCCAGGCTGATTCTGAACTCCTGGGCTCAAGCGATCCTCCTGCCTCAGACTCCCAAACTGCTGGGATTACAGGCGAGAACCCCCATGTCTGGCAATGTGCAGTGAATTTTTACAGGGAGACATGTCTTTTCCTCACAGACAAATCAGATTTTTGATATGTTCCTCTGGAAATTTATGAGCTTGTCTATCTGCCTAACCCATCTTCCTGGCTGGAAGCTTTCGTTGTGTCTCATCTGTCATCTGTTATCATTTTTCTGAGTTTCACACATCTGTACCATTAGATGGGACAGCCTTTGAAGACAATAGAGAAGAATTGGAGGGTTCATCTTAAGTGCGTCCAAATTCTACCTTTTAACTGCTTTGGTTATAGAATGAAGCAAGATTTAGATGTGTTAATTAAAGTAGATATCTGTACTCATTGCTAATTTAGTCAGTCAAGGTAAGCAGTTCAACATGGTTTTACAACAAGATGAACCTGGATGCAAATCCAGTGATTTCCCTTTGGGTAAGTTATGCATCTCTTTGAGCCCCAGTTTTGTTGTCCATCATCTTATTTCAAGGAGTCGTTATGAAATTAAAGTTTAGAGAATGCAGGTAAAATGCTTGATCTGTTTAAACGCCAGCTACTTGGCCAGATATTTTAAAAAGAAAAAAGAAAACAACCGTCACTGCTAGGTACTTATGTTCCTAATGAATGACTTACCATGGTCTTTCTCAAAGAAGAACTTGATATTGTCATAGCAACCATCCAAACCACACTGTGATGCAAGTCTCTTCTTACGTGAGAGTGATCTAGCATTTTGTTTTTGGGAGCAACAAATGAGAAGTTTGCCGCCTCTGCTTATGCTAATCCCACATGATAAATTTTATTGGAGTCAGTATTGCATGTATAATGCCAGTGGGCTTAGGAGTATGAAAATGAGTTGGAAGTGTTGGTGAAGTTGTACGCAGTTTGAAGATGGCCTACCTACTATCAGGAAGGAGGAGGTGGTATGTAGCACAAAGGAATGATTGATTTCTAAGAAAGAAAACATGAAGATCAAGGCTCACAGCTATAAAGATTTAGGAAAAACAAACAAACAAAAGAACATCCCAAAACAAGTTCGGAAAGGCATTGGATTCAATAATTAGCTAGCAAATAAACGTGATAAAACCTGTGCCCTAATGTGGCATTTCATATATTTACAGATCTGTTTAAAAAGGAAGCTTCCAATTTCAACCCAGTAATTTTAGCTGTTGTATCTGATATCATTTTTAAATTTTGGCTGTACAGAGTAATCACTAGAAAGTTTATTGACAATCCAAAACCTGATGAGGTAAATGTGATTATGTTGCCACGCTGCACTTTGTAGTCTTTGGTTGTGTGGTTGAAACCATAGGATGTGAGCTCCCAGCTTACAGTTGAGAGTTTGTCTCTAACTTATATTTTGCCCATCTCTCCATCTATGCCTCTGCCACCACACACATTTATCAACCATTTTGTCATGTATTTATCTGTTTGTTGTCTGTCTTTGTTCACTACAACTTCTGTGA
>NW_026652277.1:170099144-170131135 GCF_009828535.3 Hylobates moloch | reverse complement strand
GTATTTATCTGTTTGTTGTCTGTCTTTGTTCACTACAACTTCTGTGAACACGCTTTGGCTTGAAAGTGGCACACATCTCTTCTAGTCATACCCCATCGGATAAAAGGAATCAGTGTAGCCAACGCTAAATGTTAAGGAATCTGGGAAATCAGGTCGTCTGGTGTCGGGGAAGAGGAGGAAACAGATTTCGATGAGGTGCCAGCTGTCTGCTACAATACTCATTTCTCAGCGTGGTTTGATGATTACAAATAAGATGTAAGATATTTAGTAAATATGGTGCTTAGTACAGTTCTTGGGAGTTATTGATATTCATTCATTCAACAAGCATGCACTGTACTGGTTTCAGTGTAATTGTGAAGATCCTACTATATAACCCCTTATTTCCCCTTATTTTCAAGGTGCAGAAATGAATAACCCCTTGTCATCCTACATTTCTTTATTTCTTTGATACAACACCCAATAATAACCTACACCTGCTTTGTCTTGAAATAATGCAGTCATCCCCTAATTAAAATGAAGTATCTGACATAAAGGAGGTACTACCCATGGTGCCCAGATGTTATGTCCAGAGTATATGCCAGAGGCCCTCTCGGGAAAAAAAAAAAAATCTCCAAAATATCTGTGAAGATCCCTGCTACATGCCTGCTGCTATAGAATTCGAGAGGGACCAGTAAAATGTTGTATAATTCTTGTATAAAATGAGCCTTCACTACAGACTGGGTGGCTTAAATAAATAATATAAGTTTATTTTCTCACAATTCCAAAGTCAAGGTGTCAGTAGGGTTGATTGCTTCTGTGGCCTCTCTCCTGGGCTTACAGATGCCTGTCTTCTTCATGTACCTTCACATGGTCTTTTTTCTGTGTCTGTCTATACTTGAATCTTATCTTAAAAGGATTCCATTCATATTGGATAAGACCCACTCTAATGCTGACATTTTAACTTGGTTACTTCTGTAAAGGCCCTATCTCCAAACAGTCACATTGGGGGTACTGGGGGTTTGGAATTCAATGTATGAATTGTGAGGGGACATAATTTAGCCCATAACACTTGTAGCTGTGCAGCATATTGGCAGTAAATAGCAATGTGTGAGGTTGGCTACATAGTAACTGATTAACTAGATGAACTGCTAGTCTATGGCCCAGATGTATACAAATATCATTCTCAGCTGTGAATGTCTTCAAATGGAGGACCGGAGTTGTCCATTATTCTTGTTCATTTTGAAAAGAAAATCCAGTAATAAGGATATTTATCAAAAACTGCCCAAACTTCAAATGTAGGTAACTACAGTGGAATTGCCATTTACAGGAGAACTGGCAGAGTTCAAGGGTCAGGATGTGAGATGAAATAACACAGTGTGGCCGGGTGCGGTGGCTCACACCTGTAATCCCAGCACTTTGGGAGGCCGAGGCAGGCGGATCACCTCGGGTTAGGAGTTCAAGATCAGCCTGACCAACATGGAGAAACCTGGTCTCTACTAAAAATACAAAATTAGCCGGGCATGGTTGCATATGTCTGTAATCCCAGCTACTCGGGAGGCTGAGGCAAGAGAATCACTTGAACCCAAGTGGTGGAGGTTGCAGTGAGCCGAGATTGCGCCATTGCACTCCAGCCTGGGCAACAAGAGCAAAACTGCATCTCAAAAAAAAAAAAAAACGAAAGAAAGAAATAACATAATATATAAATATACCCAGTTACTCTTCAAAATCTCTGAAATTACTTTTACATTAGTGGATCCTGGGCCCATGAAAGCCCAAGAGCCAAGAATTAGCTGTTTTATTCCTTCTTTGCATTTAGGCTGTGGTTGCCATTCATGAAGGTCTCAGATTTGTTTATTTTACTGTTTTTATTTTGTTTATTTCTGGCTAAATATATGTATTTAACTTTTGTGAATAATATGTGTACTTAGTATGTTTGTACTATAATTTGAAAATTTTAGAATATTGTTCAGGTAAAATTAAGGTGAATCTGCAGAACACGCTAGTGTGTATCTTTATTTCAGATAGAGGACACTGAACTTAACACATCAAGCAGGGATCAGGATCTAATACTTTTAATACAGTAGCATTTATTCCTGCTTGTAATTCCAGCACTTTGGGAAGCTGAGGCGGGTGAATCACTTGAGGTCAGGAGTTCGAGACCAGCCTGGCCAACAGGGCGAAACTCTGTCTCTACTAAAAATACAAAAATTAGCTGGGTGTGGTGGCACATACCTGCAATCCCAGCTGCTCGGAGGTTGAGGCATGAGAACTGCTTTAATCTGGGAGGCAGAGGTTGCAGTGAGCCAAGATCATGAGACTGCACTCCAGCCTGGGCAACAGAGCAAGACTGTTCCAAGGATTTGTTCACTCTATGCTTCTCTACTTTTTCGTTGAGATAGTTACAAAAAACTCATACCATTTCCTTAATCCTCTCTTGTAGTCTCAGAAGGCACCAGATTTACTGGAGAATTCTAAAGACATAAAACCATGCATACATACAATACATACACTCACACATACATTTCAGTTGGATTGAAATATGATTTCCAGCATTTCTGCCATTCCCAAAATAGACACAAATCTTAGGTGAAAATAAAAAGACTTCTTGGCATGAAGATAATAAAAGTTATAAAGCATAAATGTATTTTTCTTTTCTCAAAAGAGAGGTGAGTGAGTGGCTCCCAACTGTTCATATAAATAACTGTGTGTAAAATGAGCTTGTAGCCAGAAAGGGTAAAACATAGGTCAGAAAGAAGTTACAACTAACAGTGACAAAATGAAGATGACAACATCATCGACAAAGACATTGACAGAAAAGTAGAAAAAAAATTCCATTCTATTCTAAGTAAAGCATTTACTGTCATTATATTTTCTGTCAAAAAAAAAAAAGAAAGAAAGGAAAGCTTATCAGAAATTAAATGAGTATTTTACTTGCAAATAATTTCCCAGGTATCTTTTTAAAAGTAATGTGTGCTTAGACTTTTTAAAATTTCAGAAACATACAAATTCCTCTCTTCCATCACTTAATCCCATTCTTCAGAGTTAATCACAATTTGCTATGTGTACCCAATAAGTTAATGCATATACAGAATGATACACAACTTACAGACAAATGGGCTAATAATAATAGTGCATGCTATTCTGCAACTTGCTGATTTTATTTAAAAAATAGACTGCCTTCTTTTCCGTGTACTTCTAGAATTATAACAAATGTTCACCAATTGTGTATATGAATGGCAGCCAGCCCAATATTGATGACTGTTTAGATTGTTGCCATGGTTTTTACTGTGGTTGCAAAGGACATCCATGTACATGTGTTTTTGAGGACATATGTGAGAATTTCTGCATGTACATCTAAGACATTGATAAAATTTCCCAGAATAGTATCCGTTTATTCACATTAGCTGTTTATCGTAAGCACTTTTATTTGTATACTTTCTTATATGGATTTTAGCAGATGTGATTGTATTGTTTCCATTTTTATCACTTTGAGTGAACATCTGGGAGAGTGTGGAGTGTGGAGAGTGCTCCTGTCTGATCAGCAGTGGCAGTAGATTCTCATAGGAGTGCGAACCCTATTGTGAACCGCACGTGTGAGGTATCTAGGCTGTGTGCTCCTTACGAGAATCTAATTAATGCCTGATGATCTGAGGTGGACCAGTTTCATCCACAAACCACACCCCACCCCCATTGCCCCCATCTGTGGAAATATTGTCTTCCACAAAACCACTCCCTGGTGCCAAAAAGATTCAGGACTGCTGCTGTAGACTGCACAATTGGTTTTTAGGATTCTACAAAGTCCCTATTTTGGGCATTATGCTTATTCACTTTAGAGACCTTCTCAAAACTGTAATGAGCTGCAAAATTTTAACTCATTTGCTATGTTATTTGACTGTAATTCTTCTATTTAAACCATATTGGTAATCTATATTTATACAATAGCTTTCTCGTATTCCAAAGCAAAGATTTCTTTTTTATAAGCAACTTCAGATTTTGCTTTCATTTTTCCCTCCTATCTTACGTCAGTTTGTAAGCTATGTGCAGGATATAGCAGGTTAGGTAGCTGAATTCATGACAGATAGCATGAAATACATAAAATTTTTCTTCCTAAAAATTTTGTAGTAATACCACATTTCTTATTTTCTTATTTTTTTTTTTAATTTTACTTTATGTTCTGGGATACATGTGCTGAATGTGCAGGTTTGTTACATAGGTATACATGTGCCATGGTGGTTTGCTGCACCTGTCAACTCATCATTTACATTAGGTATTTCTCCTAATGCTCTCCCTCCCCTAGCCCCCCACCCCCTGATAGGCCGCAGTGTGTGATGTTCCACTCCCTGTGTCCATGTGTTCTCATTGTTCAGTTCCCACCTATGAGTGAGAACATGCGGGGTTTGGTTTTCTGTCCTTGTGACAGCTTGTCAGAATGATGGTTTCCAGCTGCATCCATGTCCCTGCAAAGGACATGAACTCATCCTTTTTATACACCATGGAATACTATGCTGAGTTGTATTTTATGGCATGGATGCAGTGTTTTTTTTCTGTTCCTGTGTTGGTTTGCTGAGGATGATGGTTTCTAGCTTCATCCATATCCCTGCAAAAGACATGATCTCATTCTTTTTTATGGCTGCATAGTATTCCATGGCGTATATGTGAACAGCTCCTGCATTCATTGATTTTTTGGAAGGGTTTTTCATGTCTCTATCTCCTTCAGTTCTGCTCTGATCTTAGTTATTTCTTGTCATCTTCTAGCCTTTGTTTGTTTGTTTGTTTGTTTGTTTTTCGAGACAGAGTCTCACTCTGTAGCCCAGGCTGGAGTACAGTGGCGCCATCTCCGCTCACTGTAACCTCTACCTCCCAGGTCCCAGTTCAAGCAGCTCTCCTCCCTCAGCCTTCCGAGTAGCTGGAATTACAGGCACACGCTACCCTGCCCAGCTAATTTTTGTATTTTTCGTAGAGATAGGGTTTCACCATGTTGGCCAGGCTGTTCTTGAACTTCTGGCTTCAAGTGATCCGCCCACCTCGACCTCCCAAAGTGCTGGGATTACAGGAGTGAGCCACCATGCCTGGCCTTCTTTTAGCTTTTGAATTTCTTTTCTCTTGCTTCTTTAGTTCTTTTAATGGTGATGTTAGGGTGTCAATTTTAGATCTTTCCCTCTTTCTGATGTGGGCATTTAGTACTATAGATATCCCCCTTAAGACTGCTTTAGCTGTGTCCCAGTGATTCTGGTACGTTGACTCTGTTCTCATTGGTTTCAAAGAACTTTGTTATTTCTGCCTTAATTTCATAATTTACCCAGTAGTCATTCATGAGCAGGTTGTTCAGTTTCCAGAAACTGTATCAACTAATGTGCAAAATAACCAGCTAGCATCATGAATGCAGGATCAAATTCAAACATAATAGTATTAACCTTAAATGTAAATGGGTTAAATGTCCCAATCAAAAGACAAAGACTGGCAAGTTGCATAAAGAGTCAGTATCCATTGGTATGCTGTATTCAGGAGACTCTTCTCATGTGCAGAGACACACAGGCTCAAAATAAACGGATGGAGGAATATGTACCAAGCAAATGGAATGCAAAAAAGGAGGGTTTGCAATCCTAGTCTGATAAAGCAGACATTAAACCAACAAAGATAAAAAAAGACAAAGAAGGCCAGTACCTAATGGTAAAGGGATCAATGCAACAAGAAGAGCTATCCTAAATATATATGCACCCAATACAACAGCACCCACATTCGTAAAACAAGTTCTTAGAGGCCTACGAAGAGACTTAGACTCCCACACAATAATAGTGGGAGAATTTACCACCCCACTATCAGTATTAAACAGATGAATGAAACAGAAAATTAACAAGGTTATTCAGGACTTGAATTCAGCTCTAGACCAAGCAGTCCTAATAGACATCTACAGAACTCTCCACCCCAAATCAACAGAATATACATTCTTCTCAGCACCACATAGCACTTGTTCTAAAAATTCCAGTTACCACATAATTGGAAGTAAACACTTCTCAGCAAATGCAAAAGAATAGACATCATAACAAACAGTCTCTCAGACCACAAGGCAATCAAATTAGAACTCAGGAGTAAGACACAGGATTCTTTTCTTTCCCTTCCTTGCTTTCTTTCTTCCTTTCTTTTTCTTTCTTTCTTTCTTTCTTTCTTTCTTTCTTTCTTTCTTTCTCTCTCTCTTTCTTTATTTCTGTCTCTCTCTCTCTCTTTCTTTCTTTTTTTTTTAATGGAATCTCACTCTGTCACCCAGGCTGGAGTGCAATGGTGCAATCTCAGCTCACTGCAACTTCAGCCTCCCAGGTTCAAGCGATTCTCTTGCCTCAGCCTCCCAAGTAGCTGGGATTACAGGCTCCTGCCACCACCCCTTGCTAATTTTTTGTATTTTTAGTAGAGTCAGAGTCAGGGTTTCACCATGTTGGCCAGGCTGATCTTGAACTCCTGACCTCAAGTGGTCCACCCACCTCAGCCTCCCAAAGTCCTGAGATTACAGCCATGAGCCACCTCACCTCGCCTATATTTTCAATGGGTACTTTCCATTTAGTGACTGAGTATGAAGATATTTTAGGAGATTCAAACCTTTAAAAATTAAAAAAATCTATTTATAACAAATATCTGTACAACCTTTCTCCAGAGTCCCCAACTGTTAACACTTTGCCACATTTGCTTTATCTTTCTTTGTCTCCCTCCTCACTCACTCACACCTCCCCCTCACTCACACCTTCCCCTCCTTTCTTTCCTCCATCTCTCAAGAGGCTAACCATAATTGCAGATAGCCTGACATTTTGGTCCTAAACACTTCAGTCTATATCTACAAAGGCAAAGGGCATTCTTCTGCATAGCCACTGTAATGTGTGATGTAAATTTCAAGTAATTTAACGTCGATACAATGATATTTCTTTTGTAGTCCATATTCAGATATCCTCCTAATTGTTCCCAAATTGTCCTTTATAACTTTTTTAAGCCTTTATTTATTTTTTTATTTATTTTATAGCGGTTTTAGGTTCACAGCGTAGAGAGGAAGGTAGAGATTTCCCATCTACTCCCTCCCCCAACACACCCATACCCTCTCCATTATCAAGATCCCCCACCAGAGTGGTACATTTTTTTGCAACTGATAAGCCTAAATTGACACATTGTCATCACTTCACATTTATAGTTTACATCAGGGTTCACTCTTGGTGTATACTCTATGGGTTTGGACAAATGTATAATAATATTTATCCATCAACATAGTATCACCCAGAGTATTTTCACTGCCTTAAATCTTCTCTGTGCTGTCTCTATTCATCCCTCCATCATCCCTCAGTCCCCGGCAACTACTGATATTTTCAATATCTCTATAGTGTTGCCTTTATCAGAATGTCGTATAATACAACATGTGGGCTTTTCAAATTGGAATGGCGCAATATGTAGCCTTTTGAAATTGGTTTCTTTCACTTGGTAATATGCACTTAAGGTTCCTCCATGTCATTTCCTGGTTAGATAGTTCATTTCTTTTTAGTAATCAATAATATTCCATGATCTGTGTGTATGATAGTTTATCCATTCACCTGATGAAGAACATGTTGGTTGCATACAATTTTGGCAATCCTGAATAAAGCTGCTGTAAAGATCTGTGTGCAGGCTTTTGTGTAGACATGATTTTAGTTTTCAACTCCTTTGGGTAAATACTCCAGGTATTGCTGCATTGTACGGTTATAGTATGTTTAGTTTTGTAAGAAACCACCAGATTTCCAAAGTGACTGTACCATTTTGCATTCCCAGTAGCAATGAACGAGAGTTCTGTTATTCCACGTCCTCACCGGTACTTGGTGTTGTCTTTGTTCTGGGATTTATTCTAATTGGTGTGTAGTGGTATCTTGTGTTAATTTGCAGCTCCCTGAGGACATAAGATGTGGAGCCTGCTTATTTGCCATCTCTATATCTTCTTTGGTGAGATTCTGTTAAAGCCTTTGTCCCTTTTTTAATGTTTGTTTATTTATGTATTGATGAGTTTTAAAGGTTCTTTGTGTGTTTTGGATAATTTTTAAAATTATTCTGACCAAAAGTTTAATCAAATATACACATCACATTCAGTTATCATGTATCTTTATTTTACTTTAGTATAGAACAGTCTTCTCACACACACCTTATTTGCACCTTCAAAAATTTGAATCGTAAGGGCCAGTTGTTTGCAGAATTATCATGCAACCTGGATTTGTTTTATTGTCTCCTCATTGCTAAATTTGGGTTAAACTTTGTTGTCATTAATGCTGAATCCTTTGTAACTGACAATGCCCGTGTGAATCTTAGTTACAGTGATGCCTGCCGAATCTCTCATTGCAGAAATAACCCTCCTCTTATGAAATTATTAGGGAATCTGGGGCAGATACTTGGAAACTGCCAATATCCTGATGCCCAACAATCTTGGATCCATTTGCTGTAGCTTCTACTGGTGATCCTTGAGTGAATTAATTATTATATCAGTGTCTTCAAAAATATGATTGTCTGATGCCGACAGTTCTTGCCATATTTATTCTGTTGTTCGGTATAGAAGAACTCTTTCTTACTCCTCACACGTATACTTTTTAATATTGTCATATATTCATGGATTTTTTTCTTTAATGTATTACAACCTGTTATCAATCTATTCTTTTTTGTATTTATATTTTCCCAAACTTGGCCAGTGGGACCTCATTTGTCATAGAACATAGAGTATTGGTTGAATAAACTATGATTTATCCACACTTGAGGTTACTGTATGGTTGTGAAAAAGAATAAGGAAATGTGTGTATACTACTGTAGAATTAATTGTAGGGTAAATTAAGTGAAAAAAGAATTTTAATGAAAAAAGTATATATAACATGCTATCAATTATCTAAGAAAGGTGCTTAAATACACACACACACACACCAGCTTCTGTTAAAGAGGTAAAGCAGAAATCTAAAAACAAACAAAAAGATAGTGAATATATTAAATAGACAAAAGTGGAAATGAGACAACTTTGACAATTTGATGTTTTTAAAGTTTGACTTTAGAAACTTGAAAATGTTTTCCATAATTATAAAACAGAATTAAATATTTTAAATAGAAAGTTCTAAAAATCAAAAATAAAGTCAAACAAATAAATGCAAGTATCTTTACTTGTAATCATAGCTACATTATTCCAAGAGACTTTAGAATACAGCAGTTTGACTATACATCTTTAATGAGGTACATCCCAAGACAAAAAGAACTGCAAGCAGAAAAATTTAAACTATGATTAGTGATCAATTTAATGGCATCATTCACATTGTGTATATAATGTAGTCTAAAATAATGAGTAATTATGTGACATCTAATCATTTCATTTTCACGATTTTGAACAAGAGGAAAGAAGATTAAGATGGAAGACAAAGGAGATTATTTAAAACCCTCTACTCCTCAGTTTGAATGGGAAATATCAGATTGAACTCATGATGTATTTTATCTTTAAAAAGCGAACAAAACATACCTCTTGTCACTGAAAAAGCTGATAAACCTTTATGAATCCAGTAGCAATGAGTATCTCTAACCATCCACATCGTCATCTTTAAGTACCATTTTTATTTGTCAAAATGAATTTTTACAGGTCTAGAACAAAAAGTGTTCAAAGCGAACTGGAGTCTCTTGTCATACAAGATGGCAGGGAAGCTACCAAAGACTCTTGCGCCTCTGCCATAGTTCAAGAATCCATTCTAAGATGTGCCAATTAGCTATAGAAAACCACCAATCAAAGTAATAAGTACAATCGATGGACATCATTAATATGTGTATGTCTATAATTTGGTTTTTCTTTTTTTTTTGAGACTGATTTTCACCTTGTTACCCAGGCTGGAGTGTAGTGGTGTGGTCTTGGTTCACTGCAACCTCCGCTTCCCAGGTTCAAGTGATTCTCCTGCCTCAGCTTCCCAAGTAGCTGGGATTACAGGCCTCCACCACCACGCCCGGCTAATTTTTGTATTTTTAGTAGAGACGGGGTTTCACCATGTTGGCCAGGTGGGTCTTGAACTCTTGATCTCAGGTGATCCACCCACCTTGGCCTCTCAAAATGCTGGGATTACAGCCATGAGCCACCACACCCAGCCTTTTCTATAATTTCTTAATAATGTTTTTAAAAGTTGCATTTTCATTCATTGCTAGAGTCAACTTATTTTGAAAATGTATAAACCAAGAAAAGAATAGAGCATTTATTCTGCCTTCCTATACAAAATTTATCACTGAGTAACAAAATAGCTATTGAGGGAAAATTTATCTTGATAGAAATATTTTATCTAATAGTTGGAGAAGAAGTGATAATATCAGAAGATCATCATTTTACAATTTTAGCGTAAATAAATTGTTCAAAATCGTGAAAATTAAATGATTAGATGTCACATAATTACTCATTATTTTAGACTACATTGTATACACAATGTGAATGATGCCATTAAATTGATCACTAATCATAGTTTAAATTTTTCTGCTTGCAGTTCTTTTTGTCTTGGGATGTACCTCATTAAAGATGTATAGTCAAACTGCTGTATTCTAAAGTCTCTTGGAATAATGTAGCTATGATTACAAGTAAAGATACTTGCATTCATTTGTTTGACTTTATTTTCATCAATAAATGAGACACCCAAATGTAGTCAGACTCAAGCATAGTCAGATAATGCTTCCTTCTTAAAGAACAAAGCAGCACCCTTACGGGAATCCCAGCAAAACATATTAAGCCTAAACCTAGTCAAGCCTGTAGAAACAAATATAAAATTTTAAGAAACAAGGACAATGTAGAAACTGGTTCAGTAATACCACCCATATGCAATTGGCAAAATTCAGATTATGAAACATTCTACAACGGATTAACCCATTTTTCGTCAAATTTAATTGTAAAGACAGGAAGAGAGATGGGTGATGGAACTTGGAAAAGCAACTTAAGAGAAAATGTTCTGAAATTAGAGAGTGTTGATGGCTGCACGACCTTGGAAATATTCTAAACACTGCTGAATTATACACTTTAAAGAACTACAATACATTAATTATGTCATTAAAAAAACAAGAACGCCAGGCACAGTAGCTCAGGCCTGTAATCCCAACACTTTGGAAGGCTGAGGCAGGCAGATCACTTGAGCCCAGGTGTTTGAGTCCAGCCTGGGCAACATGGCGAAACCCTGTCTGTATGGCATATACAAAAAATTAGCTGGGTGTGGTGGCACGTTCCTGTTGTCCCAGCTACTGGGGAGGCTGAGGTGAGGAATCCCCTGAGCCCAGGAAGCCGAGACTGCAATGAGCCCTGATCATGCATGCACTCCAGCCTGAGTGACAGAGGGAGACCTGGTCTCACTAAATAAATAAATAAATAAATAAATTAATTAATTAATTAATTAATTAAAAAATTAAATTAAAAGGAGATATAATATACATTCCTTCCAGTCCCAAAATATGGACCTTGTTTGGATCTCAATTCAAACAGATTTGGAAACAATTAAAATTATGGACACATAAATATTTGATGCCATTAAATGCTTCTTTGTAATTTTTCAGTTCTTCTAGTGGTATTCTAGTTATGTTTTATAGGAAAATTCCTCCTTCATAGAGATACATATTGATCATTTTTGTTGAGTAAATAATATGGTATCTGACATTTGTCTCAAAACCATATAGGAAGGGAAAGTAGGTAGTGATATTGATAATATCAATTATCGATGATAATTGATACTGATAAAACGAGGTTGGACTCAAGTTGATAACTGTTGAATAAGGTGATGAGTAGATACATGGGTCTCATTATTCTGCAACTTCTGGATAGGTGAGGAATTTCCCCTCAATGAATAGAATTTTTTAAAATTCATAAGTACATTTTGTTCCCTTTATTTCAACTCCAACATCATGAAACTCCTTCTCACCTTCTTCTGCCACTGTGAAAAACTTGGTCTCCAAAAACATCAGTAAGTTTAGTAATTTTTCATCTTAACATAAATACAAATAGTTTCTGAATTCCTACACCTATATCATACCAGTAATCAACTTAGTAAATAAAGTACAAAATTTATTTTGGGTTCTTTTGTTTGTACTAAAGGATATACAGAGCACTGCGTCCAAAAGTTACTTGAACTACTTTTATTTATGTACTGACTTATCAGCTCAATATGTTTCTGGTAATTTTCAGTTTTAGAGTTTGCATTTTTCCTCCTTTTTTATTTAATAAGTATTGTTGTGATTGTATGAAACATTTTCTGTGCCTCACACCTGAAACTGTAGATAAAGGCACATTATGGAAACATGGCTCCCATTCGATCCCTTTAACCCATTTCCCTACTCCATCATAGGTAACCATTTTCACTAACTTCGATTTTATCCTTTCTACATTTCCTTTTACAAAAACAGCTACTTTTGTATGTTCTTAATTTTCTTTGCTTTTGACATAGAAAGTCCTCTACTATATTCTATTTTCTGCTTTGTTTTCTTTTCTCTTCACTGATTGTACTTGTCTTCTATGGTCAGGCATTTCACTTGTTTCTGAAAATTTTCTTTTTCCTTTTCTTTTTTTTTCAGACACAGTCTTACTCTGTGGAGTAAGGCTGGAGTGCAGTGGCGCGATCTAGGCTCACTGCAACCTCCGCCTCCCAGCTCAAATGAGTATCCTGCCTCAGCCTCCCAGCCTGTAGCTCGGATTACAGGCACGCACCACCACACCCGGCTAATTTTTGTATTTTTAGTAGAGATCAGGTTTTGCCACGTGTGCCAGGCTGGTCTTGAACCCCTGACCTCAGGTGATCTGCCCACCTCAGCTTCCCAAAGTGCTGGGATTACAAGCATGAGCCACCACACCCAGCCGATAATTTTCCATTATAAATAATCCCACAGTAAACACCTTGCACAGATGTTGTTTTGCGATCATGGAGGTATATGATTTTGAATGTTAATCACTACCATTGGAATTTGGGGAGCGCGGCATAAACTCGCATGTGGTTCTGTTGGGTAGTGCTGACCTCCCCGACGTGCCTGAGTTTCTGGGTCAGCTTCATCAAGAGGGCGTGTTGTTAAGCTCTCAAACCCTGACCCCAGTAATTCTATACAGCGTATTCCGTGGCTTTAAAAACATTAATTTAATTCTGTCAAATAAAATGTATATATTTTAAAGTGTTCATAATATTTATCACAACTAGTAATAAAATAATACTTAAAAAAGAAGTGATACTTGAGGCATTTCTTGCATTGTTGACAATATAAAACACAATTTTAAAGTGGGTTTAATGGTCATAGCTTTGGTGATCCGATATCCTTTGTATTTACGAAAGAGGGAACCCCGAGAAGTGAAATCCTGACCCTACATGCTCAAACAGCACTGTCCTCTGCTCTTCAAAACTAAATCACTTACTACAGTTGCAGGCATGTAGCCACATCGAGTGATTCCTGAGCTGTTTCCTCCGCCCCCTGTGGAGCCCCTGTAGTGTAGGGTCCTCATGAGCAGCAGAAAGGTCCCAGGCCTGTGGCGGGAGGGACATGGAGGTGACAAGGCCCAGGCCTACACTGGCCAATTAGTGTGGGGCTAATTGACCTTTCGCAGTAATTGTATTGCTCTGCCTTTGGGAACCAGAGAAGGGGCCTTCCAGTATCTTTACACAGCATAATATTTTTGATCATAATGAAAACCAGTCATGAGAAATGTGAAATAAATTCAAAGGCTAAATCACAAATATTCATCTTTTAGAAGTCCCCCTTTTTTTAAATGAAGGATCAGTTTGAAAGGATAGTTTCTGTTCTCATCCAATTAATATAAGTTGGCATTTAGTGTTCATTGAAAACTATGGAGGGGAACTGGAGTTCAAGAGAAAAAATATCATTGGGAACAATTCCCTTTTTGATTATTCTGAGTTACTGTGAACATCTCTGGCTCATCTTGTCTGGAAACACATTGCATTGTTAGCAGTGACTAAACAAAATAGTTCTTAGCCATTACATTAAAAATCACCTTTAAATAACACCTTTCTTTTTTTTTTTTTTTTGAGATGGAGTCTCACCCTGTCACCCAGGCTGGAGTGGACTGGTGCGATCTCAGTTCACTGCAACGTCCACATCCCAGGTTTGAGAGATTCTCCTGCCTCAGCCTCTCAAGTAGCCAGGAATACAGGCTTGTGCCACCACGTCTGGCTAATTTTTTTGTGTGTATTTTTAGTAGACACGGGTTTCACTACATGGGCCAGGCTGGTCTCAAATTCCTGACCTCAAGTGATCTGCCCTCCTTGACCTCCCAAAGTGCTGGGATTACAGATGTGAGCCACCGCATTCGGCCTAACTTATTAAATGACTGCCATTTTGTCTTTTCTTGCCATGGAAAATACATTATTAAAAACCGTGATGGGCTTCCAACCACATCTACTTAAAGCCAGGTGCAGTGGCTCAGGCCTGGAATCCCAGTGTTTGGGGGTCCAAGGCAGGAGAATCATTTATGCCCAGGAATTTGAGACAAGCCTGGGCAGCATAAGTGAGATCCCATCTCTAAAAAAAAAAACAAAACAAAACAAAACTAAAACATTAGCTAGGTGTAGTGGCATGTGCCTGTCGTCTCAGCAACTCAGGAGGCTGCCATGAGAGGATCACTTGAGTCTGGGGAGTTCGAGGCTGCAGCGAGCCTTGATCATGCCACTGCACTCCAGCCTGGGCAACAGAGTGAGACCCTGTCTTAAAAAAAAAAAAATCTGTTTGTTAGAAGCTATTTTCAGAAGAAGCAAGAAATAGAAAGAATGCCAAGATTGTTCAGCACAAAAAAGGACAATTTAAGGTGTTATTAAAAGTGTGTCTTCAAAGTTCTTTAAGAAAGAACTCAGTGTAAAAATGTTTTAACATTAGAATGTGTTAACACTATTGACTTTTAAATTAGTCTGATCATTCTTGGCTGATTGTATTCCTTCCCTAGATCAAAAATGTAGGCTATTAAAAATCCAAATAAAAATCAGAAAATTTCAGTCTTTAAAATGTAAAGTTATTACACATTAGAAAGGATGACAGCCTTCCACTGAAATGATTTTTTTTCCCATAAGTTATTGGGGTACAGATGGTATTTGTTTACATGAGTAAGTTATTTAGTGGTGATTTGTGGGATCCTGGTGCACCCAACACTCAAGCAGTATATACTGCACCATATATGTTGTATTTTATCCCTAACTCCCCTCCCACCATTTCCCCTAAGTCCCTGAAGTCCATTGTATCATTCTTATGCCTTTGTGTCCTCATAGCTTAGCTCTCATATGTCAGTAAGAACATACGATGTTTGATTTTCCATTCCTGAGTTACTTCACTTAGAATAATAGTCTCCAATCCCATCCACGTTGCTGTGAATGCCATTATTTCATTCCTTTTTATGGCTGAGTAGTATTCCATTGTATTTATATACCACAATTTCTTTATCCACTCGTTGATTGGTGGACATTTGGGTTGGTTCCACGATTTTGCAATTGTGAATCGTGCTGCTATAAACTTGTGTGTGCAAGTATCTTTTCCATATAATGACTTCTTTTCCTCTGGGTAGATACCCAGCAGTGGGATTGCTGGATCAAATGGTAGTTCTACTTTTAGTTCTCTAAGGAATCTCCACACTATTTTCCATATGGCTGTACTAGTTTACATTCCCACCAGCAGTGTAGAAGTGTTCCCTGATCACCGCATCCACACCAACATCTACTGTTTTTGATTTTTTTATTACGGCCATTCTTGCAGGAGTAAGGTGGTATCGCACTGTGGTTTTGATTTGCCTTCCCCTGATCACTAGTGATGTTGAACATTATTTCATATGTTTGTTGGCCATACACTGAAATGATTTTAAGCATTTTGTATGAGGAAATAGAGCTTAACAGATTTAGAAGGAACTGAAAATGAATGAATAATACTGAAGATATTGAAGACAGCCCTACCTACTTTACAGACCGTAGACAGTGGTACAGTAAGTATACCAATGAGTATAGACTGATCAGTATGCTGATAAAAGCACACTGGCTGGTCACTTCTGCCAACACATCTACTTATATCATGAGCACAGAGAGGTGGACAATCCAACGTGGGGTGTTTGAAATAGAGCATTGGGCTCAGAGCCAGAAAACTGAGGCTGCAGGCCTGGCTCTTTCATTTCCCAATTATGCATCAGACTTCCGAAATGTTTCCTCATTTCTAGGTATGTGCTTAAATGATCATAGAGTCATTCAACAGACACAGGGGAGTGTGTTTTATGAACAGGTCACTACAGTAGGTACTACAGACACAGTTGCAGTATTTTTTCTTAAAGACAGTATTGTCTGGTAACAGAAAGCAACACATACAAAGAAACTACAATACAATGTGATAAGTGCAGTCTTCCCTGGGGTGACAGGATCTCCAGAGGTACAGACTTTACCTTGAGCCAGCACCAGCATCTGGAGTCTGCGAGATGTGTTACCAGCTCACCTATACCATCTTCTTTTCACTTTCCATACTCTCACTGATTCCTCTGCAACCCACTTGTTCTTACTTTCATCCTTTTTTTTTTTTTCCTTTTTAAATCTCACTGGACTAATCTTCACTTTGCTACCTCCTATACAGCCCAGTCCCAGATCCTGTCTTCTCATGTTTTTAACATTTCAGCTATCTGGCTCTTCTCTGAATCATTCCTTCGTACCTGGGGTGGTTCTGTTGCAGCATCCAAACCCTGGTCTTCACCATGGGCCCCTGGAGACTTGTCCTAGTTGGTCTGCCTCATCCAAGTCTCCACTTCCTCTCAGCAGAGTCAACGAACACCAGCAGAGGAGTCGACGGCCTGGGTTCCTACCCTGGCTTCCCACGCAGGAGCTGGGTGTTGTTGACCCATCGTGAACTTCTCTGTGGCTCCCCTTTGTCTTCTATAAAGTGGAATCAACAGCAACCACAATAAGTAATCTGTAAGACAGCATTATCTGTGCCAGGCACAGTTCTCATAGATTTACACACTAATTCTAGCTCTGTTGACACACTAACTTTGTGGATGTTGTCTTGTATTCTTTGTCTTGCTATAACAAAATACCTGAGACTGGGCAATTTATAAAAACTAGAAATTTGTTTTTTACAATCCTGAAAGCTGGGAAATCCAAGGTCAAGGTGTTGGTATTCAGTGTCTGGTGAGGGCCTTCTTGTTGTGTCTTCACTTGCTGGAAGAAGGGAAGAGCTAAAAGGGCAAAAAGGACAGAAAGTCACTTGCACTGCCTTATAAGGGCACTAATCTCATTAATGAAGGCTCTGCCCCATCATGACTGAATCACCTTCTAGAGGCTCCACCTCTCCATGCAATCACGTTGATGGTTAAGTTGAAACAAATAAATTTTGAGGACATATTGAGACATAGCAGATGGTGATAGTTACTCCCTCATAGGAGTATGAGAATAATAAACAATTTATTATGTCTCAAAACCTGTAATGGTCTGCAATCTATGGCTAAGTATATTCTATATGTTTTTGAGACGCTTCTCTCCCCAGGCTGGATCAGGCCCTCGGTCACTGCAACTCTCTCCTGCCTCAGCCTCTCCGAGTAGCTGGGACTACAGGCGCCCGCCACCATGCCCGGCTAATTTTTTTGTATTTTTAGTAGAGACGGGGTTTCACCGTGGTCTCGATCTCCTGACCTCGTGATCCGCCCGCCTCAGCCTCCCAAAGTGCTGGGATTACAAGCGTGAGCCACCGCGCCCGGCCACTATATGTTTTTTATTATTAACATAATTATTTTCATGACTCCTGAAAGCAATGTATTAATAATGTGGTATTGTTAACAATTTCAGAATCTCATTATTAATCATTTTAGAGATGATCTATGTAACTCTTCCAAGTGCTTGGGAGAATCTGAAATATTTGGATCTTAACTATGTGCCATTGAAGGAACTTCTTTTTGGAAAAAAAAAAAAATACATCAGTTTTTTGTATATTGTTGGATAATGTCCAACCAGATGAGAGTTGATCATTGTTTGGCAAAAAAAAAAAAAAAAAAAAAAAACTCCCGTGGATGTTTTGTTAATACTGATATGTTTCCATATCAAGGATCCTGTAGACAGAAAACCCAAGATACTGATCCCTCAGTCTCCCGTGGGTCATCAGCTATGCTTGACAGTGTAAGACCAAACCCGGTTACAGAAATACGTACTTGGTTTGTCTACACTAAAGAATTTGTTACTGCCTTACTTGTTGGATTAATATATTGTTATAAAAAAGAAAGAACTTTATTATGTGTTTTCTCTTTGACAGGTAATATTTTATTTATTGGAGAAACAAAGATAAATAAGACATTGTTTCTGCTCTGAGGTAGCCTGAAACCACATTGGAGCACTCTGATGTCTTCCCACCGAAAATCTCTTTCTTCCCACATCTGAGGAATTTTTTTGTATACTAGGAGAACTTAATAGTATTTGGGGCTTGTGTGTGGCTGTACAACTGGACTGTATCCAATGTATTGTCCATGGAATGTGGCTTCGAACTGAACCAGTGTGGTGTGTGAGTACACCATCTGTCAAAGGCACCGCTTCTGGGACCAAGATTTTCTGTAAGAGCCAAAGATTAAGCAATTAATGATCTCAGAAACAGGGATGGTGACTGAGGGAAATGCGTCCTATAAGTATCACTGTAACTACTGAAATCTGTTTGAGGACTTTCTTTTCCCCTTTGCAGCTCTACCCTGAGCATGAGGAAAATCTGGATTTGAAATCTTTTAGATTTCATCAACATTTGTCACATTTCACCTGTCCCTGAAAATTCACTCAGGTTCTTCAGGTGTTTCATGGCATCTGGCTATATGGTGATATTGGAATTTTTTTTTTGTATCGATTTTTAGTTCACAGAAAGTTGGAATGCTACCAGAGAGACTGTCACATTAATAGTTTCTGCTCATTCTGCCTTCTCTGTATATTTTCCAAACAGAATTGTGTTAAGTGTGCAGCTAAACAGAATTTGGAGGCCTTATCCACGTACAAGATTAGGGACTCATCCTCTTTTGTTTTCTAAAACTCATAAATGGTAACAATACTACCAACAATGTATCATTGAGGATCGGGATCTGAGCTCTTTACATTTCCTTAAATCTTCAAAACAGCCTTCAAAGTTGATATGTTATCGTCAATGGCAGAAGGCTGGGGAAGGAAGAATCATTTGCCAAAATTCATACAGCTAATAAATTATGTAGAGCTTGAGTCCATTTGACTTTAAATTCTATGTCTTTTCTTTCTTGTTCTGCTGATTCCCTCTGTGGCACTTTGGGCACTGAGCTTATGACTGTTTATATTCATTGATTCATTCACTCCTTCATTCTTTCTTACTTCCCTTCAGTCATTCACTTTTTCAAACTTTTAAAATTCATAGATATGTTTCTACATCTCCTGGCTCCAGAGCACTGTATGAGGCATTCTGATAAATACTAGTATGGCCAAGTTGCTGCTCTCAAGTATTTCTAAAGTAAGTTGGGAGATAAGAGTCAGACACACATGCGCGTGCACACACACACACACACACTACATACCGTCCAAGCTCTAACCACTGCAATAAGAAGAGCACAGTACGCAAAGATTTTTAGATTCAGATGAGGGAGAAAGGTGTTACTTTTCTCTAGGAGGGTCACAGGAAGTACCTGAGCCCTGAACATGGAAAGGAAGGGACAAAATGTGGATAGAAACCTCAGGATAGGCTAGGTGCTAATTCTCCACTTTTCCTTCTGTGGCAAAGCTCACATGCTCCTGTGCAGGTCCTTGAGTGTACTCGGATCCTGATGCCCATTTTTTTTAAACGACTTAGGCTAGAGGCTGTGCGCAGCTGGAGGAGTGCTGCCTGACAGGGAGCCGATCATGGACAGTGATAACTTGTCCAAATAGAATGGAAAATAGAGGACTGTCTGCCATTATTGCTTAAAGGACAAGCACAAATCTCAGCGACAGAAAAGTATGCCATCTTTCTTATGTGCCTGCAGGTCAGTGGGGGTGCCTGCGGCCTCAGGCCGGCTTCATCTGCAGGCCCCTGCTTCACCCTGTGAGTGTGGCTGCTCTTGGTCACCTCTGTGGGTTGGACTCAGGTCTGGGCGATGTGTGAACAGGTAGAAGCTTTCTGGGAGGTTCTGTTTTTTGCAACGGAGTCTTACTCCGTGCAGTGCAGTGCAGTGGTGGGATCTCAGGTCACTGCACCCTTCGCCTCCTGGGTTTAAGTGATTCACCTGCCTCAGCCTCTTGAGTAGCTGGGATTACAGGCACGCCACCACGCCCGGCTAATTTTTGTCTTTTTAGTAGAGACGGGGTTTCACCATGTTGGCCAGGCTGGTCTTGAACTCCTGACCTCAAGTGATCCACCCGCCTGGGCCTCCCAAAGTGCTTGGATTACAGGTATGAGCTACTGTGCCCAGCAGGGATGTTCTTTTGTTGGACCTTAGCAGTGGGACAAATAGAAGGCCCTGGTTCAACCACATCTGCTAATGTCCCTTTGGCCAAAGCCATTCACAGGGCTGGGCACAAATCACAGGGAGGAAGTGGGGAGCATGATGTATGCACACTAATGTACGGGCGTGCATAATTTCGAAGAATAGTTTAATCTGCCACATGTATAATATAGGAGGGGTAAGGAAGATAAATCGTCAAATCTAGATCATAATCTAGAAAGGAAAAAAGTACAAACACACTTGAAGAACATGGGAGATGTTACAGTCCATTTTACAAGTAATACTGAGACACTTTAGAAAGATTATGTAGCACACACCCAGAATTCTTGTACGTATTGGACTGGAGTATGGTGATATCGGATGTGGGGAGTAATTACAAAGCTATTATCATGAGGAAGGCCTAAAATGGGGAGGTGACTATTGAGATATAAAGGAGTTGAAGATGTGAAGGGTAATTCTGAGACAGAATTGCTAACTGTTTGTGCCTTGCCAATGTCAAAGATTAGGTAGCAGGAATTCAAGATAGTGATTCTCTTGCAGCCCATTACAAAACATGGGAGGATAATGAGATTTTTAGGTGGGAGGGGAAGGCTCGAAGCGGGTGATGTGGGGAATGGTTTTTCCTTTGACAGAAACCCGGAAGTCATGCAGGGGAGCACTTCAGGTCAGAGAATGATGCACAGTGGCCTCTGCTGACTGGGAGCAGTCCTGGGGAGAGGCTGGGAGCTCTGAGAATGGTGTTGTCTGTCTACCATGTGTAGTGTGTAACTGCTGTGGCCAAAGGAGCGCCTAAGTTGGTCAGTTACATGTCACTTTCCCTTCCCTTCTAACAGGGAGGACAAGTTAAACTCTATCTCGCATTTCATGTTTGCCATTTCCTTTTTTTTTTTTTTTTCTACCTTGCTCCCAAACAGAACTGTGACCTGGATCAGCAGAGCATTGTTCACATTGTGCAGAGACCATGGAGAAAAGGTCAAGAAATGAATGCAACTGGAGGCGACAACCCCAGAAACGCGGCGAGAGGCTGTGAGCGAGAGCCCCAGAGCTTGACTCGGGTGGACCTCAGCAGCTCAGTCCTCCCAGGAGACTCTGTGGGGCTGGCTGTCATTCTGCACACTGACAGCAGGAAGGACACACCACCAGCTGGAAGTCCAGGTAATTGGAATGCTCTAAGATTATTAAAGCATTTTGTTTGTTTGTTTAGTGCAGTCTCCATGGAGCATGGCCTCACCAGGTGCATATTCAGTTTATGATACGTTTTGGATTGGAGTCTTTAATTCACTACAAGGAGACATCACTGTAGGTGGAGTACTTTGATGTAAAATTTGAGAATGCATTTATTATAAGTACTATGAAACAGGTTTTCATATTGAGATTAATTATAAGAGGTATGTTTCTAGTGATGTAGAAACATTCTAAAAAGCAGAAAGAACTTTAAAGCTAATTGAGCCATTCGTAGTTTCTAAAGCCACATATTCCAATGGCAATGACATCCTTAGTGTGAAAGGACTCTTCCTTCTCTCTGTGCTACCACCCATTTCAAAATGCATTTCTTTGGCAAAGATGGTTATTGTTAATTATTTTTAAAATATTAATACGTGTCTCTTAGTCTTTTATTCTCTAATCTAAATAGTCAAAGGTGTAATAGAATTAATTTTTACTGTGTTTGACAGAAGACACAAAATAATCACAATGACTTTACAGGGTAGAAGTTAATTTTCCTCCCACATACAATAGATCCTGGCAGTTGTGGGCTGGTATGGCCTTCACGGTGTCAGAAAGTTCTGGGACCTACGAGATGGAAGCCTAACATAATAAGAAATGCCTCCTACAAAAATTACTAAATAAAATTTAAGGAACTTAAAAATTTTCGACGAGCTTGCAAAAAATAAAAAAAGATAATTTCCAAAGACAAGTGAAAATGCAGAAACAACGTCTTTAAATACAGGAGTAGATAAACCCAGAAAGTAAGGCAATAACTGATGCTCTGCTGACCTTGAGATGATTGTGGGAGGGAAAGAGGCTCTGCTTCATGTGAGCTGGGCACCTCAGGTCTGGAAAGAAGAATTGAGAAATGGAAATAAATGTCAAAAATGGGGAAAAAATGAGATAAATCTAAACCCCTGCAATACCCTTGTGATCCAGAATAATATATTAATATAAATATCGAACCCAAGCTCATAACAATTCTGATGTTTCAACCAGAGTATGTGTAAGATCACTCTGACACTGATACCTCTAGAGAAAAGCCCTGCTAAAGGATACTCGTGCTCCAACATGATAAACCAAACAAGGGAAAATTCCACCTTGAGTGTGTATGAGACCAGAATATGCCACCCCAAAATATGCCACTTCAGCATAAGTATTATTCTGAGTTGATTATTTTGAGAAACAGTAGACACAGGACAAGCTCTAAAAACAGAGCAGAAGTCACCCTTTTGTAAGGGAAATTTATATCAGCCAAGGAAATCTCCATTTGTAAGGGTGTCTCCCTCTCCTTACTAGGATGAGGAGGACAGAGTCTCTGGAGACTGTGATCCTTGAGAAGGTACCAACTGAATAATCTGCTTAACAAACCTTACTCTTGCCTTCTCTTCTCCCTCTCTTCCTTTGCCATTGAAGATGGTATTTTTTTTTTTTTTTTGAGACGGAGTCTTGCTCTGTCGCCCAGGCTGGAGTGCAGTGGCGCAGTCTCGGCTCACTGCAAACTCCGCCTCCCGGGTTCACGCCATTCTCCTGCCTCAGCCTCTCCGAGTAGCTGGGACTACAGGCGTCCGCCACTACGCCCGGCTAATTTTTTTGTATTTTTAGTAGAGACGGGGTCTCACCGTGGTCTCGATCTCCTGACCTCGTGATCCGCCCGCCTCGGCCTCCCAAAGTGCTGGGATTACAAGCGTGAGCCACCGCGCCCGGCCTGAAGATGGTATTCAAGCCTGAATTTTAGGCCACTTCTTTGAGATTTACGCATTTTTTCTGGGCGCCTCACATGTACAGTCGTCCCTCTCCATCAATAAGCAATACGTTTCAAATCCCCCAATGTATGCCTGAAACCAAAAATGGTACCAAACCCTATATTTACTATGTTTGTTCCTGTAAAACTGTATAACAGATTGGATTTATTATGTTAGGAGACCTATCTACTAGTTCTTTAATTTGATTTCCCAAAATAAAATTCTTACTAAAAATAAAAAAACCGCATTGTTTAGAGCAAAATTAAACCTTGACTTGTTATCTGAATAATAAAAACAATTTTAGCACAATAATCATATTGTGTACATATTCACATTCTTTAATCCGTTTCCTAGTGCATCTGTCTCTACTATCTTATCAAGCATATTTATCTGAAAATTTTAGTCTTCTTACTATGTTTTATCATAAAATTGCCCTTGGTCTTCTCCAGAATTTTCTTTTATGAGAATGAACTTAGAATTATTGACACTTTCAATTGACTCTCTCTCTCTCTCTCTAGACTATAATATTTTAGCTAAGAAAATATAGTATTCTCTCTGTATAGGGTCTGAAGTACCAGTAGGCACTGAGAAAATTCTGCTAAACATCTAATATTCTCTTTATATTTTTAAATTGAAATGTGTAATTATTTCAACCCAAACAATAGACAATAAATTCTAGTAAATTTATGGAATGCAGTAAATGACAGCAGCTTTCAGAGTACTGTATGATCTATGAGGATGCACTGTTTCACCTTTACTTTCCACCCATGTTTGAGTCACATCTAACCTCTGATCACCCTGTTTCTCATTTACCCCTCTGTCTTGTGGCCTGCCAGACTTGTGTTTTTTGCAGGCTAGGGACTGGCTCGGGCAACTCTACATGGTGCAGTTGGGGGCTGCAGGGGTGCCATCCTAATACACTTCTCCCTGCACCACTACAGACTGGGGGCAACTTCCTGGCACCCTACATGCTGCCACTAAAAGGCCTCTGTAAAGTTATATTGCATCTGTAAAGACTGGGAAAACAGAGATGGCGTATCCCAGGTCAACTTTCAGATTTAACTCTGTATTAAACTAACAGCTGAACTACAAGTAATCCTCTCCTACTCATTAGAACTGGAAGGAATCCTTTTCAGAACTCTTAGGACTCTCTCTTATTACTTCCTATTTTGTACTCCAGTTCCGACTTCACCTTTTAATCTCTTTGAGGACGGAGTTTTTGTCCAATTAACTGTAGTTTTCCCCAAAATCTCTTAGAAAAGTGGTGATACATGTTTACTAAATTGCTTAAAATTGTAAATAGTAAGTCATTCAACAGAACTTCTGTGCATTTAGCTTTTAGAACGAATGCTTTATTTAAAATTATACAGAGAAATTGAGATTTCATCTCTTCAAATGTCTTGGTTCATTCTTGGTTTGAGTTAAGACTTTGAATGGAATGATTTGAAATAACTATATGCAAACAGTATGCCTATATGATTATTTTTCTTCACTAAAAATTATAGCATAAAGTTACTAGAGCAGAGATTCACAAACTGTTCTGTGCAGAATTATCTTGCATGCTTTTCCATGTTTCTTTGATGGCCAGAATGGGGAGAAAAAAAAATCTTACTTCATTCTTTTTCTGTGACCAGAAATTTTGATGTGTTTGTCTGGGGGTAGAGGCCCCAAAATGTTGGTACTGACCACACTCGGAGAAACTCTGCCCTATGGCTAAGGTTTTCCAGCCTTGCAATTATGGATCCTACCTGTTGTTCTCACGGAATAATTGGACGCCTGGTGGGAGAACAGAGGCAGGTCGGTGAGAGGTGAACACACCAAGCCAGTCACAGCAGCCCGAGACGATTCTTCTCTACGTACTTCATGTATTAAACACATACAACATCTGTCATTTGAAAAGACGCAAAAGATCCTTGGTTATACAATGTTTGAAAACCTCTGCCTCAGAAAAAGAGATTAAAATAAATCCCAATTTTCTGTGCTCCCAGAGTCTTCAATTTTAACTTCGAAGAATATAAGTGCTGGCTGGACATGGGAGGGCTCTAATGGGTGAATAGCTGGGCTGTAGCCGCACATGTTGTCGAAACAAATGGAAACTTCTGAAACCCAAGAAGGCGCCTTTCAAGTATTTTTAGTAGGCAAAAGATAAGTCGTCAACATGAGAGGTGATAATATGATGTACATGAAGAACCAGTTACACTGTTGGTACTAAGAACGCAAGCATGCCACACTAAAGACTTGTAAGAGGACGTCAAAGAACTGGAACGAGTCATTGAAGTAATTTTTACAGCAGTGCCACTCAGGCTTTAGTGCTCATCAGAATCACCTGAGGACCTATAAAAGCACAGATGACTGGGCCCAGACTAGTTGGCCTTGGATGGAGGCTGAGAAGTTGAGTTTCCAACAAGCTCCCAGATGATGCTAACACTGTGGGCCCAGGGGCTGTGCTTTGAGCAGTACTCCCCTAAATAGTAAAAAATAGTATTGCTTAAAACAAGGTCAACGAATAAAATCTGTTTTACTACGTTTTGAACAAGAACACTGAGCTGCACCTGGGCTCCAGGGTGCCTGGATGTAAATTACCTTCACGTGTCATTGGTGTTTCCTAAATGAGGCGCCATTCATCATCTCCTGACAGAAGAGATGAAGCTATTGGACCTAGCAAAAAAAATAGGAGGCTCCTCTAATATCTGTCATACAGTTAATGAACTACATAAACAAATAATGATCAAGTCCTTACTCTGTGCCAAGCACAGTGCCAGGTAGAAAATGTAGCAATAGAAACAGACAAAATGCCTACCTCAACGGAGTTGTTCTATTTGGAGCAGAAGATAATAAAGAAACAACCAACCAACTAATAAGTGTGTGTTCTGTGGAGAAACAGCAGAGTAAAGGGGCAGAGAGTATTGGTGGGGAGTTTTTTGGAATATACGGCAGCTGCGAGGCCTATGTGATGAGCTAACCTGTGAGGGGGGCACCCTCAGGGAGCATCCATTTGTGTGCAGGCAGAGACAACAGCAACTCGTGAGCCCCAGGCAGGGCCCTGCCCAGAAAACGCAGCAGCCAATATGGGGAGGAGCTTGGAGCAGGTGGAGCTCGGAGAAGAGGATGTCAGAAAAAGGGCAGGGTGGAGAGGTCAGGCAGGGTGGAGAGGTCAGGCAGGGTCGGCCGGGCCCAGGATTTGACCCTGTTGAGAAAATTTGACTTTTGAACAATGGAGTGACATGATCTGACTTCAGGAAGGCTCACGCTGGCTGCTTGTGAAGGAACTGCAGGAGGAAAGGGTGGAGGCAACGCAACCCGGAAGGTTTTCAAATCCTAGAACTGCTGCACTGCCCAGAGCATCGGGAACGGGCCATACCTGCAGGCGGTGTCGGTGAGTACTTGCCGCAAACCTGGCACTATAGGAAACCCTGTTTCCCTGAAATACCTCTTTTAATTCCTTGCAGCCCTGTAAGGTAGACCATGTTCATATCCTCTTTATAGATGAGGAAACTGCACAGACCACTTGAGGAGCGACCCAGAGAATTCAAGCCGTACCCAGGGACCGTCTCACTCCAGAGCTTATGTAAAGTATCCAGTAGCCTGTGTTTTCCTGAATATAGATATCAGATGAAAGGAATTTTTGCATTTCCTCTACATATTTTGGTTAGAAAGTAGATATAGTCTTAAAATGGATCTTTTTGAAGAGTCATATTAATTGATTTCAGCCAAGTGGTCACATTTTAAAACTCTATATCACATGGTATAATACTTTTTCAGAATTTTTTGCTTTTGGAAAGAAAAGAAAAACTCTGGTAATGTTTTCCAGTTTTTTTCGAGTGTTACCGTCTAGCTTACTAAGAAAGCATTTAATTATATGGAAGAACAATTTACTATACAATAGGCTTTTTAATTCTTGCTAAATGAAATAGACTAGTTTTGATGAAACAGTACATCAGGCTTCTCCAATCCATGGCCCACAGGCCGCATGCCACCTAGGACAGCTTTGAACACAAATTCCTAAACTTTTTTAAAACATTATGAAGTTGGTTTTTTTTTTTTTTTTTTTGCAATTTTTGTTTTTAGCTCATCAGCTATCATTTGTGTATTTGATGTGTGGCCCAAGACAATTTTTCTTCCATTGTGGCCCAGGGAAGCCAAAAGATTTGACATTCCTGCATTATGTGCCAGAATAAATTATTGAAATATGACTTGTAAAGTTTAAATAGAAAAAAATATAAAAATAGACAAATTTTTAGAAATTTAAAATAAATGCAATTGAATTTAAGACTTGAACTCTGGAGATATACCATTGATACATTATAATTGTTAGAGAATATGTTTTTATCAACAGTTTTTTGCCAGTGGTTGAATGTAGTACAAAACGAAAATTATTCTGGGATTGTATATTAACTAATGCCAGCCAAATGCTAATCAGTCATGGAGGCCTGCTAATGGAATAAAGTGATAAGCTTTTGACTTAATTCTCATTTTATCCAAAACCAAATCTCAAGTACTTGAAAACGTGTGTTATACATGCTAATGACTTTAAGCGAGAGGGCGTGAATTTCTGGGTGTTTTGCACAGCTTTAAGGATACCTCTTGTGTAAATCTTCCTTGAAAAAAACCAAAATTTTGGCAGTCATGCGGGAGTTGATATCAACATAAAATAATCAAAAATACGTTATTATTTTGCCAGGATTTAATCTTTCTTCCAACACTGAAAATTTTACTTTTCGATATTAAAGGTGAAAACACAGAAAGTGATGATTGCCCTGCAGTGAGAGGTCTGCCAGCCTCACTCACATATTGCTGGTTGGGGAGGGATGGTTGAGGTAGGGGGAAAATCCTGAAATATTTTCCAGGAAGTTTGAACACCACTGTAGATGCAGAACTAGTTGCTCCTTACTCTTTTTTTTTTTTTTTTTTTGAGACAGAGTTTTGCTGTTGTTGCCTGGAGGGCAGTGGTGTGATCTTGGCTTACTGCAACGCCTGCCTCCTGGGTTCAAACAATTCTTCTGCCTCAGCCTCACGAGTAGCTGGGATTACAGGTGCACGTCACCACTCCTGGCTAATTTTTGCATTTGTAGTAGAGATGGGTTTCACCATGTTGGCAGGCTGTTCTTGAACTCCTGCCCTCGGGTATTCCGCCTGCCTCCTCCTCCAAAAGTGTGCTCCTTCCTCTCTATGGTGCTTTACTTATGGTCATATCATTACTTGCAACATATTTGTTTACACTTGTGAGGGGCACTCATCAAAGTCAAGTCAGTCATCTAATACATTTTCCACCTCCATTGCCTGGCACATGAGTAACGAGAGATAAAGTGTGAAATATAACTCTTATAGCTCTTCAAGTTTTATGAGTCACATGTGGCAGGAGAAGATGGTTAATAATCGCATATGGAGAACGTGGTGGAGTGTGCCTTGGGTATGCAGAAAGCAAGCGACAGTCCTGCCCCGAGGAAGGTAGAGCTTGGCAGAGGGGTCCTTCGAGACAACCATCCCTTGGGGCCATATACCTGTCAAAGAGCAGCACTCACATTTGTTTTAATCTGCTGCCTTCTGGGTAATTCTTATGTATAATAAACCCATTGATGGGAACAGGCGATACAAAGGTTAGTAACAGGAACCAGATCCTCCAGTAGCTCACAGTTTGGCAAATGCACATACACAAGTTGAAATGGAGTAAGTTTTAAAAAATGGGTACAATGACAGTAATATGGGGATTTAGAGGAGGGAGAAGCAAACACAGACCCTGAGCCTGGCTTTGAAAGACGAGAAGGCAACATTGGAGATGTTGGGAAGAGTTAGGTCCCATGCAGGTGGCCAAGCTTCGTGGAGTCTGTTGTAGGTTCAGGGGATCTATGAAGTCGGAAGAGTGGGTTTCCTGCACTCAAGAGCTCTGATGCCAAAAGTCACAGCTGCTGTGACTTTGCATCTCATCTCTCCACCTCTTCTGGTATTTAAGAAAGTATTCCTCATGCCATGCATATTTTTTCCTTTTTTTTGAGACAGAGTTTCACTCTTGTCATCCAGGCTGCAGTGCAGTGGGGCGATCTTGGCTCACTGCCACCTCCACCTCTTGGGTTCAAAATTCTTCTGCCTCAGTCTCCGAGTAGCTGGGATTATAGGCACCCACCACCACGCTCAGCTGATGTTTGTGTTTTTAGTAGAGATGGAGTTTCACCATGCTGGCCAGTCTGGTCTGGAACTTCTGACCTCAGATGATCCACTGACCTTGGCCTCTCGAAGTGCTGGGATTACAGGTGTGAGCCACCATACCCGGCCCCATGTTTTTGCTTATATACTTGCAAAAGGAAAGGAGACATGCCATGAAATAGAGCTGGAAGGAGTGTCAGCATGCAATTGACAAAAGCTGTGGAGAGGAATGCCATGCTGCCCCAAGATGCCCCAAGTGGGCAACACAGGCTGAGCTGGCCCCGTCTACCTTGTGCTTTTGTTCATGCCTGTTTGGGTTCATGCCTCTGTGGGAGTTGTTTTGCTTTTTGTGGTTGGTTATCTGTTTTGAAACATAAACAAATAAAGAGTAACTGTGGGGGAGAGTAGGTGAGAAATGACAGCATTGGTTGTTGAAGTTAAGTGAAGTACTTGCGAGGAGCCTCAAAATGTTTTGATTCTTCTGAAGTCACCTCTGCAAAGTCATATTGTGATTTAAAGGGGAAGGGAGACATTGCATTCAAGACTCCATGAGGCCTGGCTGGACAGTGTGCTCTTCGAAAGAGAGGCCTCTACAAATGGTAGTGTCTGGGTGTCCCTCTTCTGGAGGCCTACATGGCCAATCAAGCAAATCATTTACATTTTTTACTCTTCAAACCCTGAAGTGTTTCAGAGGACACTGTCCATATGCCAAGATGGGGAGATCTGCACTTGACAGGAATGAGCGCAGAGGCAGGGTATTTACAGCTGGGGAGGTCCATCTTGGGAATCATCTGAGCATTCTAATTATTGCAGAGTCTGCCAAAAATGCAGGCAGGCTTCTGGATTCCATTTTCTTAAAAGGAAGATAAAGAAAAAATTTCAAATTAAGTGGTAGAATTTAACTGTCTCTAATACACTCTTTTCAATCTTTCTAAATTTGTTCTGAATAAATAAGGACTAATGGAAGTTTTGTGAAACTTTTATGGAAGGTGTTATTTTGTATGACCTGTAGCTTCCAAACATTTCACATATAAATCAGGAATTTGTGTTCTATGTAAGAAAAATAGAATTAATAAAATATCTATTTTATAATAGAAAATGAAACCCTTATGACAAAGAAAATATCACTACATTCTTTTTTAGATTACTTTTTGATAATTTCACCAAATCAGGCCCAAATTCCTACACCTTCTACATCTATTTGGCTATAATTAATTTTCCAAATGATACCTCTGATGCTCTGTAAGATCTTAAAATTCTTCTTCAATCCCCAAAGATTGACTAACTTTGGTGTTAGAGGCATGTTATTAGATTCTGATTCTTTGAAAATTAATGCTCGATCTTTTCTGTGCATGATAATTAAACTCACTAGAAAACCCAGTCCATCAGTGGGGTTGTGATTTGCTTCCTGTAAGAAGGGAGTCAAATGGCCGATAATTTACTTCAGTGGATTAAATGAAGATCCTTTGAACGAGTGTTTATCACAGTTCCTGGCATATACTACGCAGTTAATACAGAATTTTTGATGCTAGAAAATGCAGTCAAAAAGGATGACAGACATTGATTTTGAATCCTTGAGCGCATTCATGGTACCTGGGCTGTGATGTGTCTGCCATGCAAATGCTAAGCTGACTGGCAGTAAGTGTGGGCCCCGGAGCCAAGCAACTTAGCCCGTCTTGGCTCTACTTCTTGCTACCTCTAGAACTCGGACAATTTACTTTCTTGCAGTTCAAAGTGTGATCTGTGGGCCAGCAGCAACAATTGGGAGTTTATCAGAAATGCAGAATCATTGGCCCCCTATCAGACCTACTGAATCAGTAAGTTTCATTTTAATAAGATCCTCAAGTGAATAGTGCACTGTTTTGTTTTGTTTTTAAACATACCAGGCCACAGTTTCCCCATTTCTCATACAGAGATAAGGAAAAAGTACCTAACTCATGAAGTTGATGTCAGATACTTCATGACAAGGGCCTAGAAAAAGGCCTGGAATATACCAAGTGCTGATTGTCTGTTATCCATTTCAGTTATCCCTTCGCTTTCTAGTTCACATGTACAAAGGCCCAATATTGTGCTCAGGCTCTAAAATACTACCTAGGCTTACAGATCCAGGGCTACCTGCCTGAATTCCCCCCAGAACAGGTGCTAGGTCCCCAACCCCTACTTGGGAGACGTCAGGTTACTCTAGTTTTGGGGTCAGGGTTTTATTTTATTTTATTTTATTTTTGTATGACTCTCTTTATTTAATTTTAAATTTTGCTCACCTCCGCCACACATTTGGAGCTAAATTACAATAGTGGGTGCTCTCTGATAATGATGGATGGCATGAAGAATAATACTTCCCATGGCTGTTTTTCTAGAGGATTACATTTTCTTTGTTTTCCAGCCCTGAATGATGTACAGCATATGTATTTGTTTTCCATTTTATGTTAGGAAATGTAGTATTCTTTTTTGGGTACTTCATCTGAAAAGTGGATAAATTTTCTACTGGGACTTGCTCAAAGGACCCTTTGGCGATGAGTGTG
>NW_026652277.1:170053618-170099134 GCF_009828535.3 Hylobates moloch | reverse complement strand
TGATATAATTGAGAAAACACTGAGTTTCATGATTATTACTACATATAGAATTCAATAGCCTGTATATATATATGTTGGATATCATCAGACACAATACATTTCTATTAAAATATAAACATTTGTGTGATGAAGCATTCAAAGTTTAAAATAAAGAAACTTAGGATAGCTTATACTCTTGAATAAAGTAGCTTTCATTTAGGATAAGGAAATACTTAAAGTGACAATGTTTCTTTTTTTCCCCACCAAACCATGCCTATCAATGTAAGTAGGGATAAGACCTAGATATTATAATTTGTCTTAAAACACTTTAACCACTTCTCACTTCTCAATTACAACCTCTCTAATTCATTTATCTCCATAAAATGATCTTATCTCTATTTGAACTCATTATACTTCTTATTCAATTGCTTTATTTAGCAATTTACTATGCCAATTCTATGTCTTTTTTAATGATGAATAGTTAGATGCATTTCTTGAATACTGCTTGCGTTAGCAGTTATATATTGTATCCTTAAGATTTGGTGCTATTTACTTATAATAAAATTCTTACACAAATCTAAATAATGTGGAAAACCTCTTAAGCAAATCAAAATCCAGTTATATTTTCCTACAGGATAGACTAAAATAATAATGACGATGATAACAGTAATTGTAATGGCATCATAAAAGACATTTGACAGAATTGCAGTAGAGGAGGAAAATGGGTCAGAATAACTTGTTAAGTTTTAATCAACTTTAACATACATTTTTGAATTTAAATTTCTAACATTGAAAGGAAATTTAAAAAGTCAACTCCAAATCTGCTTTAGAGTAAGATGGCTAAAGTGCCGAGGAGAGATGGAGGCAGGACATTTCTGTCGTTTTCACCACAGTGATTCTTTTACTTTCTTCAAAACATCATTCTAGATGTTTTATGCTTCACATTTTTATCAGTGTGTATATGAGTGAAAATTCATCATATATGAAAAAGAGGCCTCCAAATGTGTTGAACTGAATGGTACTTCGGTAGGTAACTCTACTCTTGAGTATTGATTTATTTCCCTCTCTTTTCTCAATTTTAATGGGTTCACCCTAATGCTTTAGCATTTACTCTTCACTGGGATTTGGACGCAATTATACAGCTACAGGTTGACTTCCATGGTCTTGATTCCCTTGCTGTGAATAAGGAGGTAAACGATCAGTATGATTTTTCAATGTACAGGACAACTTTGCGTAGTGTTATTGTTAGTTCCTACAATTAATATTTCTGTATTTATTAAATACGCTTCTCCCACACGTTTCATTTGCTAGCCTAATTTTTTAAAATAGAAATAAGTTAATTGCTTCTAATCAGTAGGTAGCCATGAGACACATAGCAATTTTTCATTAATATCTCTAAATTTTTCCCAAATGATGAAAATCCTCTTAAAAGTAAAAACATTGCTGCCAGTCCACACATAGGGCATGCGTGGGAAGGAAAGAAGGTGACTGAGAAATTTCGGAGGGTCTGTTCAGTAACAGCTTTTATACTGCAAGATGTCATTTGCATAGTCTTCGAAAACACTTATTGAATGATAGAATTAATAATATGCTTTCAATGATTTTATTTAAAAAATATTTTAATTGTTTTTCTCTGGCTCCTCATTTGCTCAGAGCTGCTGGGGAGCTTCCCCCGACTCCTCGAAACAAACCTCAATGGCTTGGTTAGCAAAGTGTCATTCAAACCTGAGCATAAAACCTGCCGGTTGGGATTATTTACACTCGTGAACAAATGCAAATTTTATAAATTTCCTAGCCTTCATAAAGATATACTATGATGCGACCTTGGACCTGGCCATAGATCTCATGAGAATAGTATGGGAAACTAGTGCTCATGCTATGACATTAGGAAGATAACTTGTGAACACAGACTGAAGCCAACATCTGGGAGGCCTGGGTTATTGTTTTATTTTTGTTTTGGTTTTATTGTTTTAAGACAGCTAAGTTGTGTAGAGTAGTGATTGGACCAAAATATTAAAAATATAAAAATAGTCAAGCCCACTGGAGGCCATGAGAACACCCGTTTCAGTTGGTGGTCTTGGTGGTCTTCTACTCATGCCATTTTCCCTAATTAGCTTTGCACTGTAATGCCTGGGAATGAGCTGCATGCAGAATTCTCAAGTGGCTTTTGCTCTTACGCTGAACATAGTCTTGAACCTTCTCACCCACTTGTTCTGGGTTCTTTCCTTTTCATGGGTTCTCCTGACATGCAGTTGAGAAGCCGAGATGCCGTGAGAGTGGAAGTGGGTTGGATCACAGCTCTGCCCTGAGTTGGATGGCTGACTCTGGGCTTGCAACTTAACCATTCTGGGCTTCTATTTTATCATCTACAAAATGGCAAAAATGAAAGCTTTACATCATAAAATAATATGTCTTTTAGGGATTTATGCTCAAATATCTTGCGTCACAAAATAGTTAAAGAGGTTTGTAGGAATCTATAAAATGTAACAAAACAGAAGCAAATTAGAGTCAAGAAAAATATAGATAAAATAGAAAATAAATTCTGGGGAGATGAGTCAGCCGACCTGCAAGCTGTGTTCCTGCTCAGTAAGAAAGGCTTGTGGACAAATGTAGTTCCATTTTTCCAGGAGATGAGCTTGCCATAGAGACATATTACTACATACCATCAAATCCATAGTGTACTTACTATACTAATTGTATCCACTGATTTATCTAAAGTATTGCATTTAAGCATTTCCCTCCTTCTCTGAAGTGTACACTCAGAGAAGTATGCTAGAGTTTTCTCTGGTCACTTGCTGGATACTTGTGCACTTCAGTTTGTGCATCATTAAGGAAATGTCAGTGATCATGGTAGTCTCCAATATCATACTGAGCAACCCCTTCTGTCACTGGTGCACAGCCACGACCAGAGGAGACCCCCTTCGGGCACTGCACACGTGGCCAGTGCCTCGGCATCATCCTTTGCTTCCTGCTCCACGTGCTTTGCTGCCCACACAGCTGTGCCTGGCACATTATACCTCCAGTGGCTCTGGGCAATGTTTGGGGAGTGGACATTTCAGAGTCTACTCTGAGTCTTTTTTCTGTTTCTCTAAACAACCAGAAAAACAACAGAATATTCTGGGTCACAACCAATGCAGCAGAATGAATAGAAGGGTGGACTTTGGGGCAGCCAGGTGGTGGGTCCTGGCCCAGTCATCTGGCCTCATAGAAGGCCACTTAACTCCCAGGGTCTTGGCTCCTTTTCCGTAAACAAGGAATACTAACATCTTTCTTAGGTTTTTATTTTAAGAATTATGTGTATAAGTTGCTTTGTCTAGGCTTGATCAGAATTACAGCTTATGTCTTCATTACAAGCTATTTACATATTTATGTATAGTCACGTGTCACTTAATGACAACATACTTCTGAAAAACACATGGTTAGACAATCTTCTTGTTGTGCAAAGAACATAGAGTGTACTTACACAAACCTAGATGGTATAGCCTACTGCACACCTGGGCTGTACGGTGTAGCCTGTTGCTCCTAGACTACAAACCCATGCAGCATATTTCTGTACTGAATACTGTAGGCAACTGTAACACAATGGGGAGTATTTTTGTATCTAAACATTAAAAAGTAGGGTAAAAGTACAAAATACCAGCATATACACATGCCATGATTGATGCAAATGTTGTTGTGGGGCACATGACTGTATGTTATAGAGTTAAAATACCAAACACATATACAAGCCATATGGCAACGTATGACAGTTGGTACATTTGTAATTATTAACAACTCATTCATTTTGCTGATGAGGATATTGAGAGGAGTGCAACTACAATTCAGGTTTCCTATTTCTTCTTCATGGCTTCTTTGTAACCTACCACGTGCCCTCTACCTGGGTAATGTAATACGTGGGTTCTTGTGTGTGCGTACAGGGACAAAGGAGATCCTCTGAGCCCTGGAGTGGGACTGCCCATTTTCTTTCTCACCAGATGACCAGTACGTATCTGGTAGAGATAATGAAATGCACCCTCCTCCCTCACTTTTTTTTTTAACCAACTATCTGATATTAAAATACCAGATATGTGTTTATGATAGTTCATGTTCACAGTGAAACAAAGCACCCTAAACCCACGGCCTTTTTAAATCCTTTCGGTAACTGCTTGCTTATTGCTAAAATGTTCTTCCTTAAAACTGGGATGCCATAAGCATGTCTCCCTTCTCCACCTTCTTTTTTGTGATTGACAGGTAAGGCAGAACCCAAGAAGTATTTTCAACAAACTTATTTCTAGTCATTTGGCTGCCTTTCTTGTTGATAGGTAGGGCGCTTCTCATTCCTAACAAAGTTGTTCAGAGGAGCACTGATGCATTGCAAACACTTAACAGACCACTGGAGATAATGTGAACAAAGAAACTTTCAATAATATGAAGAAGAAAAGTAAGAAATCATTATGTAAATTGTTTCACTTTGTGGTTAAGTGGTGGTGGTGGTGCTGTTTTGTTGTTGTTTTTATTCGCTTCACTGACTCTTTTTATGTACTAGGTCTTGCCCTATTGTTTGCATAAATTTCTTTCATGATTTAAAATTCTTTTTGTTTTCTAATAATCACATTTTTTCCATGCCAAATGTACCTTTCCAAGTCATAAAGGGGATGTGATGAGAGACTAAGGAACAACCACCAAAACTATTCTAACCTCTTAAAAAGCATTTCTCATTAAAAAACCTGTCAAATAAAAAATAAATCTCAATTTAGTAAGAATAGACATTATTAGAAAGGATTATTGCAGGGGCTTATGGATGGGCTATTGGAATAGTGGGAGGAGGATGGGTGCAATAGAAGAATGCTCTGACCATAAGATCTGCAGGCATCTCAAGGGTTAGGCAAAAGGGGCTTTTCTTTTCTTTTCTTTCTTCTTCTTTCTTTCTTCCTCTCTCTCTCCTTCCTTCCTTCCTTCCTTCCTTCCTTCCTTCCTTCCTTCCTTCTCCCTCTCTCTCTTTCTTTCTTCCTGTCTCTCTCTCTCTCTCTCCCATTCTCTCTCTCTCTTTCCTTCCTTCCTCTCCTTTCTTTCTCTCTCTCTCTCTTTCCTTCCTTCCTCTCCTTTCTTTCTCTCTCTCTCTCTCTTCCTCTTTCTTTCTTTGAAACGGAGTTTCTCTCTTGTCACCCAGGCGGAGTGCAATGGCGCAATCTCGGCTCACTGCAACCTGTGCCTCCCAGGTTCAAGCAATGCTCCTGCCTCAGCCTCCTGAGTAGCTGGGATTACAGGCATGTGCCACCATGCCCAGCTAATTTTTTTTTTTTTTTGTATTTTTAGTAGAGATGGGGTTTCACCATGTTGGCCAGGCTAGTTTCAAACTCCTGACCTCAAGTGATCGGCCTATCTCAGCCTCCCAAAGTGCTAGGATACAGGCGTGAGCCACCGCACCCAGCTTGGGCTTTCTTTTATACAGGGGAATAAACAAGCTAGTAAGAACTGGTGTGGAGGAGTGGGGTGGAAGAGAGACATATGTGATAGTAAATGAGAGAGGGTTTTACCCTAGGGCCAGCTTCTTCTCAGGAGAGGCTGTCTGCTGGCTGGGGCTGAGGTCAGGGTTCTGAGGATGGAGAGAACCTTCACCAAATTTAACCAACAAGCATTTCTGATTCATCAGTAGGGAGAAGCAATCCAGCTAATCATTGTTGAGGCAAAGGATAGGAATTGGAAGTCTGGCCTTGTCCTATGTAGTCAAGGGGTACAAGTGATATTAATGTCCCTTCCAGTTCCAAGTGCAGTTTAGCACTTTGAGAATATTATTCAGAGATTCTCTTATAGCAATTACATTTTTACCAGTGTTATGTGACACATCTAATTCATATGGGGAAAGGGGGACCTGGCAGTAAGCTGTTTTTGATCACACTGAAGGGTGAGGAGTCTTTCTTTCTTTCTTTCTTTCTTTCTTTCTTTCTTTCTTTCTTTCTTTCCTTTCTTTCTTTCTTTTTCTTTCTTTCCTCCCTCCCTCCCTCCCCCCCCTTTCTTTCTTTGAGACAGTCTCGCTCTGTCACCCAGGCTAGAGTGCAATGGCGCAATCTCGGCTCACCACAACCTCCACCTCCTGGCTTCTCCTGCCTCAGCCTTCCGAGTAGCTGGGATTATAGGCACCAGCCACTGTGCTAGTTTTTGTATTTTTTTAGTAGAGACAGGGTTTCACCATGTTGGCCAGGCTAGTCTTGAACTCCTGACCTCATGATCCACCTGCCTCGGCCTCCCAAAGTGCTGGGATTACAGACTTGAGCCACTGCGCCCGGCCATGAGGAGTATTTCTTTAATTTTCATTGTTTTCCAGGAGCTCAGACCTCAGGTAAAATTCAATCTTGACAATATGCATTCTTTATATGTAATGTTCATAGATAGCTATAATATCATTTGTCCATAATATCAGAATGACGGAGGCATGACTTAAGACTCATTTATGATAGTGCTGCAAATCACATAGATATTCAAACAATATTAAACATTGCCTCCAGATAAGAATATTACTTGGCTAAAAGACAATAAGGCAATGTAATTATTACACAACTGGAAACACACTCAGATTCCCAGTTTACTTCTCACAGTAGAACTTTTAAAAACAATCTGGGCGGTAGGATTTAGTGGTAAGTTTTGGTTCTTCAGATTTTAAATTTCAAAAAACCTCCCATATTAAAGGACAAATATCCCTTAAGCCTCTCATTCAGCTAGTTTCCTGTGTATAAGAAAAATAACATACTAATCCTTTTATACCACTTTTTTCATGAAGCTATATTTTATTCACCTAACACTGGTAAAAATGTCACTGCCATAAGAGAATCTCTGAATACTATTCCCAAAGCACTAAACTACACTTGGAACTGGAAGGGACATTAATATTACTTACCACCCCCCACCAGTTGTTTTTCCAGATGAAAACACTGGAGGCACATTGTGCTGATGTGCTGAAGTCCACATAGCCTGTTTGTCATGCTGTCATTTCTCCCACAGGACAGCCCTTCAAATGATAACACAGACGGTGTCTGTCACCACAGTCTGCCCTCTATTCTTGGTTCTGCATCTGCAGATTCAACCAATCCATAAAAAATATTTGGTGGAAAAGCAGTAAAAAATAACAATAAATGTAAAACATAATGCAAATTTTAAAATAAATATGAACAAGTATTAACATAGCTCTTACCTTGTAGCAGGTATTACAAGTCATTTAGAGATGATTTAAAGTATACAGTAGGATGTGTGTAGGTTATATGCAAATACTCTGTCATTTTATATCAAGGACTTGAGTGTCTGCAGACTGTCATATCCATGGGCATCCTGGAACCAACCCTCCTCAGATCCTCAGGGACGATTCTATATTATGTTATATAACTAAATTAAAACATATGACTTGCGCCATTTCTTCACTGGTAAAGCTTTTCGATGAACCAACTGAATCAAACCTTTCAGCATATAAAATGAACTGAAATAAATCAAAATTCTAAATCCTAAATCCAGCCCATGAGGCTCACTGGGACCTGGCTGCCACTTTTCTCAGTTCTGTCTCCCCACCCCTGCCCCAACTCAGTGTGGCCCAGCCTCAACATGATGCCAGGGGCATTCTCCCTCTGAGTCCAAAACATTCTTAGTTGCAAATTGTTGTGTACCTGTTCTAACTTTCCCATTGTATCCTAACAACACATTCTCTGTGTTTTTCCCCCATCTTATGTTAGGTTCAATGCTATGATCCTGAGCTGCATCTTTTTCTTTTCCTCATAGAACATGTCAAAATCACATATTTATTTTTGTCATCGTCATCAAGTCTTTGGTATATGTCTTTGTCCATTTTCTGTTGCTATAATAGGATACCACAGTCTGGATAATCTATTAATAAAATAGTTTATAAAGGGCTCATGCTTCTGGATGCTGGGAAGTCCAAGAGCATGCCACCGGCATCTGGTCAGGGCCTTCTTGCTGCCTCACATGGTGAGAAGACAAGAGCATGCATGTCCATTCGGATCTCCTTCTCTATGAAACCACCAGTCCTATCAGGGTGACCCCTCTGCGACGACCTCATCTAATCCTAGTTACCTCCCAAATGCCCCACTTAAAATCAATATATGAACTTGGGGATGAACTTTCTAACCACATGAAATCTGGTGTACACATCCAATATATTTTGAATGTTTAAATAAATGAGCGTATTCAATATAATGGCTTCCCCAAAAGTAGAAAATTTTTTTGTTAATTATTTTTTAATTGACCGTCTTTGTCTATAAAATGAAGAGGAGGTTTTTTCTCCGCAGATATTAGAGTCATTTTAATGGCTTCACAGTATTTCACTTTCCATTAACATAATTGAGGCTGTTAGTTTTTATCCAGGTTTTTGCATTTGTAACACTGCATCAGTGAACATCTTGTACATGCATATTTGTATAGCATTTCCTTAGCATAAGTTCCTTCAATTTGAATTACGAGATACGCATTATCTTGGTGTATTTTCAGTCAATACATTACTTAATGAATTATATAAAAATACTTGCATATGCTTTGCTTTAAAAATAAGTCTATATTTTTTCTAGGATTCACATCCAAATAATAGCCAATATTAATGAACAACCTTTACATATAGATATTGGAGATGTTTTAAAAACCTCTTGGAGAGTTAATAAGATGTACCTCTTTTTACAGTACTCATATGACTTTTTATACATAAGGGTGACTATAGGACTCTATCAATGGTTTTCTCTTAGAAGTCTCCATGTGGTATTATTTTATTGTGAGGAAATATAGTTGTTCATTAGTGCTCATAGTGATCTTTATGTAAAATAAATAAACACACTTTTATGCTGGTGTGTATTTCCCCTTTTACTCAATTATTTACCATGACTTTTTTTTACCCAAACATACGTTTTAAATATTGATCTCTGTTAATGAGCTGCATCAGAAATACTCCAATCTGTGTTAATTAATACCCTCTAAAGCCTGTAGTTTACACACCACACTTTGTGCAAATACTGGCATTAAACAGTCCTGTAACACATAAATGCATAGGAGGTCTTGGCGGGATCTTTTTTCTTACTTGATTAAGGCAGCCCCTGATCACTGACAAACTTGTCAAAGCCCCTGTGATCTAAAGACCTTGAATAAAGTCACAGCAGAGAGAGAAAAAAATCACACAAAGCCTTTTGCTAATATTAAAATGTTTGAAGTAACTGGCTTAATCTCAACCTTGAGGCAAATCAATGATTTCATACCAAGAGGTTGCTCCATTATATGCCTATCCTCAGAAAAGTGAAAGGAAAAACAATTAATCCACCACTTCTGAGGAAAAGGGTCCATTTTCCCTGACATTAGACTGGCCATTCGATAAACTGAGCTATATTTAGTGACGAAGATGGGGATGGACCCCCAGGAGTTGGGGAGTGAGGAGGAAAGGCTGCCTTTCTCCTGGTCATCATCCTTTTACCCCTGCAAAGGAAAGGAAGGCAGCCCCCGCAGAAGAAGGGGACAGTAGCCAGGCATGGGAGGGGAGCTGCACAGGCCCTGAGCACACAGCCTTCAGCAGGCACTGCAGGTCAACAACAGTGCCGTGAGCTAGGCTCAGAAAATAGGAGTCAGGCGATGCAGAAATTGTTAGGCTAACCAAATCCCTATATGGCTGCTCATACCCTACATACCCCTCGTTTTGCATAATCCTGAGATAAAGCCTCTCCTTTTCTGTGAAAGTGATACTTTATTCTGACACTACGTTAGAAATTGACTTTCCAAGGGCCGTGAAATTAACCTCCCTGAGAGGTTAAGGGGTATGGAAATGGTCACGGTGACAGACCCCCATCTCTAGGTGACAGGTGATGACACTATGATACTGTGGACACAGCAGCCTCAACCCAGCCAGGCCCTTATTAGTGAAGTGGGGCCAGAGAAATTACAGAGCACTACATTTCCTTAGTTTTCCTTCTGTCTTCTCTGGGAGAGATTGCCTTGTTTAATTCATATATATTTTTCTCTCTGGGATGTAATTAATCATTTGGGACAGTGGATCAGGTGGTTAAATTAGGCTTCCTGATTTGTGAATGAATAGGTTACTCTCTAATTTCACAATACCAAAACCTCAGCATATTCGGTATTAACCTATTGAATGGGATTACCACACAAGTATAATTTTCCTAAGACCATGCTATGTGTAAGGCTGTTATTTTCCCAAATGATCAAATTGTGATATTTCACTGTCCTAGATATAGATCCAGCAGGCAGCTGATACTGTTGGCTCTGTCTTTCCAGGATTCCCTCTCACACCTTCTCACTTTGTTGCAGTTCTGAGTATAAATAAAATGCAGTTCCTCATCTGAAAAGATGTTGGGGAATTAGGGAACACCACTGCTAAATTTTTTCTCAATGACTTTTTACTCATTTAAAAAGTATGCTTATCTATTTAGGTAGTGGAACTTCGCATTCTCTGAAATCAATTTGTAATTACAAACACTATAACACTGGGACAATAAATTTGGTTTTCCCTTTCAGAAAGTAAAGTTTCTTCATAAACAATAAGAAATGTTAGTACTTCAGTTTACATGGAAGGTGATCAGGAGGCTTGGCTTCTGTATTAGGGAGGTTCTCTCAGCTCTCTGAAATATTTTCTTTGGAAACTAACTGGGTTTACAGGAGAGAGAGAAGGAGAGGGAGAAAGGAAAAGGAGAGAGAGAGAGGGAGGCATATTTTTCTGAGGTTTCCAGTGAGGAGTGAATTTCCTCTTAATTTCTGAGAAAGCTGATAAGCTATGTATGGAATGACTTCACCACCTCCAGCATTTGTAGTACAGGAACCATCAGTCCAATGAATTTACATTATATTGGGGAGACAAGTGTCTGAACCCACAATTTTACTTTGAAATATTTTTTATGAGACAGAAGATCAGAAAGCTACAACAGAGATTTTAAGTTATTTTCATGTGGGCATGCATAGAATTTTTATAAAGTACTGCTTTAAAGAGCTATGGATACCTTCTCTTCACTGTGACTTGGTTTGCCTGGTGCAGGATAGGAGCAGTGAATTAACAGAGTTTCTTGTAGAATACAATTCATTGGCATGACAGCAAAGCAAGAATGGGATTCTCTCCAGGCTGTTATTAGATTTCTGTGACCCTTCTCTATTATTCACAGTTGTGTAGATTCCTATCTTCAAGTTATGTATGCTGTTCTGTATTAGAACATGAAATTGAAGTCAGTAGATCAGTCCTAGGGGACACATTGTTCTGACTAACAGTCTCTGGTGAGCATTATTCAAATTGTGATCAGAGCAATCACTAAATATAAGTGGAGCAAGTGAGGAAGTTGGTTATCAGCTGAGTGCCTTCCTCTTGGCTCTTCCCCTGGCTCCTCCCAGACTTCAAGACCAGCTCGCCTCTTGCAGGATTATTTCAAAGAGGGTGTGCTTCTTCCCACTTGCTTCTAGCCAAGGAGCTGGCTTGGCATACAGCAAATGCAGCCAGCTACATCCTGCTCTGTGAACCGTCACTGTTGTGATACTTCTTGGCTCATGCCAACAGATAGACACACTTACAGTTAATTTGAGTATTCATTGGCTCCATATAGGCCAATAATATAAAAATTGCTTCAGTAAGATATGCACATGCATATATACATATGTAATGATTTGATTTCAACGTACAACCTTGCTATTCAAAGTTGTGTTTATTTGCACTTCAGTTTACCTTTACAATAATAGAACATAAGAATTGTCTGGTACCCAGGCTGTGAAAAGGGATTCACATTCAATTACATTTCCTTCAATAAAGGAATGTTTATGGAGTGCAGGCTCTGTGGCAGAGTGGTTCTAAGTACTCAGATGTAATGGTGAAAACAACAGGCAGGATTCCCAGACTCATGGAGCTGACCTCATAGTGGGAAAGATGGCCAGTAAGCAAGTAATTAAATTAATTTGTTATATAGTTTGAGCTAGTTATGAGTCCATACAGAAATGTCAAAATGATCGAAAGGATACAGGTATTGGTCATTTGTACAAAAACAGACTATTTCTGAAAGTCTTCTCTAAGTTGAGTCCTGGATAGATTGAGGGAACTAGCTGTGCAATGTTGAGAGGAATGGTGGAAAGGAAGAGGGAATGGCAAGTGCCAAGGCCGAGAGCAGATACTGAGTTTGGTGTATGTGGCTGTAGAGTGGCTGGATCTGGGAATAAACTGGTGATCTGGGAGAGAGGCAGGGGCAGATGTGTGTAAAGAATGTGCATACGTAGCCATCAGCGGGTGCTGAGCAAAGGAATAATGGGCTCTAATTCATGTTTCTAAAAGAGCACCCCAGCCTCTGTTGCAGACATGGCTCAGGCAGGCTGAAATGGATGCAGTGGAAGTAGTTCTGAGATTCCAGGTAAGAGCAGGTGCTTGTGTGGGTGACGCTTGTGTCATTCTGAAGGTGGTGAGAGGTGGTCTCATTCTGGAGTGATCTTGAAGATAAAACCTACAGTATCTGTTGATGGATTAGAGGCTGAATATGATGGAAATAGAGAAATTAAGGATGAATCATAGTTACTTGAACACCTGGGTGACTGGGGGTGTTTTTGTTGGGATGGGGGAGACTAGGCAGAAGCAGGTTTTGTTGAGGAACAATCAGGGATTCTAATTTGGACATAGTAATTTAGAGATGGCAAGGCAGATGAGTCAGGGAGACAATTTGCTGTACAAATCTGCAGCTCAAACCTGGAAACATAAATTTAGCAAAAAGCAAAGGGTAGATACCTAAGCCATAGGACTGAGAAGATCACTTGAGCAGCAAGTATGGATAGAAAACAGAAGTGGTCCCATAGACAGGACTGTGGTACCTTCCATCGTTTAGTGGTGTACAAAAGATCCAGCATACAACACCGCAAAGCAGCAGCTACTGGTGGTACATGTGGAAGCTTGTGGCCAGGCTGATGTTACTGTGGGATCTATTCTCAGTGATGGTACTTGAGTCCAAATATCTGGAAGGATTTTGAAAAATCAGAACAGTGTAAGATTGGAGCTCTATTTAAAGACACCTGGAAATAATGTTTGTAATCTGATAAGTAAAGTACAATATTGGACTCTGCTAGGCATTAGGTAGAGCGAATTTTCATGTTTTCACCTCATTAAAGTGAAGATTTTTAATAAGCTTTGAATAGCTCTTTGAAGATATTTATAACTTCAATCGGCTCACGTATTTATCAGACATTAATTTCAAACCATTTAACGATCTTTCGGCAAAGTGAGATGAGAGATCGATGGACTAAGAACTTTTTTCCCTAAATTTCTTGTTTTTCATTTTAATGAATCATAACTTTTTTTTTTCAAATTTTAGATGAGCGTTCACATTTATACAGGAAAGGATTAGTTCTGGGACTGTCATTACCAATATTTGTCATTTTTGAAGGGGGAGAGAAGAGTCTCTGTCCCTGTCTGTACGTGTGGTTGACCAACTAACATCGGGGACCCACTTATACTTTGCATCTCAAATGTAATGCTCCAGATTTCTGTCTTCCACAAAATATACTCCAAGAAGCCAATTCCACAGCCCTTATGATGAATTTCTATTTTGAATTTTGAACTTAGTGATTTTGTGGTGTGTACATTTCAGTTGAAGCATGTCTCTCTAAAGCATACCTGCTTAAATAGAAATAAAGACTAAAGGCTTCTCTCTTATTATATGGTTCAATCCCTCTTGTAATTTGCTTTATGCCCAGGTCCTTGAATGAGCTCAGTGTAGTGAAGTTCCTACACCTTCTATTTGGAGAATTCTCTCTACGATAAACATTGTGTCTGCACATTCACCACCAAACATGAGAAAATAACCCTCACAAGAAGACATTGATGTCACTCAGGTCACTAAGTAGTTAGTTGTTTTTTTTTTTTTTTAAACGGAACTACTGGTTTTTTAAAATACAACATCCTTTGTCCATCTTTTTGGACTTCCTCCAAATTTCAATAGAGGAACACAACCTTAGTGTTTTCTGTCCAGGAGGCATGCAAGTTTTCTGTATGGACACTAGGGATGGTGAGAATGCATTTGCCAGCTTTGACTAAGTAGCTAACTTCACTTTTGCTTCTATGTCACATAGGGGATAAGAATGGTAGAAGGCTAGTGCATTTTTCCCTACTATGTTTTTCAAGTTTAAGAGCAAGGGGAAGAGAGTAAGATTAATTAATGTCAAATTAGACCTCAGCTTTGTGCGTTCAGGTAGAGGTCAAGCACAAAGTGAAAATCAACACCATAATTTCATAATTTGGGACTCACATATTTGAGCCATTTCTAAAGTAAAACAAGTGTTTGTGGGTGTCAGATTTATTGATCATTGAGAGAGTCTCTTACATTTAAACTATAATTGGATATGTTTTGGGTTTTCAAAAACCATGATTTTCAGGAACTGTGTTCTAATGGATATAGATATAAACTTTAGAGAGAGAGAAAAAAAGTAGCTAAATTATTCCAGATAATGAAAAGCAAGAGAAAATTTGCAGTAGTTTGGTTTATTACATTAAGGTGGGGGAAAAATCCCTTATTTTCAGAGTGTTGCATAGCTAAAAATGAATGCAATAGTCAATGACTAAAGAGTGTGGATGTTAAGAGAATTAACACACACACTAAAATTTGGACTTTATTACAGAGAAATCATACCAACTACATAAAGATGTACATATGCAGAAGACTGTATGCCGGTCCCATACATATACTAGGATAATTAAGTAAAGTTAAATGTAGATATATACACTGGTTATCCACTGTGCTCTTCCTCCTGCAAGAGAGCCAGCCAGGCAGCCAGCCGGCTGTCAGCACTTTCTGGCCGATCATTAGTGCAGCAAGAGAATGAACTTCTGTGCTCAGGATCATTAGGATTTGCTCATCAGTAGCAGCATATACCAAGGAGGGGAACAGAGCCATGACTGATTTTGAAGAGCTGATTTGGCCTGAGCCAGTGGGTGAAGCAGTGAGCCGCCCATGCCCAGGAATTCTTAGGCTCAAGTTAATCTTGTTATACTCATGGAGTCTTCGGGCAGTTCACGACTTCAAGAGATTGAGAGCAGCCTGGCCAACATGGTGAAACCCCGTCTTTACTAAAAATACAAAAAATAGCTGGGCGTGGTGGCGGGCGCCTGTAGTCCCAGCTACTCGGGAGGCTGGGACAGGAGAATCGTTTGAACCCAGGAGGCTGAGATTGCAGTGAGCCAACATTGCAGCACTGCACTCCAGCCTGGCAACAGAGTGAGGCTCCATCTACAAACAAATAAACAAACAAACAAACAAAATTCTTGGTGTTCCTCCTGCACAAATCCCTCCCAAATGTCTTTGCAGAATTTCTCCCAAATTGCAGTAATTTGACCCACATGGCTCTGCTCCTAAGGACTGGTTTCATGCTTGTTGTGTGCCTTTCCCATTACAGTGCCATCGTGGAAGGAGGAGGCCTAGGACCCCAATCTGCAGCACCCAGGAAGGGGTGCAGCGCGGCCTTGGAGGGGAGCGCTCTCTCCTTTCTGGTGCCTGCGTGTCTCTGTCTCTCTCTCTGTATCTGTCTCTGCCTCTGTCTTGTCTGCCTGTCTGTCTCAAAGTGCACAGCCCTGACTATTATTTTTCTGCTTTTCTCAGTATCTCTTTTTTTATGAGTCTTTTCTTTCTTAGGGAAAGCACTGACTCTTTCTCCTTAAGTTCTTTCTAACCTGCCCAGTTTGATCAATTTTATTATTACTATTATTATTATCATTATTATTATTTAACTTCTTGATGCCTTCTCCCTACCTGTATGCAGTAGATTCCCCTGGGGGATCATTGCTTTCCACTCTTTCCATTTGTATATACATATGGTTTCCTAAACATATATGTTTACAAAATAAAATAATAAAAGTATAAATATATAATAAAAGTATATATATACACATATATATATATACAGCCCTACATTAACGCAGTCATTTCCTGTAGCCAGCAGTTTATATTAGTTAATAACTATTTCCCAGGTAAATCCACATTGTCTTTTTATATGAGATTTCCCCATATATGTTTTCTGAAGTTAAACACATCAGCTACATCTACTGTCAATTTTGTTATTGTGGGTTGATACAACAAAATCTTCGATCAAAGCACATTTATTAAGCCTCTGCTGTGTGTTCAGCATTGGAGTTGGCTCCATGGAGGGTGCAGAGATGAGAGGAGCTCCGAGGTGCACCGTATTGGGGAGGAGCAGGGGAGATGTGCACAGCAGAGATCTCAGGTTCTCCAGGTCTCTTTGGCCACATCAGTGTCAGGTTAGTATGAAAAAGAAGGTTACATTAACTTAAAAATGTTTAAATACTTTTCAAAATTCTGAAGATACCAAAGAGATGAAAGACGGTCTTCCGATCTCTCAGCTTTAAAAATAGACCACAATAACACGTACGCCTGAATTTCTCAAGTTCAACAGGTGCTATGGTTTGAATATGGTTTCTCCTCACAGAAGCTCATGTTGAGTCTTGGTCACCAATGTAGGTGTGTTGGTTTAAAGGTGGTGGGAACTTTAGGAGGTGCTTGGTTCATAAGGTATTTATGGTCATGGATGGATTAATGCCATCTGACCAGAGTGGGTTCTCACTTTTGAGGGGCTGGATTCGTTTCTATGAGAGCAGGTTGTTATAAAGTTCAGTCACTTTTTGTGTTTTGTCTTTTGCACCTGCTCACTCATAGATATGCTCTCACCACATGATGCTGTCTACCATGTTATGATGCAGCCCAGATAGGGCTGCCCAATCTTGGACTTCCCAGCCTCAAGAACTGTGAGCTATATAAACATTTTCTTTATAAATTACCCAGTCTCAGATATACTGTTATAAACACAGAAAATGAACCAAGACAACAGGCCTTCTCTCCCAAGAACACCAGGAGTTTCGGCTACCACTAACACAGGGCATCTCAGATGAGTATGGTTTTTTATAGAATTTGATCAGCAAATGGCTTTCCACTGTGTAAAACTCTTATAGCAGCTCAGAGCAAGATGGCTTGGGCCCCAGGGATTGCAGCAACAACCTTAATTTCCTGCCATCATTTTCTCCCTAGGGCATATAATACCAGAGTAGCTGGGTCAGGGTGGGTCCGTGCCCAGAAAGAGGATGCAGCATCATCCAGTTCCCCAGTCCTACTTCCCTCCAGATAGATTCCTTCCAGAAGGCTTGCATCCTCTCTGTTAATTCCCTTTGATTGGCTTCTCTCCTCCAACTGGGAAACTATAAATGACGGAACGGATTAAGCTTTTTCTCCAACTTGTCTTTCCCCACGTGCACATTAGTGGATGTAAATTCAGTCATGGGTCACTTTTTGAGGGGGATGCATTCTGAGCAGTCCACCATTAGGTGATCTTGGCATTGTGCGAACATCATGGTGTGGACTTACACAGACCTGCATGGTATAGCCTAGCACACACCTAGGCTACATGGTACAGCCTGTTGCTCCTACGCTGCAAACCTGTACAGCACGTGAATGGACTGAATACTACATGAAATTGTAAGACATTGGCAAGTTTTTGTGTATCTAAACATAGAAAAAGTACAATAAAAATACAGTATTATAATGTTATATGCAATCCATTGTTAACCAGAACATTGTTATGCAGTTCTGTATACTCAGTGTATCTGTATGCCAAATATAGCTCAGCTTGGTCTTAGCTTAAATCCTACTAAGTCAAATAAAATATTGTGAAAAGATAAGAAAAGGAAAAGAAAATATTTTTTGGATATGGAGGAGTATCTATGAGGGGCCATCGACTCAAAGCTTATTGTGGTGGTGGAAGGCACAACCAGGAGGTTGAGTGACTAATTTCAGATGCCGACACCACACCACGAACACAGCCAAATCAGTCTTTGTAGTCCTTCCTTCCCTGTCCTTTAAAAACGGATACTTTGGAATAATAGTAATATTTATCTCATATGATTCTTATCTCACATTACAAAATGACAACAACAGTTCTTGGAACATTGTTAATACACAATCCTAGGTAGGCAATGAAGAGTCAACAAATTTTACAGGTAGAGTTGTGGGAATGACATTTCAGGGGGAAAAACCAAGATATAAGAAAGAGATTCAAAGGTAGGAAAATGTGTAGTGTATTTGTAGAAAAGTAGACTGTGCTCTTTCTGGAGCATTGTGTGTGTGTGTGTGTGTCTAAGTTTGTGTGTATGTGTGTGTCGTGTGTCTATTTGGAATAAGCCAATATACACATATGTATAGATGTCAGTAGATTTAATCAAGCATTGATTTAGTCAAATACCAGCCTGTAGAATTCTTCATCCCAATTTTTAGTTTTGTTTACAAGCATATCTAGGAGTTCCAGCCTGTCACAATTACTGCAGTTTATACTGCTGCTACTAATAGTGCTATTAGCAGCGCTATTATGATGATTAACTGCCTCTACTGAGCTCTTATTACATGCTAGCCACATGCCAAGAGTGTCAATCCCATGAAATTCTTGAAGTGCCCTCCTATTATGATCTTCACTTCACATATATGAAAACTAACAGTGAGGTGAAGTAAACCAGCCACATGTATTAGTCATTTTTTGCTATGTAATAAATTACTACCAGTGTAGTGGCTTCAAACAACACCCATTAATGATCTCACAATTTCTGTGAGTCAGACGTTGTGGGCAGTGCTTAACTGCATCCTCCACTCAGGGTCTCGCAAGGATGAATCAAGCATTAATTGGGCCATGTTCCTTTCTGCAGTTTGGGATTCTTTTTTCACACTGACATGGTTGTTGGCAGAATTCATTCCCTGAAGTTGGAGGACTGAAGTCCCAGCTTTCTTGCTGGCTGTCAGCCACGGTTGCTTTCAGCTCCTTGAGGCTCCTGCAATGCCCTGACGTGTGGGACTCTCAACATGGTAGTTCACATCTTCGAAGCGGTCGGAAGCTCTACCTCCATATCTTCGTTTCCACAAGATCTGGACTGTTTTTCTATGGGAGCTTCTCTGATTCGATCAGGCCGACCCAGGGTATCTCCTCTTGGATTAACTCAAAATCAACCAATTTCAGACCTTTTGCACATCTACAAAAATCCTTTATTTTTGCTATTTAATATAACCTCCTAATAGGAGGATATCTGATCATTTTTACAGGTACCACCTGTACTCAAGGGTTACACAGGACATGTATATTAGGGGGCTGGAATTTTGGGGATTGTCATACAATTCTGCCTCCTATGTTGTCCGAGGTTGTAAAACTAAAAGGTTGTTATTCAAACCAGAACCAATGTTTTACCTGTAACACATTGCATTAAATCTACTTTTATCTTTTTCATCCTTAGTATCTTATCCTCCAACTGGTACGTCATCTTAGAAAGTGTATTAACTGTTAGATAAGATTATGTATTATTGAATTAGTATCTGAATTCTCTATAGCTTTAATATTCTGTTGATTCTTTTGAAAATCCTTTCTTTTTAGGGATTATGTCCTTGTCAAACCCAGACTGCAAAGTGAGAAAGCAAAGACGTATCATCTTACATTTTTTCCAAATAATTTGCATCTGCTAAAAATCTTTTTCTGAACTTACTGAGTTTTACCTGAATGTTTACATCTCCTCTTCTGCCCACTAGTATTCTACTGTAAGCTTCATACATTTTTCAATCATCTTATTTTGAGTAATGAAATAATGCCAGAGAAGCATAGTCTATGTCAAATTATGGCTTGGGAGACTGAGGTATTTGGCTGATGATTTTGGAGCAGTTGAGCCTAGCTCTGGCCATACCACTGTGGCGTCACAGGAATGTTCAGAGTTCTCTGCTGCTCCAAATTTAATTGAAATCTATGAATTACTGAATAAAGCATGCTTATTTGAGGAGTTTAATAGCTTTGGTTTAAGATAGCAGAGTGAGAAACCAGGGCTTCAGGAATATCTTATTACTGTTCACAGTCCAGTAAATTTCATTCATCAGTCAGGTTACTGTCACAGCAATGACACATACACTCAGTGACAAACAGACCAACTGAAGAAGGTCTTTTTCATTTTGCTGCAAATTCAGTGTCATCAACTAGCAGCAAATGCAAGATACTGAACTGGGCACTAGGACTGAGGCGAACAAGGAAGAAAAGAAATAATTCCTTACTAAATGAATACACATCATGGGAAGAAACATAGGCAGAATATGCATTTTTGTGCATTAGTCTTAAAAAAGAAACTATACCAGTAGGAACCAATCTTTCACACCAAAGCATTCTGATATCATGAGGGAAGATTTTCTAACAAGGCATCAGATTGGTTACATTACCATTCTCCTCTCTGTACTCATCTAACTCTTTGAAAATAAACACTCACCAGAGAATGGGATAGCTGGCCAAAGCCACGCAGGATAATTTAGCTCAATACATTCACAATATATCCCATTTCAAGAGGAGAGTGAAAAGATGAATGGTAACGTTTATTGGGAACTTAGTTTCTATCTGCCTGTTTCTTTCACTACAAATCCTGCTGAAATCCATGACTCCAAATTTCAATCATTCGATGAGTGTCGCCTTTTTGAGTACTTTTCCCTGATTGCTGCCTGCCCCTCCCCTTGGCTGCGCCATGAGTAGACCATTCTGTGTCCATGTGGAGTTCAGTTTCCTGACCTCTGCCTTGAACTTGCATCTTGACTTTTTTTTCATTGATTGGTTTAGTCTCCCTTTTATCTTTGTTACTGCTGGGTTGTGCTCACTGTATAGGTGACAGATTCCTTCCTACCTGGTTTGCTGACCTCTGCTTTGTACTTGAATCTTAACTTGTTACCCTTGCTTGATTTAGTCACTCCCTTACATTTATGTTGAAATTTTTTCCCCCATGAACTCTAGCCTTGCTGGGCTCATACCTGAAGATTCCAGACTGTAGTTGCCTGTTTACTCCCTTGTTCATTTCTTTTGCTATGCAGAAACTTTTTATTTATGCAGGTTTAATTAGGTCCCTCTTGTCAATTTTTGCTTTTGTTGCAATTCCTTTTGAAGACTTGAGCATACATTCTTTACCAAGGCCTATAATGGGAATGGTATTTCCTAGGTTTTCTTCTAGGATTTTTATAGTTTGAAGTCTTACATTAAGTCTTTAATCCATCTTGAGTTGATTTTTCTGTATGGTGATAGGTAGTTTTCTGTATCGGAATCACCATACAGAAAAATGAACTCCAAGATGGATTGTCTTTAATCCATCTTGAATTTCATCCTTCTGTATATTTATAGCCTGTTATCACAGCACCATTTATTGAATAGGGAGTATTTTCCCCATTGCTGATGAGACAATTTTAATATATGAGAGGTTATACACAGATTATAGGCAAATACCACACGATGTTGTATAAGGGTGTTGAGCACTGTTGGATTTTGGTGTCCATAGGAGGTCTTGGAGCCAATCCTTTATGTATACAAGGGAGCAACTGTACATGCCTGGCAAGGGTATTTTATTTTATTTACTATTCTCCGACATCATTAAAGGCAAATACTATTAGCCCTATTTTATATGTAAAGAAACTAATCATTTAATCGCTAAACTGTATTTACTCATGGACCAAAGAATCAAATCAAGGAAACACTAATGAATCTAAACAAGTGTTTTAATTGAAGATATCCATTGGTGAAATGGAGAAGGAAAGATATTATCTCCCCAAAGTATGTTTTTTTTTTTTTTTCTCCATGCTGCGGAGGACAGTTGGATGATGCACAAGTTTTTTCATCTTTATTTTAAAACTCAAGTGCATTTTCTACCTAGTGTTGCCTTTTACTGTTCATTCTGAATAAAAATCATCTCTGGCAGAAAGAAGATATAGTATCTATGCAAAGATCCAGCTGGCCTGAGTTTGCAATATGCAGTTTAATATAGAAATGAAATAAAGCCAGTAATGAACAGTAGAGGAAGGAGAAGAGCTACAGTGCAGGTGGCTTGTCAGTTTTTATTAATTTTTCTAGACAGGTAGTCACCTATGCAGTATTAGATAAAGAAGTGTTTGACAGATCTCTGAATCCACTGGGTTCTAGTAGATTTTGTGAAAGTTTCTGTCAGAGCAAGTGGAGTCTTTGGCTGATTTCTTATTTTATTTATTTATTTATTTATTTATTTAGACAAGAACTCTGTCTGTTACCCAGGCTAGAGTACAGTGGCAGGATCATGGCTCACGGTAGCCTTGACCTACTGGGTTCAAGCGATTCTCCCACCTCAGCCTGCCAAGTAGCTGGGAGTACAGGTGCATGCCACCATGACCAGCTAATTTATTTATTAATTTATATTTTTTATTTAGGTAGAGACGGGGTTTCTCCATGTTTCCCTGGCTGGTCTCAAACTCCTGGGCTCAAGTGATCCACCTTTCTTGGCCTTCCAAAGTGCTGGGATCACAGGCGTGAGCCACCATGCCGAGGCGTGTAACTAAACAGGCATATGGTTGGCAACTGAGAAACAGAAAAGAAGAAGATGGATGTTCTTTAATTCACTGCCATGGAGGAGCAAGAGTGGAGGCCCATGTGCATTATCTACCACCCCACTTGTGGCACCAGGTCCTCACACAGGGAGCTTCACTGTTAGGGTCCTGGCACTGTCTCAATGTCACCCCACAAAGTAGGGTGCTTTCTACTCCTGGAATGCTTATTCTCTGTCCACTCAACTGATACCTTAGTCTCATGAATCTTTTAATGAATGGTTTCCATACTTTGCTATGCATCCGATTTCTCTGGTAAACTTAAAAATTAATAACTAATACACTGAATAAATAACTCATGTCCAATCCCCAACCCCAGATAGGTGGATTTGCTCAGAGGCACTCCAGAATAGGCCTCGCTGTTTCCAGCCCCAGCTGCCATGCTCAGCAGGACTCTAGCCTGCCACACACCTCAGGGTTCTGCCCTCTGCAGCGTGCACTAGACAGTGCTGGGCTTCCCACACCTAGTGAACGAGTCATGACAGCCTCCTGATGTCATGACTCTAGGGCTTGGGGCTCCTCTCAGCAGGAGCACAGGCTGCACGCAGGAGCTCTCCACCCCTGCTGAGCCACCACCATCATGCCTGCTGCCAAGTGTCCTTCCCCAGAGGGGCTTCCGCAGGGAGCGGCCTGGTCAGCACCGCCTTCCAGAAAGCACGTCCGTCACACTGCTCTCCAGCAAGTGCTTCCAGAGACACTAAAGTTTATGAACAGTGGTCCTTCCTCTGGAGGGCTATGGCTGGCTGTTCCCACAGCAGCTCAGTCCTCTGAAAGGCTGACCTGTCACCCCAGCGTGCAGTTCTGTGCTGGAGCTGTGTGGGACATGTCTACCTCTTAATCGCACCCTAAACCACCTGTTTCTTTTTCATAGAGATTCTGCCAGACTTTTGTCTCACACCCCTGCTCACCTCCTCCTTAGAAGTAGGATAAATTAAGTATTCCTAGATGCTGTTAGCAGGGAGAAAGGATAGGGAAGAAAGGCGAATCTTGCTTACTTATTGAGAGACAACCCCAAGCTGGAGGCTTAACAATACCATGATAGTGTTTTTTTCTCCCTCGCGCTAATAGGAATTGTGCTTCTCAGTAGAATCTTACATATTCCTCTAATTGATGTATTTATTAATAGTCTTTTAAAAATTTAAAACTGGGCATGGTGGCTCACACCTGTAATCCTAGCATTTTGGGAGGGCGAGGCGAGCAGATCACTTGAGGTCAGGAGTTCGAAACCAGCCTGACCAACATAGTGAAACTCAGGAGGGAGGCAGAGTTGGGAGAATAGCTTGAATCCGGGAGGTGGGGGTTGCAGTGAGCTGAGGTAGCACCACTGCACTCCAGGCTGGGTGACAGAGCGAGACTCTGTCTCAAAAAACAAAAAATTAAGTAGTAGGACCAAGTCTGAAAAGCCAGAGCAGTAAGGAGAAGAAACATGTGGATGCGTGTGTTTGTTTTTCCGCTTCCTTCTTCCCACCCCCACACAGAGGCTGTAGAAAGGGATGTGGAAACCATGCATATTAGGAGAGGGACTGAGGGGAACAAATGACTGGGCCTTGGTTCATGCAGCACATGAAGAATGTGTCAAGAGGTGCTTTTTACAGTTTTTCTGATATGAATCATTTTCCTTGGTTAAGGAAAGATTCTTCAGTTGTAGAATAGCTGCATTAGTTGAGCATATACATTTATACAAGAATACTATATTTGTCTGTACACTGAAAATCGTGGTGTTTGCAATATATCAATTAAGTATTAAAGTAGAACTAAGTCTATTGCAGGCTTCACCTGGTATAATTATCATGTCCTAATTATTACTGCCAGGTAAATTAAACCTAATAAGAAGTATCAGTTTCTTCCAAAACCCAGGTTTTACCCCCAAAGTGATTTTCCTTACTTCAAATACAGAACCAAAAGAAAGATTTCATTTTTAAATATCATTTTGCTGGCTGTCAATATCATTGTAATACAACCTGGTCTCATCACCTCATGATGGCCTCACTGTGTCCGTGAGCGGCTGTTCATCAAAGTGTCCTGGCTGTGTGGCCATGTGGCTTTAACATTAAAGCCCAATGATGGAGCTTCCCAGATACCGTCTGTGAGAGTCTAACTAGATCACATTCCTGCCGCCAGATGGTTCGGACAGGTGATCAAACCATAGGTCAGTTCCTGAAAAAGCCAGGCAAACTGGGTTTTTAAAAGAAGGACTTTTTACTGAAATTAGATTGTTTAATTAGTTTGGAAAATCTAGTTAGAAAGTGAAGATAGCCTTTCAGACAATGATAGTGTTTCCTGCAGTTGGTGGCCGCAGCTATTGCCTATCCTGTCCGTTTGTCCATTTGGGGTCCAGAAAGGTTTAAGTTCATTGCCCTTCAGTTTTTTTGAGACAGAGTCTCACTCTGTAGCGCAGGCTGGAGTGCAGTGGCGTGATCTCGCTCACTGCTATCTCCGCCTCCCAGGTCCCAGTTCAAGCAATTCTCCTGCCTCAGTCTCCTGAGTAGCTGGGATTACAGGCACGTGCCACCATGCCAGCTAATTTTTGTATTTTTAGTAGAGGTGGGGTTTCACCATGTTGGCCAGGCTGGTCTTGAACTCCTGACCTCGTGATCCACCGACCTTGGCCTCCCAAAGTGCTGGGATTACAGGCGTGAGCCACTGCCCAACATGCCTCTCATTTTTATTTCAGCTTTGCTCCTGTATTCAGTGATGCCCACCAAAAGCTTCATCCTCAACTCCAAAGCCAATTAGATAGAATAAACAATAATTTCAATAGTCTTAATACTATTAAAATAAGATTCTCCATTTTCTTAATGATGACACAAACATGGTGGCTGTAATGTAAACTTCCCTGCATGATGTGGTTAAATGAAGATTTATAACCAATTTACATTTAATCTGTTGACAACATTCATTTAGTATCACCAAATAACAGAAGCTGAGAAACATTTAGTTTAGAATCCTGACACTGTAAAAATAATTATCAAATTGCATGTCATTTTAATGGGCCTGGAAGAACATTCCTCATTATATTGTCACAGAGATTAAGTTATTATAAGGCCAGTTGATTGTGATTTTATCTTTTGCAAGCTAAAAGACTTTTTTATACCACACCATTAGTTTCAAGTCTAGTTATTTGGTTCCTGCACATAATGTTGACTGTTTTTATTCATCAACACCAGGGAGAATGCAATAAAATGTAGCCTTCACCTTCAAAAGAATTTAAAGCCTGGTAGGGGAGATAAAATTATCTATGGAATATTGTGAGATAGAATGTAGCTTATGACCCCTAAGAATGATGTAACTAAAATGTAATGGGCATTTAGGGGGAGGGGATTTACATTAAATGGAGGAAGTAAGTAAGACTTCCTAGAGGAAGTGGTATTTCTGGGCCCAATAAGGTTGCAGATGGGGAAGTAGGATGAAATAAGGATTCCTAGATGTTGTTAGCAGGGATAAAGGATAAGGAAGAAAGGTGAATATTGCTTACTTATTGAGAGACAACCCCAAACTGGAGCCTTAACAATCTTCTCTCTCCTTAAAAATAAGACCCTAAAGTATAATTTACAAAAGGTAAAATTATAAAGCAAATATAAAGTGAACACATGTAAAAATTTTTATTTAATCTTTTAATGAATGAGGGACATCATAAGATACCATGACAAATTCAGAGAGCCTTGAGAAATCAGGGATCTATCTTTCTATCTATCTATCAACTAAGAAATTTTCACCAGGCCACACATTTTGGATGTTATCTGTTTCACTGGACAGAAATTATTTGCATATGTACTGGATAAAAGTCTACAAATATACAAGTAACTTCCCTGGAACCTTCGATCTGTGTCAAGAAGGAATTCATTCCCTTAGACCTGTGTTGCCCAAATTTGGATAACCACTGGACAGAACTGGCTGTTTAAATTTAAATTAAACAAATGTAAATAAGATTTAAAAGTGAATTTCTTAGTTTCAGGAACCACCTTTCATGTGCTCAGAGCCACAGGTGACCAGTGGCTGCCAACCCCAACCAACTACACAAAGAGAACCATCCAACCCTGAAGAAAGGAGAGGAGGCAGTCTGTGCTGTGGTTTCTGTCTTGACTCTCTAGGGGAACCATGATTCTGCTGCTCAAAACCTAGGATACTGGAGATACAAAACTTTAAGATGGTACAGCTGAAACAAAGTGCATGCAATTGGAAGTCACAGAACTCTGGGTGTTGAATTGGCCTCACCTCTAAACTTCCCTTCCCTGGCTTCAGGTGCCTATTTGTTTGATCTGTTCCCCTTTGAAGACCTTCCTACAGTGTCTCCTGGCACCTTGGTGTTCCTGTGTGTATGCTGCATGTCTGAGACCTGAACCAAGTTCCAGAGAGATAGGGGATGTGTCCGGGGTCACTGCATAACAGCACTGAGCCAACACCTTTTGATCTAGGGTGTATGGCTACCTTCTGGCCTCCTAAGGGTATATGAGTGGATGCACCTGGATAGAACATAGGATCATGGGAAAGTGAAGGAGAATAATTCCAGAACAGGACATCAAAGGACTTTCAATATAAGACTCTATTATAAAACTGCATATGGATTTACTTCTCACTATTCGTATGTGTGTGTGTGTGTGCGTGTGTGTGTGTATATATATAGGAAATGTTTTTACTATAGTAATAATTCTACAAAATTTTATATATATATATATATTTTTTTTTTTTCTTTTTAAGGTAGGGTGTCATTCTGTAGCTCAGGCTGCAGTACAGTGACACCATGTTAGCCTTGACCTCCAGGGCTCAAGCAGTTCTCCCATCTCAGCCTCCTAGCTATTCCTAGCTGGAGGTACAGGCATGTGCCACCACATTCAGCTATTTTTTTTGTTTATTTTTTGTAGAGATGAAGTCTCACTATACTGCCCAGGCTGATCTCAAACTCCTGAGCTCAAGCTCCACTTGTCTCAGCCTCCCAAACTGCTGGGATGACAGGCATGAGCCACTGTGCCCAACATCATTTTACCATTGTAAGCATGCTAGGCTCCTTCCCAGTTGTGTATGCATTGTGAAATACCCTTTACGGTGTTTCAGAATACATCTCAGTGTCATTCTAAGACTTGAAAACTGTTAAAGGGAAGCTTGTCTTGATTATTTTATTATTTTCTCACAAACTACTAGTGTTGAGTGCACGTGAGATTTCCCTCAATATTTGTTGTTAACATTACTGATAGATGGCATCTTGATAGGTTTTTAATATTCTTCTGTTTCCTTAGGACCACCACCCCACTTTCTAACCATCATTCTCCCTTTCCCCAACCAACCCGATCCTTTTTTCAGACAAGACTAAAGTACATTTAGAAAGCTAGATACTGTCTGATAAATTATCAATTTATATCTTCATTTTTTTCCTATTGACTGCTAATACAGTCATGCACCACATAAAGACATTCAGTCAAGGATGGACCACATATATAACAATGGTCTCATAAGATTTTAATTGAGTTAAAAAGTTTCTATCACCCAGTCATATCATAGCCCTCATAATGTCACATTACCTTTTCTATGTTTAGATATGTTTAGGTATACAAATACTTAACACTGTGTTACAGTTGCCTGCAGTATTCAGTACAGTAACATGCTGTACAGGTTCATAGCCTAGGAGCAATAGGCTGTACCATAGGGCCCAGTTGTGTGCTAGGTGTTGCCATCTCGGTGTGTGTAAGTACAGTCTGATGTTTGCACAATTCCACAATTGCCTAAGGACACATTTCTTAGAATATATCCCTGTTGTTAAACAATGCCTGACTGTATATAAGCATGTTTAGATTTCTCAAAGTTTGCCTTTTCTAGAGCCAATGAAGAATACATGCCGACCTGTGACTCTGCAGCATTCTCAAAGCCCGATTTTTTTCTTCTTTAGGCAGAGACAATGTCAGAAGTAAACACAAACATTACTGTAATCTGTAGCACAGGTGGAGCAACCTTCCTGTGTTTTTAAAATGTTGAGTTTAAACGAGCTTGCTTAATCTCACCAACTTCTTAATTATTTGATCATTCACGGAGTTTAATGTCTTCTTTGTACAACATTCTTTTTGGTTGAAGGTGGGGGTGGGGAATAGAAGTGAAACCACTGACATAAAACTTGCCCTTGAGAAGCTTCAAATCTCAGGGGAGATCTGACTTAAACAGGTGAAGTCACTGCGGAAGATGGGATAGCTCAGCCTGCTACAGACATTCAACTTGAAGGGAACTTACAGCAAGGAGTATTTAGGGTAGGAGAGAGGCAGCCCCTGAGTGAGGTCTTAGATGGATTCCTGGAAACCTTTTGACTGAGGTACTCATGATATAGAAAGACTTTCATGGTCCCACAGTGCCAGTGAAGAGTGTTTCAGCTGGAGTTATTTCAGTGCAGACTTTTAGAACAGTATGTAATTCACAGTCTTATCAGTCTTGATTAAAGGAAAAAAAAATCTATGTTTTCCCCCCAGCATGATGACATCACCATGTGTTTCTAACTTATCAGTATGCTACTAGAGAAAAATATTTCTTCTTCTCTTTTAAGAGGTAGTAGAGATTTTATGAATTTCAATCACTACCAAAAGCTTTTGGAAATCAATAATAGCAATGATCAAAATTTTTTAACATTGAATGTTTTGTCTTATTTGGTACAGGTGAAATAAGATGTTTAAAGCATCAAAATTTGTAAGAGGTTTATTTAATGTTAGCAGCGAAAATAGGAAATATTATACGTAAATAAAATATTTATACAAAACTGATTATATTGGCTATTGTAGATGAATAAAGAATGTGGGAGTTCAGAGGCTCACACCGAGTTGCTCTACCCTCTAATTAATACATTCTTCTGAGGGTTCATTTACTTAACAGGTTTTTCTAACACTTAGAACGTTTTAAAAAAATTTTCTAAATTATTTTTTAAATAGCAAGAAAAGTATTACTTCTGTAAAAATAAAGAAATTGTATTGATTCTCAGGTCATTCCATAGATTCCATTTCTTGCGATAACATTCAATTTGTAGAACATGTGGTAATCTTTGAAAATGAGACTTAGTTTTCCTCATTGGTAATTGCTGTACCTGCACATTCTTACTGAATGCCAGTGCTTTAAAACATTAATGGGAATTTCCATGAAACCGTTAGCACTGATTGCATGAGGGATGTGGGGGTAGCGAGCCACCAGCTGCAGTGGTGTTAGTGACTGCTGGCCTTGGTCCATAATTGCCGACCTGTGTGTAAGTGCCACTTTGCAAGAGGCATGGAATCAGTCCCCTACAGTATTTAGTAAAGTCCACCATCTGACTCAAGGTTATTGTCATGTGGTTAAAAGGAAAGCATGTACTTTCTAATCAGAAAGGCTTACCTGCAAATCTCTGATGACCCCGGGTGCTGTCTTGGGGACACCACTCAACCCATGAGCTTGTGTTTTCTTTGTTATATAATACTGACAATCGTACCTACCTTTCAAAGAAGAGTGGATACAAATTTAACAAGTCGGCCATTCATATTAAATTTTGAAATACGTATTGAATCCCCTTCAGTACCATTCCACAAACATACAATAAAAAAAGCTTTTATTTTGGAAATACTTTTTTTTTAAAGTATATTAGCCAACTTGAAAATTTTATCAACTAGACTAGATCATATAATTATTTATTATTTTCCTTCCTAACTTTTCTACAATCCACCTCTGTATCTCTTACCTCATAATAAAAAAGTGATTCACAGAAACAAATATGATTCTAGAAAAACTTAAATCAATTTCAGGACGTTCCATCAGGGTTTATGTTCCATAATATTATTAAATATTTAATTGTAAAGGATTTGGTTGGGAATGAAGTAATTTTAAAAAGAATTATTTAAGATTTGTATTTCCTCTATTTACAAAAATGCAGTAGATTTAAGATGGAAATACTGTCTAAGAATCAACATTTATAAAAGCAGGAAAGTAGCCACCTGAGGAAGTAGGAGGAGTAAATGCCTATAGCTTGAAGAATCCGTGGGATTAACTTGAGTTCAGAATTTTTTTTGGCAGCAAATACAAATAAACAACATGTGCTGAACATTCCCTGTATAGCAGACATTGTTCTAAGTGCCTCACCTCCAGTATCATTTTTAAAATCCTTACCACAGTCTATTGAGTTAGACACTATTATTGTCTCAGTATTGCAGATGAGAGAACAGGCATTGAGGGTCAGTTGATTTGCCAAAGGTGACAAGGCCAGGCCAGGGTTTGACATAGAGGTCGTGGCTCCAGAGAGGTGCTGCCTCTTTATTTTATTTTATTTTATTTTTTATTATTATACTTTAAGTAACAGGGTACATGTGCACAACATACCGGTTTGATACATATACATATGCCATGTTGGTTTGCTGCACTCATCAACTTGTCATTTACATTAGGTATTTCTCCTAATGCTATCCCTCCCCCAGCCCCCCAACCCCTGACAGGCCCTGGTGTGTGAGGTTCCCCACCCTGCATCCAAGTGTTCTCATTGTTCAATTCCCACCTATGAGTGAGAACATGCAGTGTTTGGTTTTCTGTCCTTGTGATAGTTTGCTGAGAATGATGGTTTCCAGCTTCATCCACGTCCCCACAAAGGACATTAACTCATCCTTCTTTATGGCTGCATAGTATTCCATAGTGTATATGTGCCACATTTTCTTAATCCAGTCTATCATCGATGGATATTTGGGTTGGTTCCAAGTCTTTGCTATTGTGAATAGTGCTGCAGTAAACAAACTTGTGCATGTGTCTTTATTAGCAGCATGATTTATAATCCTTTGGGTGTATATACCCAGTAATGGGATGGCTGGGTCAAATGGTATTTCTAGTTCTAGATCCTTGAGGAATCGCTGCACTGTCTTCCACAATGGTTGAACTAGTTTACACTTCCACCAGCAATGTAAAAGCGTTCCTGTTTCTCCACGTCCTCTCCAGCATCTGTTGTTTTCTGACTTTTTAATGATTGCCGTTCTATCTGGCATGAGATGGTATCTCACTGTGGTTTTGATTTACATTTCTCTGATGACCAGTAATGATGAGCATTTTTTCATGTGTCTGTTGGCTGCACAGATGTCTTCTTTTGAGAAGTGTCTGTTCATATCCTTTGCCCACTTTTTGATGGAGTTGCTTTTTTTTATGTAAATTTGTTTAAGTTCTTTGCAGATTCTGGATATTAGCCTTTTGTCACATAGGTAGATTGCAAAAATTTTCTCCCATTCTGTAGGTTGTCTGTTCACTCTGATGATAGTTTCTGCTGCACAGAAGCTCGTTAGTTTAATGAGATCCCATTTGTCAATTTTGGCTTTTGTTGCCATTGCTTTTGGTGTTTCAGTCATGAAGTCCTTGCCCATGCCTGTGTCCTGAATGATATTGCCTAGGTTTTCTTCTAGGGTTTTTATGGTTTTAGGTCTAACATTTAAATCTTTAATCCATCTTGAATTAATTTTTGTATAAGGTGTAAGGAAGGGATCCAGTTTCAGCTTTCTACTTATGGCTAGCCAGTTTTCCCATAGGTGCTGCCTCTTTAAGCCAAGATGGACATACCCCAGGCTATAGAGATGTCATTGTGAGGAAACTGGACGCATTATCTGCAGCATTGATGGTTTCTTCCATCTACATTTATATTATGGAGTTATTTCAACTTTTGGAAAGCTGTGACTTTCCTGGCACCACCTTAACTGTGCCCATTTCCTGGCCTGTGTCCATTTCTGAAAGAAAAAGCAACTACATTTACTCTTTTTGGCTTTGTACTTTGTTATTTATTTAAACCTAATTCTTAAATTTTGCTTCACTCTACAGTTTTGTCTTGGTATGGGAAATTTCGTTATTATTTCCAAAGTGAAAAATGAAAAAATAAATTGGCAACAACAACCCAAAAAATCAGAAAAAGTTATTAGATTTAATCAGCAGTTTTTGCCTCAGTAGATCAAATTATTGTGCAGATACGTTAATTAAAAACCTCAGCAAAAACTTGAGGATTAAGTTATAACTTTTAAGTTCAGAGTCTCCTTAGAGATTGCTAAGCATGTTTTAGAAGTATTTTTTAGAAGTACATTCACTGGATGGATGGTTATGTAATTGGAAGCTGTTTATAATATAGCATAACCTTGGTTACTCCACAGGAGTTAAGATTATGGCTCGTTAAAAGCATGGAACAGGCAGTTTGATTCAGTCGGGTGCAATAACCTGTTGGACAAGGATTGGAGTGAAGAGTGTTCATGTAATAACTGTCTTCCTTTAGAATAGTTCTACTTGTTGGTAAACTTAGAATTTCACTTTTTTTTCCTTAACATTCAGTTATACCAAGTCCTATATAAACATTTTTTTTGTTTTAGTTCTTAAATAAGTAATTTTTCTGATGTTTAATTTTACTGATTTCAAATATGATATCCCAACAATTTAAAGGGTGTGTGGTTGGTAAGAAAGATGTTCTAGATATTGAATGATCATGGCTGCATTCTATTTTATATTTGTTGCCCTGACACCACCATACTCACTTCAGTTTTCACCTCATTAAAAATATGGGAGAATTTATTGACCTCACAAATACCTATTGAGTGTTTATTGAGTTCAGGGAACTTTATTGACCATTTGGAGCATATGAAATAGAGTGAAGTGTTACATACAGAGAGGTTGTATCCATAGAAAAGATTGGACAGGTACAGAAAGGTCAAGGTGAGTGCATTGAGGGCCAGTGGTGTGCACACGAGGTACCATGAGCCTTCAGAAGGGGAGGGAAGGAAGTGTCCAGCTGAAGAGAGTGGTCCACTCACATAGTGAGATGGAAAGATAGGCACGCACAGGGCCACACAGTGAGTGGGATGTTAGGATGGTCAAGTGAATCGGTTGGCTGTATGACCTTTCCAGAGAGTGCTAACTGTGGCTCCCTAGAGGGAGATTTCTAGTGAGATAATGAAGCCTCTGTGTTTGACCTGCCCAGTTTAGCAACTTTTCCCCCAGTAACCTGTATAATGGTGAAATGGTCATTATCCCCATCTTTTTCTTTTTTTGGTTGGGGGGACAGAGTCTCACTCTGTCACCTAGGCTGGGGTGCAGTGATGGGATCTCAGCTCACTTCAACCTCCGCCTCCCGGGTTCAAGTGATTCCCCTGCCTCAGCCTCCCAAGCAGCTGGGACTACAGGGGTCCGGCCACCAAGCCTGGCTAACTTTTTGTATTTTTAGTAAAGAAGGGGTTTCATCGTGTTAGCCAGGATGGTCTGGATCTCCTGACCTTGTGATCCGCCTGCCTCGGCCTCCCAAAGTGCTGGGATTACAGGCTTGAGCCATTGCGGCAGGCTGATCCCCATCTTTTAGATGCTCCAAAGCAAGGCGTCCTTAGAAGAGGTGATTCAGGAAGTCCAGTCCAGATGAATTTCATGTGGAACCACTTTAGACTAATTTTGTACATATTGGTTAAACTAGAACTAATGAATACCTTCAGTTAACATGAAGAAAAATGGGTTCTCTCTCCATAATGTGTAAAGAAGCGCTTGCTGGACATCAGAGGTGGTGCTGATTCTACTCATTTGGTTATGTCCTTGTGGAGACGTGTATTCCAACAAATGTGGTCAAGCCCTGCTGAAGGCCAGCACCCAGAAATACAATAGCAAGAATCTTGACGGATGATGAGGTAAAAGGTTCTGTGCCCCTGCTGTTACTTCTGACCAGATCCCTGTCCCGGGTCCAGAAGCTCTGGCCATGCATCTATTCCACAGGAGACTCCAGGGCTCCACCAGAACTGAGATGACTCCTTGCGTGACTAGGGGCAGGGCTGAGCTGAGGGAATATGGCAGGTGTAACTGAGAAATGGGAGCTACTGACACCAGCAGCAGCATTCTTGATGTGTAAGAAAGAAGGACAACTCTGTAGTCAGGAGGAGGAAAGAGGGAAGGAGCTGAAACCACCAATAGCCAGGCTTGGCAATGTGGGGGGCTTTGGACATGGGCTGGGGGGACGCCTCATGCCAGCAGCTCCTTATCAGTAGCTGGTTCTGTGGTGTTGGTGCAAGCCAGCTGTTCAAAGAGGACAAGACTGCATTGGCTACTTTCCTTCTCTTAGATGTCATTTTTAGGGAAATATCATATGATAGTGGAAATCAAGGGCAGAAATCATACAAGAAGTGCCAGTCTAACTGTACCTTGAGCATATGGGTCAGATTTCAAAGGTGGTGATGGAAATGGAGATGGGGCCATTGCTGACCAGGTGCGTCTCAAGAATGGATCCCCTTGGTGTAGGAAATAGGGGCACATGATGGCGAGAAGCTTTGCTCTGCCTCTAGCACTACAGAGGTCCCCCCTGTCTCTGTCCTACTCCCAGTGCCACGAGTAAAACCTTCTTCCTTCCCCTTCTCTCAGGCCGACATTGTTTTTATATGAGTGTAGATTAAAACAAGCTGTTTCACTGCCCAGTGAGTCTCCGCATTGTCAGTTGAAGAGGGGGCCAGCCACACCAGTGTTTTTTTATTCTCTTCTGTGCTTTCTAGTTTGGTAGCTGCTACCCACATACAGCTATTTAAATTGAAACTACTTTAAATTAATAAAACTCACAGAGTAATTCCTCACCAAGTTTCAAGTTCTCCATAGGTAGTTGTAGCTAATGGCTACATATGCTGTGTATGTGTGTGTGTGTGTGTGTGTGTGTCTGTGTGTGTATATATATTAATATGAGATAGTGCAAATGGAGAACATTTTCATCATTGCAGAGAGTTCTCTTGGGTGACATTGTTCTACTTAATATTTTAATAGCTCGTGATAAATATCACTTAAAATCAGTCCTGTTCCTGCTGTTTTGCTCTTTTACAATATGTTGATACTGAACAGTATTTTACCAAGGTATGAAATATGTTAAATATTACTTTCTCCCCACCTAGAAAACAAATTATCCAAGCAATTAAATTCTCAGTGACAACTAGTGATGGAAACTTCTGAGGTTAATGAAAAGTTTCCATTAGTATCAGAATGACTCTTCCTAAGTATCCTGTCTTCAACCCTTAAGTCTATTATCTAAAATACATAAAAGAAAAATGATAACTGTAAAGATTATGCTGGTTTCTAAAAAATCCCAAACAAAATATACTGTTTTCAAATATTGGCTCTATTCAATATGTTGTAAATACTGTTATTTCAGCAACTTTTTTGACCAAGAAAAGAAAGGAAAAGAGAAGATTTGACTGAGTGTTCTGTTAGGCAAAGTGTGAGAGAAAACTAAAGAAGAAGATGGACTTGGCCGGGCGTGGTCGCTCAGGCATGTAGTCCCAGTACTTTGGGAGACTGAGGTGGGTGGATCACGAGGTCAAGAGATCAAGACCATCCAGGCCAACATGGTGAAGCCCTGTCTCTACTAAAAATACCAAAATTAGCTGGGTGTGGTGGTGCATACCTGTAGTTCCAGCTACTCGGGAGGTTGAGGCAGCAGAATCATTTGAACCCGGGAGGAGGAAGTTGCAATGAGCCAAGATTGCACCATTCCACTCCAGCCCGGGCAACAGAGCGAGACTCCGTCTCAAAAAAAAAAAAAAAAGAAAAAAAAAGAAGAAGATAGACTTCTCAGGCTAAGGAATGGTAGAAAGCCAATGGACCTCTGAATGGCCACAGTGACTCACACTTTAAAAGGGCCCTGAACTCAGTACACTTTTCTTTTTAACTTCTCTGCAGGAAAAAAAACAAAAAACAAAAAAACTTCTGAATGAAATTAACATATTTTATTTGCAAAATCATTACATGAGTAGACTTAACCTTCTGGCACATGACAAAATAATTATATAAGTTTGTTGATGTTTTGGGTTGGAGGAAAGAACTTGACCGTAGGCAGATATCCAGGAGAATTTGGTAAATCTGGGTTTATAAACATGAGCAGTTTCACTTTCTATAAATCAAGGCCTACAAGTGGATTGAATCCTTCATCTGATATTTTTTTCTAAATTGTTTTTTTCTGAGAAGTACAGTTTCACACGATGCAGCATTCCAGGAAGGCGTCTGTGGTCAGGAGAAGTTTGAGATGTGCTGTGCTTCATCCTTTCGTTCTTACAGAGTCACTCAGCTCTGAGAAGGGCTATGGTCAGGGGACTTGTTTAATGTGGCTTTACTTAGCACCACCTAAATTGGTTTGACCAGAGAATCCCCAATATTTTTGATTGTCATCTTTTATTAGTTTGCAAACCACTGTCGTTGTCTGTAATGCCTTCTTAAAATATACCTGATTAGTCTATGAATAGAACTACCAAAATAACCAAATCACTTAAAAAGCTAAATGGTTTTATATGAAAAACATCCCTAGTTTTAGGATGTTGAAGAATTTAGGGGTGAAGTACCATGATGTCAGAAACTTTATTACAGATCCTTCAACCAAATAGTTTATACATGTAGATTATGTGTACACAGCTATATGCACACACACACGCACACACACGCACACGGGGAATCCAAACATGGCGAAATGTCTGCAAGTGATGAATTACAATGAAGAATGTGATTTGTACGATTTTTGAAATATCACTCTATGTTTTAAAACTTACTATACAAAAAGAGGAAACTCTTGTGAACACAAACATAAGCTACTTTAGTTATTGGCATAATCAAGAAGCTACCATACAGAAGAGCTGATTAGGAGAGAAAAAGGATTTTAAGGTCCAAGAAGAAGTGAAAGGGTGAGATTCATGCTATTGACTAGAGACAGCTACATACCATGAGAAAGGTTTCTCAGGTCATTTTTGGAATTGCCTTGCCATTCCTCCAAGAGTTGTGACTCCATATTCAAGAGTTTCTACTTTAGGCCCTTCAGCCAGGCCGATGGGAACCTTGCCCAGAAGATTGTCGGGGTGTTATTTGTTTTCATGCCTGTCCAGGTCACAGCATGACACAGAAAACCTTGCCAACTTTTAATTGTGTTGTGTAGCCAAATAAATAGGGAAGCCATTCTGGAGGGGCTCTCAAGATTTACCTGATGCCCCAGCTGCTTGACCAAGTGGAGCCAACAGCTTGAAAAGTGCTGCAGCCAGGACTGGCCTGACCTTGATCTTCCTTAGACTGGCTATTAATCCCCAACTTGCGGCTGGGTCTGGAAAGCAATGTGTGTAATAGATTGCATGTCATCTTCTATGCTTCCAGGGCACAGACATTGGCATGCAGTATTTTCTGAATAACTTCTGAAGGACTTTAGCGAAGGTTGTAGCATTCAGAGGTGGAAAAGTTCCTTAGTTTTCAGATTCTGCGTTGATATATCATTAGCTGAAACAATATTGCAAACATCACTATTGCCTTAAGGGAGAGGGAAGAGTCATTTAGTCTCCTGCAGTTTCTGAGATGCTTCTTTTAATATTGTAAAACTCTTGCTAGTATGCTCTTTCAACAATGCTAGCGTGTTTGCAGCCTTGACTCCCCTTTCAAAGCTTTTGCTTTTCCTGTTCCTATTCTTCCTCCTTTTTTCTTTTTATTGTTTGACCTTTACAAAAGGTTATAAAAATTGTGAAATTGGATTTGTTCATATTGCTGATAAAGATTTTAACAGTAAAGGTTCCTACCTTCTTCACTAAGTGCTTCTTAGTGCACGTCAGAATTATCACAGTTCTTGTGATCTTTTGATACTCTGCATGTTACAAATATTTCCATTAACATTTACTCATATATTACAGATATTTCAGTCAGTTGTTGCAAATATTTCTATAACATTAATACATGGTTCTATGCTGCATTTATATTACACATGAAACATTTTATGTCATTATTATGTTTGCTAACAGCAATGTGATATTTATGTACTTGAATATCTTGTACATTAAGTCATTAAAGTTACACAGAAGTGTCAGAAAATAGTACTTTCACATCAATATAAACATGTATTTACATTTTATCTTCCATTTCCCACTGGAAACTAAATATTAATCTTTATAGAGTAATAATTATAAAATATATTGCAGACAAATGATAAAACTATGAAACTTTACGTCCTTGTTGTGCTTCAGGTTTTGCAAAGTATGGTCACCTGCAATATTAGCAAAGATAGCTAAACAAATGATAATCCAATACGTTTGCAAAAGCTTTTTGTAAATTTGTGAAATGAAGCTGCAAAGGACTTTAGAATCTCTCATTTTTTTTCATTATTTTTGTTCTAGTTGTTTTTAATAGATCATATGCATTTGTGAGGCTGAAGATTTTCATTCCAAGTGTTAAAAAAAAGTATTATCTCTAGATGCCTTTGATGATCATAGTAAAATTTCAAAGAAACTTTTATGTCATGATCTGTTACATTATCCACCTAGGTAAGGATTAAAAGAAAAAACTATTCAGTAATTTCCAAAATTTAGAAATTCAGGAAGGAGGTTGTATTTCTGGTAAGTGCTTCTGAATAAAGTTAATTCTTAACAGATATGGAAGTATAAGATGATTAAATTTCCCTAGTTTACAGAGTATCCCTGTGTGGTGACAGTTGAGAGAAATGATCTGAGATTGAACTATTGAATTAGTTGTTTGTTCACCTTTTACTCTTGAAAATGTATTATTTGAATGGTGTTTGCCTAGGTAGAGAGATCATAAATGAAATGCAAGCCATCCATTTCTGCACATAGCTGCTTGGTCTCTGAAAGTTCCTCAGCGTTGGCCTCTTTTCTTAATTTATGTGTGACTGTGAGTTAGAAAGTCATCCCTAGAAGCCCAGCAAACTGTGATCATATCATTTATATCATGGTAAATGGGCTGGGTTTTCTCTGTAGATAAGATATTATGAGGAAAAATCTATAGTCTTCAAAACTGTGTTCAGAAGCATGAGATAGAATTCAGGAGCATCCTGAAAGAATTCCTGTCATCTTTTAAAACTTCCACGGCAAAGGGTGCCTTTGATTTTACTGCGTTGCGGATACACTTGGCCGATTCTCTCGGCAGTAGGCTGCTTACTTTGCTGAATAAGTCACAGGGCTGTTGGCAAGAGAGAGAAAAGATTTCACTCTTGGAGCATAAAGTTAGATTTTCTAAATTAAATTGTTGTATTCTCATTGGAATATTTATTCCAGTAATGTTTCAAAATGTTCCTGAGGACTGAGTTTTAAAATTTGCCTCTAACAAGCTTTTAAAGAGTTTCTTGTCTCAATTTAGATTCAGCATTATTAGCCACTTCCTCTGCTTTTTCTTCTCCAGCAGGTAGATCCATCTACAACAGCTTTTATGTGTATTGCAAAGGCCCCTGTCAAAGAGTGCAGCCGGGAAAACTCAGGGTACAGTGCAGCACCTGCAGACAGGCAACGCTCACCTTGACCCAGGTAAGGAAATGCAGTGTCAGCATGAGACTGCCCGGAAAATGAATGTGTACTAACTAACACATTGCCTTTCAGTTTTTCTAATCGTGTATCACCCATCTTTGAAAAGAAAAGACATTCTTTTCTGTGGTTGTGGTAGTTAATGATAGCCGAAGTTTCATTTATGTGCCTTTGTCTTCTGGATTTCTTTCTGCTCCGTGAAAGTTTAGATTACACAGGGTCGTTTCCCCATTACTTTATCTAGGCCTGTGAAAGGAAGCATGGAGAGTGCTTTGGCAGCAAAAAGAGGTTGGGCTTCTGTTACGGTGTGATTAGAAGGGACCATTTAGGAAGCTTAGGCTGCTAGAAGTGTTTTGTGTCTTGATCTGTGTGATGGTAGCATGGTTATATACAAAAGTCAACATTCACTGGGCTGTTTCTTTAAGATTGGTGCACTAAACGTAAGTTACACCTTAATTTTAAAAAGTAAAAAAAGAGAGTATGGATCAGCAAACAGTATGCATATAAAGCAAGAGTCAGTCAACTAAGGTCTGCTGTGGCCACTGCTTCTTTCTGTACAGCCCATGAGCTAAAAATGCTTTTTACGGTTTTAAATGGTTGGGAAAAATCAAAAGATGAATAGCATTATGTGACCCATGAAATTTAGATTCTCATGTCCATAAATAAAGTTTAACGGAGAGCCAGCCCCACCCATTTCTGTACATGTTGCCTACGGCTCCTTTCCTGCGTTAAGTGCAGAGTGGAGTAGCTGGGAAGCAGACTGGGTGGCCTACAAAGCCTGGAATACATACTCACTGGTTCTTTAAAGAAAAGGTTTGCTGACCCCTGATAGAAAGTGTTAGGTTCCGGCTCGGTGGCTCCATGGGATTTGGCTGGATGTGATGTGGATGCAATAGAGGGCATGCAGGCCGAGCGTGTCCAATCCCTGCGGTGGAGAGAGCACAGACACAGAGGTGTCAAGGACACAGTGCTGGGGCAGTCAGGTGGGCAAGTGTGGATAAATACCCGAGGTGCCAGCCAGAAACCCCAGTGATGACTGGCATGTTCAGATTCTATTCTGCAAGCTGACGGAAACCACAGCAAAATTGTATAAACCGAGGTGATGTGTCAAACGCTGTTGAGGACAGTTCATCTGTGAGAGTTTGCCATTAGACTTGAAGATGGGGACAGGTTGAAGACAAGAGGCTAATTAAGGCACATTTCATCTGGTTCACAGATGAGGAGCTGAGGGCCAGGGTCAAGGTGGCAGCCCTGTAGAATGGGTGTTACGGGGCCTGTGAAAGAACTCAAAAGACCCACCTAATAAAGGAGAAATCATGGATCCATCTTCTCAGGCCTGAGAAAATGGTGGAATTACAGAAAGCTGTGATTCAGTGTTTCACTTTGACGAACATTTCAGCTGTCTAGAGAAATTCATTTATAGAGTCAAAGCCACACAGGAATGATGCCCACGGGGCTCTTTCTGGGACAGTTCTTGGGCAGCTCTCCTGCCGGGCAGCATGCTACAGGCCCAACGTCCCCCAGAGGGGTTGCTTCCACCTGCTCCTCTCCTCTGGCTTTTTCAACAGAAGACACAACCTCATCTACCCCAATCTGTGCCTAAGTCCTGACTGCCTTAGGTGGCATATATGACCTATTTATACCAACTTCCTGGTATTCTTGGTAAAAACAGCAATAAAAATTAATATTGAATTCCAAGCTAAATTCTTTTCAGACATTATCTGATTTAATTATTTCATAAGAACACTCTCAGTTAAGCATTGTTAGTAACCCTATTTTAGATGTGAGGATAATAAGGCTTAAAGAGATTAAGGCATTTGCCCAAGAAAAGAGGAACTTATGAGTGTGGACTTGGAGGTTGAACCTGGACTGTCTAATCTAAGCATTTAAGTCCTGCAGCTTGTTAGCTTTTTTTTTTTTTTAACACACAGATATAATTACGATAGATGTCACATACTCACATGTCCACAGTGATCACTCAGGTGATGAGAAGTTAGGTTAGATGTGGGCAGTAGGGGGCGGTGAGTATGGTAGTGGAAGGGTGAGGCGGAATTCCTGTTGAAAAGTCTCTTCTGCCAGTTGCTGGCAAGAGGTGAGAGGGCAACTCAGTATCGCTGGATTGTTTTCTTTTTAATCAAAAGAAATCCTCATCTGGAATTTTACATGGGATTTCTCATTTAATAATATGCTTTGTGTGGGAAAAAAATAGAAAAACAGAAAGAAAACCAACCTGTAGCATTGGCCTAAACATAAAAAACCAAAATAGAGCGTTGTGGGGACTAAATGGTACATTAATAGTAGGTGCTTGCCAGAGCCTGATGTGTAGTAATCCTCAGGAACAGTAAGGCATGGCTGAGAGGTGATGACTTGTGAGCCTAAGAGATGCTTCCAGAGCCAGTCTGCCCCATTAGAATCCTGACTTCCTTTGCTCTTACCTATGCCAACTTGGTAATGTCTATTCAGTGGTATAATAGCATCTATTTCCTTTCATGCAGATTAGCTTATTTACGAAGAGTACTTAGAACAGTAGCCAGAACATAAGTATTTAGAAATGTAAAATTCTTTGTTATTCTATTAATATTACCATTTTATGTATGTATGTATATGTATTTATATATACTCATGTATGAAATCAATCTAGGCTTTGGCTAACTGATCTCAGAGAAGTAAAACCACCCCTACCTCTACTGCTCTGCATGGAGAGGCTGTGAGCATTTCCATCTCAGGCTGAGGCTCTGTGATGATGTCATGCCACCCTGCTCCCTGGGCCCAGCATCCTGGGAGGGATGTTCAATCCCTGTGTTTTGTAGTCTCGGCTCCACCTCCATCTCCAAAGCCCAGTCATGTGACCACCTAGGATTTTTTTTTTTTTTTCTCAGTTCCCAGAGATGCTCCACCTTTGATATTTAAATTCATGCTGTTTCTTCCCCGAGCACTGTTTTCTGCTCTGCATATCATTGACCCTTCTCTGAAGTTTTTCTAGAGCTGTTGGCCTCTCCTCTCTTCATTTCCTACCCTGAGGGGCCAAAACGTCTACTCCGGTATTGCAGGTATCATTCACTTCCTGCCCTACATTCTACCGAAGTGTCCTTACTTGTCTGTGTCCGAAGAGCCTGTAAGCCTTGTTATAAGATCAGATAACTTTCAGCTTGGGTCTCTAGTTTATGTTTAACACCTCACAAAGTGCCTTGTCCATAGAAGGACACGAATCAAGTAATGTTGCATGAATGGCATTTGTATTTGAAATTTTCTATGTTGATTCCATGAATTCATACCCTTTAGAAATTCTGTCTGGCATCATATAATGAAATTAATCCTAGCAATTATGATGGCTTCACTACGGTGTACTGATTTTCTTCCTTATCTTTACATTCTTGTATTCCCATTTTTCTCCAATTCTCATGATAGTCCTGCAAAGTAGATGCTATTGTCCAGTGTTTTTACAAAAAGACTCCGTGAGGTTAAGTAATGAGCCCAGAGTTACACAGTTCGTAAATATCGAGGCCAGGACTGAAAAATCTACTTTGTATTTTTCCATAGCCCTGGCCTTTGCTAGGATATAGTCCTCACTCTACAAATCTAGTAATCAGTGTTCTATTTTCTAACTACTTCCCTTGTACTTAACATATAACTGAAACATACTCTTGAAAAAAATATGCGTATGGATTTAGGGACAATTAAATCAAAGATAATTTATATAATCCATATTTTAGTACAATAACTAGATATAGTGTAGCTGTATCTAGTAGAAGATCAGATGTTTCAATTTTTCAATAACAAAAATACACATTCAGTAACACCTTCAAATAATATTTCTGTGGATCAGCTGACCAGTCACACTACTGATTCACCTGCAAATTTAGGCTTTGCAATAATGGAGCAGGTGCTAAACTTTGCCAAGTGTAAAGATTGCTCTGTGAATAATAGGCAATTCTGAGGTTTCATTTTCTAAAACTTTATAAGGATCGATAACTTACATAATTGTCTTTGATCAGGAACAGAAATACAGTAAAACATCTTGTGTGGCTGACTAGTTATAGGTGAGCAGCATGTGGTTTATGTGAACTTCAGCAAGATTTTTATACCTAAGGAGGAAAACTGGAACCTGGTTAGCCACCTGGGTTATTTTTGAAAACATAATTGTATTTTTTCTCATTTGGAGAAATCAGTCTGCAATGAGATCCACTCATATCATGAGTCTAAATGGTAATCTTCTAAATTTTTTATTGGTGATTTGTTCTTAATTCTAACATTTCCTGAATGCTATTTAAAATTTACATGTAATAATAATGAGTTGCTTTTCACATGTGATGCTCCAGTTTAATCATGTTTCACATTTAATACGATACTCTAACAAATTGTAAAGGAAATGGATAGTTAATTTTGTCCTGATGTTAGGCATGGGGAACTGATGTCTGAAGTTTTCACCTGACCTCATAGGTAAGTTGAGAACCAACCCGGATTCCAAGTTTTCTTCATCTCCATATCAGAATATCCTCTTTCTTTCACGGTGACCTTGATCAGAGTTTGGACTAGACTATAATCCTTTAGAAATATGAACGCTTACTGGAAAACGGTGAACAATGGCTAATTGGCAAGCATTCCGTTATCATCTGCTTCTTCAAAAGTTATCCACTGAGTTCCATGCAGAAATGAGACAGAGTTGAACACACAAGGGAGGTTGTTTTATATGTGCATATTTAATTCTGATTGGGTTCCTGACCAATGAAATTAATAATTTAAAATAACCCATGTCATTGTTTCCTTGAAATATTTCGCTAGCACCAATTTATATAAACAAACCTTATCAGACACTGTATTAATTTTTAATTATTTTGACTGGGCTGGTAAGGTTAATTAGATTCCATGGCGATGGTAAGTCTGTCCCTTGGCATGATTTGAAAACCAAGCCTCCTCCTTCCCCTGAAGGCTTTTCACTAAATCCTAACAGTACTCTTTCTGATCATGGCTGAGGAGTCCTGTCTCTTGCTACTATCATCGTCTGGGCCATAGCCCATATTTCAAGTGACTTGTGCCTCCTCAAGAAAGCAAAGCCCCTGGGATAGGAAGTAGCTAACTAGTCTTTGGAACAGAAAATTGGCTTAAAATATAGTAAGGCTATTTATAGAGTGAAATACTTGATTGACTTTAATAATAATTAGAATATAGAATTGACATAGAAGTGAGCTGAGAGCACATACAGTGTCTGGTCTTGGAATATTTTCCTGGGAGCAAAATTCTCCAGGACTCTAGTTCTCATTAAGGTTATGAATTGCTAATCCCTCCAGGACAAACTCTAGGTAACCAGAGTTATCCACCATTAACATCTTTTTGTTTGTACTCAGTTTATTAGTCTTAAAATGAATCAGAAGCCAGGAGATTACTGTAGCCAAGAACTTTGGGTGATTTCCCCCCCGCTACAATCACTGTAATTACTTTATCTCAAAAAGAACTTTATCTTTGCCACTCTAATGAGATATTCTGCCATGGAATAGCATTAAAGCTAAAAAGTTTCTGATGAGAAATGGTGCAATAAATAGAGTAAGATGTAAAGTGCCTGGCATGATGGATTTTGTTTAAAATTGGTTTATAGATTAGGCACAATTTATGTGAGGAAATTTATTAAGAAATACAGTCTAAATGTATAATCATTCCTAAACTTAATATTTGTTACAGATTAATTGTTGGCCGGGAGTCTTCTTTACTTCTCTTGTTATCAAAATTACTCTCACATTTATGTAAGAAATTCAAGTCTTAGACTAGACCTAAGCTTACTTTCTAGTTTTCACATGGGGTGTTTTCACCTAAGTGTGTGATATCCCCTCTTTGCTTATTGTAGACTTGGTTATCAGGCATTTCAGTGCTTTTAAAGCACAGTGGAGGAGGCATTACACATTATTTTATGTTATTGACAGTATTTGTAG
>NW_026652277.1:169869115-170053608 GCF_009828535.3 Hylobates moloch | reverse complement strand
TGCTTTTTAGTCATCTGACTTTTGCTAGAGCACTTTGATTAAAGGAATAATCATTGCTTTTCACAAAACTGTTTTCATTGTTAAAGAGCTTGAGAGAAAGTTATCTGACCTAAATCTGTTTCCACCCATTCTTCTAGTTTTGTTCTTTAAAAAAAAAAAAAAAATGAAATCTAAGGAATGTTCCATCTGTAGGCTCTTCAAATGTTTAAAGCAGCTACAATGATTTACTTCCTAGGGCTTTCCTTCTGTACTAAACTTAACGATTCAAGCATAAAAAAGGGACAGAGTATTCTCCTGCCTCAAAGTTTTCTAAGAACAGCTTTGGAGCCACGAAAGGTATGGCAAGACTATGAAAGAAGATCCTGAAATTAGAAGGTGAATGTGCTCTTAAGTAGGACCAGGAGATTGCTGTTGGAATGTGGATAGGGCCTATGTGGACATTGATCCAGTATTGACTATAGAGAAGGAAAAGTCAGAGTGTACGCAGGGCCTTCTTTGTGGAAAGGTGCTGGTGTTCAGGTTGGAGAATGAAGAGGCAGGGTTGGAAATGACAATTCAGAGCGAGCAGGTGTGGCAGCCACTGTGTCAGACACTGTGCTTAGCACCAGGGTTGGTCATAGTGGGACGTGTTGAGCCACTGGAAATTTCATGGCTACTGGTGATTTTTGTAAAGCAGCTCCCGGTATGTCTGTATGTCTGTATGTCTGCTGATAAAGACATACCTGAGACTAAGCAATTTACAAAAGAAAGAGGTTTATTGGCTTTACAGTTCCACACGGCTGGGGAGGCCTCACACTCCTGGTGGAAGGTGAGAGGCACAAAGGAGCAAGTCATGTCTTACATGGGTGGTGGCAGGCAAAAAGAGAGTTTGTGCAGCGAACTCCTCTTTTTAAAATGATCAGATCTCATGAGACTCATTCACTGTCATGAGAACAGTGCAGGAAAGACCTGCCCCCATAGTTCAAGCACCTCCCTCTGAGTTCCTCTTATGACGTGAGAATTGTGGGAGTTACAATTTAAGATGAGATTCGGGTGGGGACACAGCCAAACCATATTAATGTCCAAGACAAACCTGTTGTAGCTTCAACTGCACAACCCATCATGCTGTATCTGGAGGTGGTTCCTTTTACTGAGGATTCTTTTGTCTCCTCTAAAGGAGTTTCCATGTCCTCCTGGCAGATAGCATTTTTGTTGAGGCCATGGATGCTGCCAACACATTCTTTGGTAAATGTCATGTTATATTAATAGATTTTCTCCCAGGGCCAAATGGATAACTTTAAGTTTCAAATACAGCTTTATTTCAGTACATAGTAGTGTCCAGTCTCTTGAAAACAACCAACTAAACAAATAAAAAGCTTGCCATGTACTCCTGCTGGGCCTGCATTAGGCTGGGCACTTGCTGGAGGGATGGTGTATATTGGGGTTGGGGGCATCCTCTGTCCTTCCCCACCTTGAACTTGCTCCCCTGCACTGCCATTTTGCTCTCTTCTGTTTCTGATACCTCACTGTGGAAGCACAATTTAGGAGCTTAGCAAGAGGGCACAGGAAAGTTCTCACTCAGCTGACAACGTCCTGGGATATGTTTAAGCTGTCAGGTGTAGGAAGTGTGAAAAGCAGACTTTATCTCATTGGCTCCTGTACAAGTTGTTTAGAGGTCACCAGATGAAATGTCAGCTTCACCTCCAAGTATATACTGATGTTCCTCCTCCAGTGATCACTTCTTTCTCAGCTGCTGGTTTTTCACTGTTATCCACCCCGATTTTCTCTATTGGAGTCTGCTTGGTCTTCCAGGACATCTTGGGTAGAAACTAAAGTGGTTTCAGTGCAGCTGTTTTTCATTTTCCATTGGGCATTTTCATACATATTTTGTTTTAACAAACTCTGAGTTCACAGACTAAACCCAATATAACTATACCAACGAAGTAGCTAGACTTTAACATTATCAAGTGGGACTCAGGTCAGACCCGAACTCACTCTCTGTATTAGTCCGTTCTCGCCTTACTATAAAGAAGTACCTGACACTGGGTAATTTTCAAAGAAAAGGAGTTTAATTGGCTGATGGTTCTGCAGCCCGTACAGGAAGCATAGTGGCTTATGCTTCTACAGAGACCTCAGGAAGCTTCCAGTCACCACAGAAGGCAAAGGAGATGTGAGATGTTTTACCTGTCCAGACTGAGGAGGAGGTGCTAGGCATCTCTGTGGGGACACAGATCCAAATCACATCACTGTTTCTCCTTAACTCTAGAAGAGCCATATCAAGCTCTCTGAGTGGAGTTCTTCCATAGAAGCCCTTTTCTTCCACAAAGAAATCACCTTCAAACATTATCTCCACTCACTCCAACAAACCAATCTTTATAAACATGATGTTCATGAGCTGTTTCAAAATAGCCCATGTTTGGAAGAAAAGGATGTACTTTCTACTTGATTTGGCTTTGAGCCTAAAACTGCTTTAAAAAAAAAAATCTGTTAAAAAAATTATGTCCGTGATGTTTAGATTTGTAAATTCACATATGCAATCAGCACCTCTTTTGGTTTATAGTATCTCTTGTATCTGGTGCTTTAATTGAAACTTCCAATTTAATATTCTATTACATAAGCTTTTCATGTAGAGCCTTTTACAGCTCAAAAAGTATTTTCACACACATTGTCTTTATTGATTTAATAACCATGTGAATTGGGTAAGGTTGGGATCTTGTGACTATTTTACACCCGAGAAAGCTATACAAGGTTCACAGAGAATAAGAGAATTACCAAAGGAACAGTATGAGGTGGGCTCTCGAACCACATGTTTTGAAAAAAAAAAAAATCTAAAGATTTTCTCATTCTGCTACATTGCCTTTTCTCTTAGCAGGGAGCTAAATATCTTTGGTTGGTACATCATTATTTTTAACACTACTTGCTCCGTAGAGTCCCTAAGGCATTTAAAATATTTTAAATGTGCAGGATCACTGTCATCCTTTTCTTCTGAGATGTTCTTATATTTTTCTTTGATTTATGTTTTGGAGGCTCCATCTTTGTTGAGGCCATGGATGCCGCTGACACATCCTTTGGTAAATGTCATGTTATAGATGTTCCAGCCATCTATTAAATTCCATCTCATGGTATCAGGATAATAAGAGCTGAAAATTAGCTGAAATGTGGACCCTTCATACCACAGAGCTGCAGTCATTTAGACTAAGCTGTTACTCACTAGTTTTTCCTAGAGGGAAAAAGGTTTTGAAATCACTTATAATGAAGGATGCAGATAATAACACTGGAACCTCTTGACCTAAACTCTTGTCCTTCCTGTCGTTTTGTTTCCCTTGGCAACATGAAAAACATTTAATAATGACTTTGATTACTTTTTGTTTAATTTGGAGCAGGGTATTCAGCCATAAGTTTTTGTTGCCTTTATTTGGAAACCTATGATTTTTGAAGAAAGGGTGGCAGGAGAGTGAATTGGCACAAATGTTAGGTTCTATATATTATTCTAGTTTATCATTTAGTGGGGGGAAAAAAGTAAGTTTACCTTGTATAGCTTGAAATTTAGTGGGCATTTGTTTTCAAATGGCTATGCGTTGTATTGAACTTGGAAAATTAAGATGAGTTTAGAAAACATATCCATAACATTGGAAAATGTGCTGTGGAATACATAGTTTAGGTGAAATATGTACTAAATAATGTCACAAATCTGAAAAATATCAATATTATGTTCAGAAGCAGAGCCCAATACAAGTTTCATAACAATGCCAATTTTGTCTTTATTAGATGAGGCTTTCTTTGTTAAGGTTAGTCAGAACAGAAGACCAAGGCAGTCAGTAGCACCCTCCCCACTTATTTTAAGATTAGTTTTATGTATAAGAGTTTTGAAATAAATGCCTCATTTAGGAGACAGAAACTCATATTGTTAAAGAGTGGAGAAAATTGGTTCACTTTAAGTTTCTCAAAGGTTTATATACAAAAACTTCTCAATATTGCCCGGCCTACTCCAAACATGCAGATTTCAGAATCTTTCAAGCACATGTGAAATGTGCATCTTTAACTTCAGTGGGGATCAGCAAAAGGGAAGTCAAAGGAGGCTGGATGTATCAGTCTGTTCTCACGCTGCTATGAAGAAATACCAGAGACTGGGTCATTATAAAGAAAACAGGTTTAATTGACTCACAGTTCCCCATGCCTGGGGAGGTCTCAGGAAACTTACAATCATGGCGGAAGGGGAAGCAACATGTCCTTCTACACAGGGGAGCAAGAGAGAGAAGAAATGAGAACCACGCAAAGGGAGAAGCCCCTTATAAAACCATCAGATCTCATGAGAACTTACTCCGTATCATGAGAGTAGCATGGGCGAAATCGCCCACATGATTCAGTTACCTCCCACCGGGTCCCTCCCATGAAACATGGGGATTATGGGAACTAATAATTGGGTGGGGACACAGCCAAACCATATCAGTGGGGCAAGCCCAAATTTGTAAATGTTGGAAGTGATCAAGAGAAAGAGATGACAGTGGATGTTTGTTACTTCACTAGACTCTGCCCTTTTGTGAACCCTCCTATTATGCAATCAGTAATTTTTGCTTATTGAATATTGGAATTGATTGATTAAAAGGACAAATAAAATACAAGATCCTGGATATGTACATTAATTAGCAAAAGTTGATACAGAGCTGTGCTGTCCAATATGTCAGCCACTAGGCACATATGGCTTTTTAAATTTTCGTGAATTAAAATTAAAGAAAATTAAATAGTCAGATTGTTAGCCACGGTGGCCACATTTCAGGGACTCACTGGGCAGTTGCAACTAGTAGCTGCTGCATTCATTGTACTTTATAAATATAGAGCATTCCTGTCAACACAGAAAATTCTCTTAGATAGCGCTAGTTTAGGGGATTCTCCCTGGGGCAGTCAGGTGCACCTGTTTGGATTTTTAGAATTATTCAGTATATTTTTCTAAAGCTAGGAAGAAAGAGGAGCTGGAAAAAAGTTACTTGGCTATTGCAGAAATGGGTGTATGGTAGGGATTGAGGGGCGGCATACTGCAGCAATTCAAATGTTAGCAAAGTTTTATGGTTATTGAGCCCAAAGCTTAGAAATCAGACAGGCCTCGCCTTGGTCATGCAGCCAGCAGTGACAGATCAGATCTGGGACCAGGATCAAGGTTGTTAGCTTCCCAACTTATGGTTTTATCACCATATTGAATTCCTTCCAAGACGTATACTTTGGCATATAATTTTGGAACCAGAAATCTTTGATTTTTATAGGACAGAGAGGCTTACAGTCTTTCCCTCCCCATACCAAGACAGGAGGGGAGGTGACTTTCTTCCACAGAGAAACCCACTTCATAGGCTGCCGTCTGTCAAGGACGTCTCCCTCACCTCTCATCCTCAGAGTGGGTCAGCAAGGAGGCCCACCAGAAGATGATGATGGCAGTGGAACAGCTCTGTGTGGCCTGTGTGAGTTCCATGTCGGTAGCAGCTGTGTCTCAGATCCCTTTGGGCTGCAGCCTGGGTTCTGCAGCAGAACCCCCAATGCCTTACATGTCTCCTTAGGACCTCGTTTGTTCTCCATTCTCTTACATCTTCCCCAACTGAATAGCAGCCACCTTCCAATGCATGCAGTTCTCAATGTGAGAACATGGGCCTCCCGACGTTTAAATGCATTGTGTAAACGTGCTTCTGGACAGGAATTTATCTGCTTGAGACCACATGGTTATGGAAAATGTTATATTGTCAATGAAATGCAAATATACATTAACCAAGTATCCTTACATTTATAGAAATTCTTTTTTATAATTATTTCTTCAAATCGGCAGAAAAGCACGAAAAAAAAAGTTGTCAGAAATGACCCAATAATAATGCATTTTAGAAGTAGGTGAAAAGCAGTTTTCACAAAACTTTAGTTTACTTGAACGTTTCAAATAATACATATTTATTTAGTTGAAGGTTAAATTTAAGACATTTAAGACAATGTGACACAGAGATACAAAATGAGCATATTCTGTTGGAAAAATGGTGCCAATAGACTTGCTCTAAGCAGGCTTGCCACAGAACATCAATTTGTAAAAAGGGCAATATCTGCAAATTACAATAAAGTAAAAGTGCAATAAAATGAGGTATGCCCACACATGTTTTAATAAGAGAAAAATTCCTGTGTACTCCTGTTAGGATGCTGGGATGAGCCCGTGGGAGCTGGCTGAGTGGTAATAACTTGCCATCCCATGTTTCAGACTGAAGTGTTAGATTTGCATCATGCTTGGGTGCCTGCACACCCTCCTGACACACAGTGATGTTTTCCCATGTGGTTCTTCACTGTCCCATGTCAGTAGACTCCCAGTAGATCCACCCCGCCCAGTCCAGTAGGCAGGCTTCAGGATGACTGCAATTAGAGCTAGTGCCACTTAGGCTGAGATGCTGCTACATGTAATATAAAATTCTATTATATTTTATAAGTCTGTGTTCAATATCTCTGAATACAGCATTTCTCCTCAAGTCTACGCCCATTCTAAATGTAAATGCAGATTGAATCATGTTTTTAAGTGTAGCGTTTGATCTCCAGGCAACATCTGTGTTTAATGACTAGAGTGTAGTGTATTTGGAACCATCAAAAAGGGACTAGTACAGCACTAACACAGCAAATAACAACGCCAACCCCTGTCTTTGTCCGAGGTAGAAACTGGTGGATGCAAAGTAAGTGTGTAAAAAGAACACACTTTGCATGCAATTCCTTTCTTTCTTTACACATTATTTGTGAGGTTGCAATACAAAAGAAAATATGCCAGGAACTCAGATCACTGAGAATGTTTGTACGTATTCTAGGATTAATATCTCACCAATATCTGACTCACTATCAAACTGAGAATGGATTTCCTGTTTTTGATAAGATAACCAAGTTCCTCTTCCTAGATGTGTGAACTTCAGCAAAATCCTTAACCTTTTGGAACCTCTTCTTATCCTCAACTTCTCTCCTACCCCTAAATCTGAGTGTGTCTATGCACTTTTCTCTTGGGCAGGGATAGTTGGAAGCTGACAAGCCATGCTGGAATAAATAATCAAATGCACATAAAGCGATTTGCTTAGGACCTGATTCCTACTTAGTGATTCCTACTTATGATTCTTACTTTCTTTCCCTGATTCTCCCCATGTTTCTCTTTGTGGTTGCTATTGCTGTTATTTTGTATCTCAGATGTACCATGTTGGATTCTATGCTCTTGTACAACACAGTATCAATATTTGTCCAAGCCTGACCCTCTTTATGCATTTATTTCTCTTTCTTCATTTTCTGATTACCTTCCCTTGCCCCGTTAAATTCAAAAAGCATTTAATACCTACTATGTGTGGAAATCCATGATCTGAAGTAGAAGCTGTAAGTGATTCAGAGCCAATATGACCATCATCCTTATTCAGCTCACGTGCAGATGTTGGTAACACCAAGCATCCTCTTGTATTCTTTGATTTCAGTATCAGAAATAGCAAAGAAATATGCAAATGGTTTGTGTGATTTATATAGTTAATCCCACTTCCCTTTCCTATGCTTGCTGGAAAGCTTAGAAACAAATGGGTGCCCTGCCTCTAGCAAGCACATGAAACTTCGGGAACTGACCTGGGACTGGAACGTCACCCCCGACTGGGTGAACATTTCCTACCCTTCTGTTCCTCGGTCAGCCCACTCCCCTCCACAGATACCTTCACTTGCTTGTATTGTTATGGGCTGTTTCACATTCTTTCTGAATTGAACATGGTATAAAGGAACAAATAAGCTTACAAATGTTGCAGGGATGCATTGTGTAAACCCATTTTCACCTGAGAATGAGGCCAATCCAGTTTAAACTAGAATCATGTTATTTGGATTTTGCCTGTTCCCTGATGTCCTCTTTGGTGTCTACCGTCTCTGGTCTAGTTGGCGCTGTTGTGCTGTCCAGTTAATATATGGGGATGCATTTGTGTGCCCACTCATTGAGATACAGGAGGGAGCGGAGCCCACCGTTCCCTGTTGTATAACGCACTTGCTTGTTTGCCCCATAAAGCCAATTTGAATGCTAATTAGGCTATGTATATATTGGTTAACTCAGTTCCCCTGCCATGAAATTTTGAAAACTGCTTGACTAGAACAAAAGGAACAGACAACATATCATTCAGTCAATGTGGGGAAGGGAGAAATATGAAAAAGGAGGAGAAAAGATTCATTTGGGATTGTCACATCATCACAATGGACAGCTCTTAAGCTTGTCCTGTGGGCCAACAATTCTTTTTGGTGAGATTTAAATAAGGTTCTTGGTATATGTTTGAAGAGACTATAAACACATGTGTTTATAGTATATTCGAGACCTCTGATGACTTTCTTTTTTCATTTGTAATTTTTGTGGATACATAGGAGGTGTACATATTTCTGGGGTACATGATGTGGTTTTTTTTTTTTTTTTTTTTGAGACGGAGTCTCGCTCTGTCGCCCAGGCTGGAGTGCAGTGACACAATCTCGGCTCACTGCAAGCTCTGCCTCCTGGGTTCACGCCATTCTCCTGCCTCAGCCTCTCCGAGTAGCTGGGACTACAGGCGCCCGCCACCACGCCCGGCTAATTTTTTTGTATTTTTAGTAGAGACGGGGTTTCACCGTGGCCTCGATCTCCTGACCTCGTGATCTGCCCGCCTCGGCCTCCCAAAGTGCTGGGATTACAAGCGTGAGCCACCATGCCCGGCCACATGATGTGTTTTGATTAAGGCATGCAATGTAAAATAAGCACAGGATGCAGAATAAGATATCCATCCCCTCAAGCATTTATTCTTTGAGTTACACACAGTGCAATTACGCTCTTTAAGTTTTTTAAATGTATGATTAAGTTATTATTGACTGTAGTCTCTGGTAGCTTTCAACCAGGTGAAAATGTTTAGTTGGGGAAAACAGGCTGATCATAGTAACCATCGTTTCATCCTTGTCACTTCCTCAGTGCAGCTCCCAATTCACAGAGAATCACAATAAGGAAAAATCACCCAAATATACCTTTGCAGTGAATTTCACCTATCACATGTATCACAAAGGCCCCCAGCTGTGGCATGCAGCATACAGTTCTAGGATGTAGACTTTGCTACACACATACACACACACACACATACACACACACACAAACACACACACACATTAATAAGATAACAAAAAGCACTGTCCCCTTACTACAATTTTTCTGTCAAAGAAAAAAAATGGGAAGAGGAGGTAAACATGAAATACAGATATTTAAGTTTGACACATTCAGGCTCTATCTGCTTGCTACTTGATAGTGTTTACAACGTTCAAAAGCTGAGTGGAGGAGGAAGGCTTTCCCCTTGGCACATAAGCTCATGAATTGAGCCAGTGGCAACTCTGGAGAACTAAGTAGGTGGTGACTGACAGGTGATTCTTTTCTTGGTTGTTGTTGACATATAGTAAGGGGCATAAAACTTCAGTGTGCAACTTGATGCCATTCTTACCTACACACATGTATACGCTCCTCTAGACAGACTTTTAGACCTTTTCCAGAAAGTTCCCTCATGCCACCTCCAACTCAGTTACCCACATTTTTCAACTGACCAGAGGGATGGGTTCTGCAGCAGGCCAGAGGGGAAGGCCCCACGGATTGGGGTTAAAGGAAATGAGGAAACACAGCAGCCGCTGGTGGCTTTGCAGTCAAGAGAGCCACGGTGCAAACTGCAGTGTCCAAAACCAGGTGGAGCCCCAGCAGTCCATCTGCCACGGCACAGAGATGCTGGACCATCTCCTCAGGTGGACACAGCATGGTTCAGGCTGATAATCAAAGATGAAAAACAAGTGGCACAGGTTCCTAAGAAGTTCGGCCAGCAGAGAAATACAGATAGAAATACAGAGAAATACAAATAGAACATGTGCGGTATCCACAGAGCTGCAGGCCCAGTTTTCAAAATGCAATTAAGATTGAAGGGAGGCCAGGCACAGAGGCTCACACCTGTAATCCCAGCACTTCGAGAGGCCAAGGCAGGAGCGTCGTTTGAAGCCAGAAGTTTGAGACCAGCCTGGGAAACAGTGAGACTCCGTCTCTACAAAAAAAGTTTAAAAATTAGCCAGGCATCAGGCATGGTGGCACACACCTGTAGTCCCAGCTACTCAAGAGGCGAAGGTGGGAGGATCGCTCGAGGCCAGGAGTTTGAGGCTGCTGAGAGCTGTGATCGCACCGCTTGCACTCAGCCTCAGTGACAGACGGAGAGCCCTTGACTCGAAACAAACAAGCAAACAAGCAAAAACACTGATGAGGAAGAGATGATGCAATTCAGTGAAACCAAACACCAAGATAGAAAGCTGCTGAATCGGGGACTGAGGCTTTTACCCCAGATAGGGAAAGAAATAAACACAAACAAAACCACAAACGACACAAAACTGAGAAGACTGAGTTATCACTCATTCTTTGTGTCATAATGCTGACCATTGCAGGATGATGTAGATCCTCAGAACACACAGCCATGTCCACCTGCAGCACCTTGGCAGCACATGACAATACCCTACTGATAAAAAATGGCCAAAATAGTCTCTAAACAAATAGCTTGGTAGTAGGAACTTGAAGGATTTAAGTGACCTCCAACCTTTAAGGGAGGTAGCTCGGGTGTGTGTGTCTGGAGCATAAGAGCCACAGGCCAGTGAAAGGGGTTGGCCTCATCCTCTGGGCCTGTCAGGTTCAAATTCCCCCAGCATCAGGGCCAAGATTGCGGAGCGAACACTCCCAAACACACAAACACCAGTGTCTTAAGGGATAGGCCCATTGCAATTTGCTCATTGAATTAACCATGTCAAAAGAGACTCTTCTGCTAAAATTGATTTATCAGAAATAGAACTGTTTCTGTGAAAGTCCTCTCTGCAGTAAGGGTTTGACAATCCACAATTAACATTTTACGGATGACCCACAAAAATAATTCAGCTACTGGTTTTTTCCCAGGAGCCTAGAGGATGTAGCGACTCTATTTCTAAAAGTCCTACCTAGTGGCTTCACAGAAACTTTTTGATTTTCCGGCTAAAGAGACTCAGAGCCTGTCAGTGTTAGAGAATGCCTCCTTAGCCTAGAGGGGAAAATACGATCTCCAAATAGAATCCTAATCGCATTTTTTCCTGGTGGTTAATGGTGTTTCAGAGCTTGGTAGGTATGCCACCTAGTGTCCTCCTTCAAGAGGCCTGGCCACATTCAAAGAGAAATGAAGGACACGCACACATCCGGGGGTACTGACAATGGCTTTGGGCTTGTGCTGCGGAGTGAGTCGGAGGGACGCAGCTGCAGCTTGATCTATGGCTCTTTATTTATTTTTTTAATCTGGCAGCTGCCACTGAGATTCAGATGTCCCAGTGCAAAGCACTCTCTTTAATTTGTTTTCTTTATTAAATGTACAGACAAACTTCTGCTGTCTTTTTTGTATTCTTGCTGTAGTTGGAAGGCACAAAGAGAATGTGCTTTGCCTTTTTTTTTTTTTGCTTAATTATATCAAAGTCCTTTTAAATGATAGGCATTAGTAATTGTTGTTTTTCTTTTTTTGACACACACCTGGTGGAAACACTATGTTATTGTGACAGAATATTTTTAAATGAGAAAAATAAGGTATAGTTACACGAGTGCCTTTTAGCAATGAAAGTAGCTTTCAAATTAAATTTTATGTGACAAATAATGCAATGCATTCTCATTATATAACACTTACCCAATATAAAAAAGGTGGGGTAGAAACCGCTGATACAACCATTGCTAACCATTTTAGTGAAAATCCTTTCTGATACCTCTGGCATGCATTCACACTCACACATAGAAATAAGTTTTTTCTTTTTTCTTCTGAATTTGTTTCTCTTAATCATTGATAGCCATTCTCTCAAAGGTAATCTTTATAGTTCTATTTTTAAAAATTTTTTATGACTGCATAATATTCGATGCTCTGCTGCAATGGCTTTGATTTAAACATTTGCCTATTGACTTGTTACTGACATTTCTAGATTTTGGTGTGAGTGCCTGTGCGTGTGTGTGTGTGACTATATACAGCAATCCAGTGAATAGGGGTATACATGTTTATATGCATGTATTTATTTTTGTGTGTGTGTGAGTAAAATATATATCCTTATATTTATTTCCTTAATTTCAGGCTGTAACAATTTACACTTTTGCTTTCATTTTATGAAAGGACTCCTTTTCCCAGAAAAAAAAAAAAAAGGAATTTCATTGTGTTCAGAGTCTGATTAGCCAAAACAAAATATTCTTGTAACTTAAATTTTGTTTCATCTGTTTACTGAGCATTTCTCTCTGCTCCCATACATTAGGTAGGGTTTTCAAATCACAGTGTAAGCCGTATTTGTGGCAGATAGTAACCTGTTCTCTACTGTAGGAGTCGCATGTATATTGTTCTAGTCTATCAGTTTCCACTGTCTGCTGTTTTCTATTTATGGTATCATCATATACCAATATTTTCATGTAGCCACCTGTCAATTATCAAGGTCTCTTAGCCTCTAGATGTCAGATGTATCTGCTAGTTTTTTAGTTTACTACGTTTAAAACTTTTAATTGGCCTGAAATTTCCTTTCATATATGGTGTGATGAAGGGGCCCAAATTCATTTCTTTGAATAGATGGCCTTCTGTGACATTACCATTTATTAAATAATCCTTTCTCCCAACATATCAATATATCACCTGGGCCAAAATGAAGTACCAGATATTCCTCTATTTACTTATGGGTCCTCTAATATTTGGTATTATCCATGAGACGGTGTGGCTCTTTATACTTATTTGAGTCTGGTGACTGCACAGTTCTTTCACTAGCCTAGCCTCCACCAACTTAAATTAAATTAGCCTCAACCACCTTAAAACACTAGCCTAGCCTCAACCAACTTAAATTGTACATAATTTTCTTGGCTCTTCAGGGATGTTTATTCTTTATTAGATTATTCATCTAATTCTACCCCTCTCCAAATCATAATAGGTCCCTCTGCTGCTACTTTTATAGGACTTTAAGGCTTAGTCATGTGCCCCAAGCTCCCCCTGCTTAGCAGGTAAGAGTTGAATATTTAATTGAGAGCGAAGGGTGGTAAAGATGTGTTCTAACTACCATATTGCCAGAGGATCTTTTCTACATCTAATTATAAAACAATCCATAATCTACCTTTAAAATTAAAACATTGAGCAGATTATCTGTCAATGAAGGTTACATGGTGGAGAGCACTCACCGCCTGGCTTCTCAAATAGCCTTTATATGGAGAATTCATGGAGATGGGGCATCACAGATATTTATTGAGACTGGATGTCAGACAACAGCCCTTAGACTGCAGGACATTTGCATTGCATCATCAGAGGAGCACCAGTCACTTCCTTAGGATAAACAGAAGCAGGAGTCCAAGTCTTGCTATTCCAGCAGTATGTCCTGTGGACCAGTGGCCCTACCACCCTGACAACCCACTTCTACTTTCTATATCAAGTGGTGGCCTTCAGCACTAAGCAGACAGATCCTCTGCAGCTCTGTAGGTCATACGTTACCTGTATGCTAACCTGTACATGGAAGAAATCCACCAGTACAGCTTCTATTGCATATACCATCATGGAAGAATTTTTGACAATGGAATATGAGACTAAGTTTCTTTCGTTTCATTTGCTTTTAGCTATGGTTGCCAAGACATTGTCTTATAATAATTATAAAAGGGTTGCATACTTATGCTATTCAGGACATCTTCATAAAGTACCTACTATGTACTAGACCAGTGTTGTAGGTGGTACTGGGAATATAGTAGATATAAAAGGCAATAAACAAAAATCACCTTCTCCCCTGGCTCACTTTTCTTTCTCTTTCCTTTTGTTTCTCAAACTATGTTTTAAAAAGTTACGTGATTCAAGCATTTTAATTTGGTCTGAGTCTTCCTTCTCCAGACCTCTGGGACAGCTTACCTGGAGGGAGACTTGGAGGCCAACATCCTACCAAGGTGTATAAGACAACAAGGTGTACAAGATGCATAAGACAGCCAGAGTTGGTTTCTGCTGCTTGCAAATGTAACCAATTAATCAACTTTCAGGCTCAAGTGTAATTAAGTTTGAATTAAACTTTCTGTGAAGTCCCTCTTGTCTCTTTAATAGAGCCTCACAGGGTGGAGAAAGACACCTCAATTGGCTGTGTAATTTCCAAGTTATCTAAAAACTCTCAGCATTTCTCCAGCTGTATCACAATATGGTTCTATATTTAAGATGATCCAAAATATTAGACCAGTAATTATCCTTTGATTTAACTTCAAGTGCGTGCAGTTAGTATTTCTGAACTTGGAAGGACACAATGACCTTCTGTTGGGAAGATTCAATTTGTAAAACACCAATTGGATTAGGATGTGTTTCCTATGAATGGGACTAGTTGTGTGTGAAATGAACAGGAACAAAGAACAAGGGAATGAATACCTGACTAGCGGTGGAAGATAAGAAACATGCCTTGAACAAGGGTATAGAATTGATCAGAAGTCTGGTGTGAAGCCAAAATTGATAGTGATCTGGATAAATGATGAGATAAAGCCTTGCTAACTAACCCAAGAAGTGTGGTACCTTTAAAATATTGTGTGTTTCATATTATTGGAAGAATTGTATTTTAACTTCAGAGTTAAGATATATAGAATAGAAAAATGCAGGTTAAGTGAAATAAAACATTTCAATACAACTTCCTTTGGTTCTGTGTGCACTCAGAACCAAAACGAAGATACTTACATGAGTTTGTGTGGTTGGGGAGTGGGCAAGCACTTGGGATTCAGCTGACTTTTATTTAGCGTGTGGGCAAATTTTATTTATTTCCTGCATGCTGATGGAAGGGAACAAAGTGTAGAGCAGCCTCGCATCAGCAAATATAAAGATACAAATTTTCTATATGTGTAAGTATTTCTTAGAAGAAAATCATTGCTTTGGACAGCCCATCACCTTTCTCAAGTGTATTTTAAAATCATATAACTTCAGGAATTCTGCTTTTAAACTGCATACAAAATGCACTTAAAAAGTGGATGCAATGTATTTGTCCAACGATTGCTCATTACATTTTATTCCCTACTACCCTCTCTCCCTTAATATTTACTCGAAATTATAAAGATTACGCATAGAGCAGGATATATGGTGGCTCTTGAAAACTGACATGTCAGCACAGACCTATAAACATGTCTTATTTCCAAGTACCAAGTATAGTGGACTCCATCTCATAGACTGATCATGACGATGAGAATAGCTGACACCCAATGAGCATTTGCTCCAGCCAAGCACTTTATACCCATTATCTTATTTATTCCTCACAATAACCCTATAAAGTAATACTGCAATTCCATTATAGAGATGAAGAAACTAACTGGTCCAAAGACACAGCTAGGCAGAGCCAGAATTTGAACTCTGGGAGTCATCCCAGGAGACCATGACCCAGTTCCTTCCTTTATTGATTGGTGTAAGACAAGCATGAAGAAGAGGAAATGAAGGCATCAAATTCACACATGACTTGAAATAGTAAACAGTGTTGTAGGCCAGATTCTCCCTGAGGCCATGACAAAGCAATTTAGTGAGAACGTCTGTTTAATTTAAAAAAAAAAAAAAAACAAAGCTGCATCAAAATAGATACCTGAAAATGTCCAGGACGCACTCCACATGTGGCTGCCCACGAGTATCAAAGGTCAACACCAAGGAAGGTTTCGTCAGTTTTTATGGAGTTGCCACTTTAAATCTCAAGCCACTAAAGAACGATGAGTTGTCTAACACTAACTGGTGGTGAAATTCCTTGGTTTTCCATCTTGTACTCGGTGCTATAATCTAGAGCGCAGGTCCATGGAGATGCTGACTGCACAGCAATCAGGATATGAGACGGGAGTTCTGAATCTGGGGGCAATGACTGTAGTAAGGCCAGTGTACAGGCCACTAGAGGTCAGTTTCAGCTGGGAGCTGGAGGGCTGAGAGTGATCCAAGAGAGCCTTGGAAGCACAACTCAGGAGGATGGCCAATGTCCTGTTTTGATCTTGGAACGAAAGGGACAGCAGAATGGCAGGTGCCAGGCATTGAGAAATGGGGAGGTATTCACCTCTGCCCCCTAGTTTCTCCTTCCCCATCCCCAAGCCATTCAATTCCCCAGGGTGTCTTCAGGGGCCAGGACCCCTTATCTCACCCCTAGGCTGTTTCTGTGGGTTCAGCCCCTCGGAGGGTTGCACTCTGCACTCCCACACGCCCCCCTTCCTCCTCTTTCTTCTGGAGAGGAAGGCCTTGGACTCTGTGCTTATCTGCCTCTGATGGGTTAGATTTCATGAAGATACCACCGAGGCACCCATAGGCTGGTATGCCTCCATTTTTGTTTTGTTCCTTTGGTATTTCTGATTCTGAGTATAGACAGATTCATTTCCAAGAATAGGAATCTGTCACTTTTGTAAAGTACATGACAGACAGGGACTAAACCAAGGGACCAGGGAATTCAAATTGTTAATTAGAGGAGCTACATTTGTCCCAGGCATTGGTCTCTGTATTAACTCATTTGGTTCTCACCACAAACCTATGACGTAGGTACCTTATAATCCCCATTTTGCAGGTAAGGAAGCTGAGGAAATAAAGAAAGTAATCACTTGACTAGTGTTGAAGAGCCTTTAACAGCCATGATTCAAACCCAGTCCATCTATGGCAAGAGTGTGGGGTTTGGGCCGGCCTGGCTCTGCTGGATGAAGGAGTAAGGCTCAGGCAACAGGCAGCGGGTGGCTCACAGAGTGCGTGCGAAACAATGGAACATAACTCTTGGTTGCAGATGAAATAGCTCAGCCACTGGGCTTCTAGGAAAATTGTCTAGTACAGGATGTGCCTCATGTCTCTTAATATCTGCCCCATCTCCCATCCCTGGGTAACGTGGGGTCCATTTCTGCCTCCTGGCTAGCCAGGGCCCCAGGCAGCACCCTGCTCCTGTCATTTAGTTACTTAGAACCAGGCAGCTTAATGGCTAAGAACATGTTTTGAGAGCTGACTGCTAGCTCAGCACTCAGTTCTACACTTACTCTGTGTCCTTAGGTGGTTTTCTTTTTCAACCTGTGCGCTTCAATATCCTCAGCTATAAAACGGGGCAGTAACAGGACCCACTTAATGAGGCAGGCCTTTTGGAGTTGCTGTGAGAATTAAGAGTGTTAGTGCATTTAAAATGCTTAGAAGAGTAGCACAAAGGAAGAGCTATGTAGTGGCAGGCTGTCATCAGCATCATCAGTAATGATTTAACAAAACTCATTGAACACCTTATATGTTCCAGTCCCCAAATACAGGCAAGTCCGTATCCTCATAGGGCTCATATATGAGGAAAATAAATGCAAAATAAGCAAGTATACACATAGGCAAATGACTAAGCATCATGTAATATAGCAATAGCCAAGTTATAAATTGTGATTATGAAGAAGATAATGGGCTGGGATACACTCATGGGCCAGGGGCAGTTAGGGTGCTGGGGTCAGCTGCAGCTGGGACTTGTAGGATGAGAGGTCTGTGTTTCACATCCCCTGTGTCAGGCGTGTGCAGCCGTATGAAAGAAACTAAAAGACATTGCTTTTTTACTGAACACCACACACCTTTCTCAGCATTGCATATGTTAAATCCTTCATTGAATCCTTCAACTCTTATTGTAGATACAGGTATTTTCCCAGTTTGACAGAGGAGGAATCTGAAACAGAGTGGTGAAGACACTTGCTTAGGGCCACTCCATCAGCCAAATCATCAGAAAAGCAGCGTTTCAACCACTCAGGCTGTCTCTCAGCTCATCACTCACACTCTTATATCTTACAGAATAGCTAGTCTAGTTTAGTTTTAGCAGTGACATTTTTCCCACTGGAATACCATCTCCCAACTTGGGGTTGATAAATCTTAGCCTGTTTCACCTATTTCTTCTATCCGCCTTCCAGTTTCTCCATGACCCTACTTTCTTTCTGTGTGCACCATCCTCATAAGGACCTCTGGAGGTATTTCTGTTGCAATGCATAGTTCCTGCCTGTGTATTTACCAGCCTCAGACCACCAAGAGGCAATGGTGTCTATTCAACCACAGTGTCCCCGTGGTTCTGACATCCTCAACTCTTGCAGGAACCATACTTAATATATCATGAAAATCTCCAGTATCTAGCACAGAATCACTCATAGTATCTGTTCAATAATTTATTCGTTTGTTAATAGAATGAATGAATTAATAATGTTATTTTCATATGTAATTCTTACTGTGATTGTTTTTATTTACCTTATTAAATTGATTGAATATGAACTTTGTGGTAAATTTAACTTAAATGAGATACAAGCAATCACTTTGATTTCTTACCTTTCAAAGCACCCTGTGCAGCCCATTTGTGTACCATTTGTGGTCCTTCCTTCGTTCTTTGTGGTCCTGAACTAAGGGCATGTGAGAAGCACGGAAGAACTGTCACTAACATTGTTTCCAGCATTAATCGTGACGAGCATCTAAAAATGCTTCATAATGACCACGGAGGTAGAGGCCCAGCTAATTTGTCAGAGGTTCCAATAGCCTGTCTTCACAAATTCCTTCATCTGATATTTCAAGGATGTGTGACCTGTTATACTTTTAATGCTTTCCAAGAATGCAGTAGATTTTATTAGTGGAAAATAATATCTTTTCCAAATTGTTCATGTTATGCTCTGCCTTCCTTTACTGTATTTTGTTTGTTTTTTGTTTTTGTATTTTTTTTGGACAGAGAGGGATAATGTTTAAATTAAAGTAAAAAGTAGCATGTCTAATACAAAGGAAAATAAACGGGAGAAAAATGCTGCTCAGGTGAACTTACTGCTTCTTAATTAGTGCCTGTGGGAAGAAGCTTTTCCGGAGCAATCCCATTTGTACATAGGATCTTAAAACATTGATGTGTGAATTGCTCTCACATTTTCCACAATCTTCTTTCCCAGAGCAGATATGAAGAAATAACTAATGAAAGAGTTAGGAAACAGACTCTCATCCCTTAGAAGGGTATGGAGACAGAGAGTAAGAAAGGTAAAAGTGGAAACAAAATATTCGATAGATTCACGGGAACAGCTGTGATAGGAAACCCGGGGAGCCGCTCTCCTGTACAGCAGATGAAAGCTCACGTGAAAATGTGTAGTGGTGAATTTCACTTTGCAATGAGGTAGGCAGTCATACAATAAAATCATTTTCCTACTAAAATCATTTTCCTACTCGAGAACATTCTGTTGGATAGTCACTTTCTTCCCCCATCACGTGTAACTGCTCTCAAGTAACAGAATGTCATCCCCACCTATTTTATTGCTATTTTCCCCCATATCCTCCTAGATACAAGGAGATGTTGTAACAATGGAGAAGCTCCTGAAACCTTTTACCTGATGTAAAATAGAAGATCAAAAGGAATCATTAATAGAAATCTTACAGGACTTTAATATTTTTGGGGAGCAAATGCAGCTGTAACTCAGTTTTAACAACTGAGTCACTAAAAGTGTTGTATGCCTTAAGGCTAATGTATTAATATATGAACAGTTTTGGCCTACAGAGGAGATATACAATTAAAAATATTAATCCAACTCCTACACCTGCATATCGTGTATTCTCATCACGGCATGCTAATCAGCTATAACTTGTCTATGATGTAGTGAAATAGAATATTTGCATATTTATGGTTTGAGTATTTCAGAAGTCTTATTTTTTTACATAACGTGATACCTTTTTAAGAAAATTAATATGTGCCCTTGTAAAGTGGTAGTAACTTGAGTTGTTTGACAATCGCAAACTTACTGGTGATTTATTTATGATTTATAATTATAGAATCTTGAAACAAAATGAGAACCTTGAAATCAATTGGTCTAATTCTTTCGTTAAATATCTGAAGAAACTGAAGGAAAGAAATGCTAAATGATTTACCCGAAGTCCCTCAGCTAATAAAACAAGTTAGAACTGGGCTTTAGTTCTTGATTTCTGACTTTGAAGCCAGTGTTCTTTCTAATCCAAAACCAAAATCCAAACAAGGGAATATGATAATAGCTTTTCTGCCTCAATCCTGTTATCACACAGCATCATCTTCCTGATGACCCCTCATCTTAGGGGAAGGAGAGCCTGAAGTCTTCAGCACAGTTCAAATTTGGACACTTGGGTGTTTGGAATCCTCCTACATATCTCACTAGTGCAGCAGGGTATAAAATTTAGGAATCTGGCTGGCCAGAAAAGAACCTTCCAAGAAAACAGAAATACGTATCAGAATAATGGGTAACAATAAGCTTTTAAATTTTGTTCATTTTTATATAGCATGTCTGTGGGTATACATATACTCTTTTGCATATAATTTTCAATTCCCTTCTATATGGACTGGTACATGCATTTTTAATTTTCCCTGTATTATAGATTCTGGTCATAAACCTCTGTTCCTTCTGCAACTTTTCAGTGTACAATGAGTGTATGTAAGATTTATATCATCTGTAATAACATAAATAGTGATAATGGAGTATCTCGGGAGATGTTGAGGTTAGTAGCTAGTCTCCTGGATCTCTGAAATCTCACTATTATTGACATATTTTTGCCAGTTTTCTGTCACTCATTTTGTTCCCCAAATGCTGCTTTGATTTTTTTATTTTATTTTTATTTATTTATTTATTTATTTTTTATTTTTTGTAAAACATATTAGAATGATGGATGAAAGCCTGGGTTTGCCTTGCAAATGTCATAATTCCTCTTGGATTTTTAAACCAAAGACAAGTTCCATGCATAATGCAAAGAATATTAAAAGTAAAATTTGAAGTAGCCAGTATGAACTTTAATTTAGTTCTTTTAATTACTAGTTAGGGGCCACACGACTGAAAAAAAAAAAAACAACTTGGAAAGGAAAGAAGCAATGCACTGTCTTGGATTTTGATACGAGTACCCAACTTTAACTGTACCTAATCATTCTTTAAGCCTGTACCTACGATAAAGCATTATCACTTGCTTCTAGAAAAAATTAGTGGTTTATGCAGCTACTCAGAGATAGGGAGAGAAAGAAATTCGTCTTACGAGGATATGCAATTTTTTTATATCAGTTCCATCAAAAATATTTTATTCTTTGATTGGTACTATAATTTGACTTATACTTCATATAATGGCCCTTGAATTTTACTCCTAGCAAGAGCAGATTGCCCCTAACCTTTGGGCAATTTTGTCTTCAAAGTCTTTCTTTTATTTTTTAGTACATCTCAATAAATGTCATGTGAATTAGTGAAAAAATGACGTTTTTATTTAATGAGCCTAAAATGAAAAACTGTTATTAATATTCTTGCTTTAAAAATATTCTACATCTCATGCAAATATTCACGGCAAGACCATTAAAAATTAAATGAGGTAATGAACAGAATCAAGAAAGAACACAGTTGGTGTTTGCCTCATGAAGACCCTTTGCAAACCTCAAAGTCTAGGTAGATCTCATTCCTTTAGTGCTATTCCATGACTTTTTTCCCCAAATTTGCACACTGGTCAAATTTTCCCATCCCTGAGGAACAACGGCTCCTATACATTTACATTTTTCATTACTTTGTGAAGTACGTCATCTTATTTGTCCTAAATTTACTTGTTTTGAAAAAAAAAAAAATTCCCTCTTATTTCAGAATTGACAAATAATCCAAAGCTCGCTTTAGCCAAGTTACTGACTGTTTCGTGGAAATTAATTACTTTTCTCTATTTATAATAGTCAGATCCCTCATTTTCCTTCTGTTACAATTCCTTGGATAGACTTCCTTAGTGTTTGCCAGGCATTAATAAAAACAATAGCACACTTCAATAGTGTTTACCATGATCCAGGTGCTCTTTCAACATTTCGCTTAAGAGATCAAGGAAACCCAGGCAGGAGGGATTAACAAGCACACATCAGCACCGAGACTCAAATCCAGGCATTCCAGCTTTACCATCCATTTAAGTAACAACTGACAATAGTTTCGCAATGCCAACATACAAGCTGTCAGATCTCTTACCTCTATCACGACAGATATTTCAGAGCCTTCATTTTATATATTCAATTATTTAAAATTCTCAAAATTGTACACCTTGCATTTGACAATGCGAAAATGGAACTCTACATTTTAAATTTCCCAGAACGTCACTGTAGATCCACTTTGGCTCCTCATTTCTGACACAGTTGGACATATGCATGCTATTCCCTATATTATAAACTTTGTTGAGTTCCTGTAAAAGCAGAACCTGAGACTCTGTTTTAGGTGCAGGTGGTTCATTTGGGAGTAATCTTGGGAAGTACATTGAGGAGTTGGGAAGGTCAGATGGAAAATAAAGCAAAGCTGACAAAGAGTGGGTAGTTCAGTTTATAGTGCAGGGGAAAATTAGGGCACAGTCTCATTGGGCATCTGAGGAAATATGGAGAATGTCTCATAGAATTGTGCTTCCAGAGAATGGGAAGCTAGAGCATCTGTCTACTAATCTCTGCATGCTGTTGGGTAAGGATTGCTTTTTGATAGGGCTCTGCAATTAACTTTTTACTCTATTTCCTTTATTGGCTAAATATCTATCTATCCTTCTCCATCCACTTACCTATTCATCTTATTTTTGAAGAATTTTAAAATGAGTTTTAAAGTGGGTTGGAGACATGAATAGATTTCACCTCAAAATACTTCAACATGAACTCCATGACAAACGAGTTCAATACATGTTCATTGTTCAGTTTTTCAGACAGATTTTATATCCGGTGGAGTGTTATGAGTTGTGGCAAAGATAGAGTGGTACATCCTCAGCCCCTGTCAGGCTGCAGAGCGTATCACCCCTCAGAGAATGATGTCATGCTCCTTCCTGGTCAGTCCCAAGCCCTCCACCCAGCAGGGGCTTCTGATTTTTTTTCCACCATAATTTCTGCCTTCTAAAGGGTCATATAAAGAGTCATGTGATCTCTACTCTTTGGTGTAAGGCTTCTTCCATTTAGCAAAATATATTGGCGATTTTTCCATGCTGTTGTGTGGAGCAACCGTTCATGCCTTTTTATGGCTGAGAAGTATTTTTGTCTACTGTAGAGGGACACCTGGGCCGTCTCTAGGTTTTGACTCTCTTGAATAGAGCATTTATACAACAAGGTAAACATTTGTTGTGTAAACCACTTTTAAACAGATGCTTTTATTTCTCTTTATTTATTTATTTATTTTTGAGATAGAGTCTCACTCTGTTGCCTAGGCTGGAGTGCAGTGGCACAACCCTGGCTCACTGCAACCCTTGCCACCTGGGTTCAAGCAGTTCTCCTGTCTCAGCCTCCTGAGTAGCTGATACTACAGGTTCCCACCACCACACCCGGCTAATTTTTGTATTTTAGTAGAGAAGGGGTTTCACCATGTTGGCCAGGCTGGTCTTGAACTCCTGACCTAAGGGGGTCCACCCGCCTTGGCCTCCCAAAGTGCTGAGATTACAGGCGTGATCCACCACACTCAGCCTCATTTCTCTTGAATAAATATCCTGCAGTGGAATTGCTGGGCTGACAGATAGTTGTGCATTAACATTTATAACAACGTTGATAGCAAAAGGTCAAACTTCTGACTTTTTGTGAGCATTCCAGTGGCTCCACCACCTCTGGAGCTGTCATTTCATTCTGGTGCCTGTGCAGTGGCATTCCATTCAGCCTCACTGACAATGTTATGCGCTTTCTTATGTGCTGGTTAGTGATCCATATTTTTCTTTTCGCGATGTCTCTTCTTGTATTTTGTTCACTTTCAAATTAGGTTCATTAGGAAATGTATATATTGCTCTGGAAGCTTTGATCTATTTATTACATATCAGTACTTTATCAGATGTTATGTTTTGGAATTATTTTATAGTCTGGAATTTGGTAATTCATTTTCTTCATATTTTTTATGAACAGATGTTTTAATTTCTAAGTTTATTACTTTTTAATGATATTGTGGTCTCTAACCTGTCAAAGAAACCTTTGCTTTATCCCAACTCATGAAATATTCTCCTACTTTTTTTTTCCAGAAACTCCATAGTTTTGGCATTCACATTTAGGTTTAGGATCCAACACATGTAAGTTTTATGGTAGTGTGAGGTATGATATCTATATGGATATGTAGTTGTTCCTTTTTTATTTGGATGCCTATGATACCATTGTTGAAAATCAAATGACCATATCATGTATGTGTAGGTCTATTTCTGAGCCCTGAATTCAAAATAAGCCTGTTTCTATATAAAGACAGAGTAAAGATACCATTAGTAGCAATACACCACTTAGGTTTAGACATGGTACACTTGGCAGACTTTCTAGGTTTTTTGACATAAAGATTTGGAATTTCCAGAGTAATTGTACATTCCTGGAAAAAATTTAGTTTCTAATATACGTAAAAATTAATATTACCATTTTTCTAGAGAAATAGCCTCCAATGTCTTAGTAAACTTGGTAGAAAATTTTAGATTTAGAGATGATTAAGCTTGGTGAGATAATTTAAAATATAAAAGAAATAAAAGAAAATTTTAGATGGCACATAGGCTTCGAATATTGTTCTGTAACTCACTACTAGCCTTTCTGCTATACTTCATTATAATAAATATTTTGATATAAATACACTTACTGGATTCCAAATGGTAGCAGTTCTTAGAAATTTCTTTTGTTATATAAGAAAATTCCACAGTAACGTATAGATTAGGGCATTCCCATTTGTAACAGTCACACTCTACACACAAAAAGTACATAGATTAGGCCAGGCATGGTGGCTCACGCCTGTAATCTTAGCACTTTGGGAGGCCAAGGTGGGAGGTTTGCCTGAGGTCTGGAGTTCGAGACCAACCTGGGACATGGTGAAACACCATCTCTACTGAAATACAAAAAAATTAGCCGGGCATGGTAGCGCGTGCCTATAGTCCCAGCTACTCAGGAGGCTGAGGCAGGAGATGGAGAAGGAGGTTGCAGTGAGCCAAAATAGTGCCACTGCCCTCCAGCTTGGAGGACAGAGCAAGACTGTCTCCAAACAAAAACAAACAAACAACTACACAGGTTGACCACTCAAAACCTTTTTTTGCTAAATACTAATTAGCGAGTTCCTTTTTGGCCATTGTTAAATAACAACTATTACATTTCTACTTCATTTGACTTAACATTTCAACAGCTGGTATTCCACACTTCAGCAAATGCCTCCTCTGTCTCTAGAGGGGCAGGCTTCCTCAACCTCACAAAACCTATTCATCTTTAAATGTCCTTTCACATAAATCATCTCCAACCTCATTTTCATCTTAGTTTCACATGTGTGTATTCTTAAACGTTAGTGAATCACCAAGCAGGGCTATTCTTCTAGAGCAGTGGGGTTGGTTTAACTAGGGGATAAGGCCTGTAGCGGCAGAGCAGGTGAACGTGGAGCCCAATTCCTGGTTGTGGATGCAGGAGGAGACGTGCTGGGCACTATGAGAGATGTGGGGATCATTGCAGCATGGATATAAATGCGCGTGGCGCTCCCTCCCTTTCACTCATGTTCCCCCCGACAGCCCTGCTGGACTGAACTTTGCTTTATAGAGGCATCACACTGCTTTATGGGACTGCTCAGGGCGGTGCAATGTGTTGTGATCCTTTTCTAGATAATTGTTCTGCTTAAAACTGTTTTTTGGAAGAATGATTTCTGGCTGTTCTCATATAGTCACTGGAATTGTTGTGCTTCTTTTTCATCACTCATCGCTGGAAAGCATTACCTGTTTTTCCCTTCTGTTTCTGTTCTCCTCTGGCTACAAGCCATAGCTCACATTATAATCTTTTTTCTTCTTTTTACCCCCAATATTTATGGATTTTAAGAATGTTATTTCAGCTAAAAGAAAGCAGCATGCTATACAGATTAGAAGCTTCTATTAATACTACATGCTTTGTAACTGGTTACACATTGCATTTGATTAATGAAAAATAGTGAGGACCAGCATTCTTTATAGATAAATGTGTTTGGCATAATTCCATAGATGCCGTTTAATAAGTGAGATGTCCTGCGATTCCTGTCCTTAACACAGACGTAAAATTGATGACCTATTCTATACAGAAACTAGCATGGCACACGCAGGAAGTTAGAGACACTGGCGTCACTGTCTTAGAAGTCCAGGCATGCATAGCACTTTAAGAAATTTGAAGAAGGTATTTGCTTACAAAATGATAGATTATAAATGAATAGTAATATCCCAGGGGAACTGTAGTCCTACGAGAAATGTTTCTTTTTATTTATTTATTTATTTATCTTGAGACAGAGTCTCACTCTGTCGCCCAGGCTGGAGTGCAGTAGCATGATCTTGGCTCACTGCAACCTCTGCCTCCCGAGTTCAAGTGATTCTCCTGCCTCAGCCTCCTGAGTAGCTGGGACTACAGGTGCCCACCATCACGCCCGGCTGATTTTTGTATTTTTAGTAGAGATGGGGTTTCACCATATTGGCCAGGCTGGTCTCGAACTCCTTACCTTGTGATCCACCTGCCTCGGCCTCCCAAAGTGCTGGGATTACAGGCATGAGCCACCGCACCTGGCCAGAAATTTTTCTTTAATGCAAATTGGTAAGATTTAGGGAGAATTTTTTGCATTCTTGCTTCTTTTGTGTATGTTTACTATTTGCATATGAATTAGAAAACTCTTATGAAGGTAATATATTGTAAATTATGTTTATCATTGAATTAGTGAATTTTTCCATACAGTTTTCTCTTGTTAACCAACGTTTCTTGGTTACAGTAGTTCCTTCTTGTCAATGGGAGATAGGTTCCAAGATCCCCAGTGGATGCCTGAAACTGGGCAGTACCAAACCCAGTACAAACAGTGGTGCCTCAGTGTCTGTCAGGTGACTGGTTCCAGGACCCCTCACCGATACCAAAATCTGCTGATGCTCAAGTTCCTGATGTTAATTGGTACAATATTTTTACATAACCTACGCATATCTTTCGCTATATTTTACATCATCTCTGGATTACCTAATACAATTTAAATGCTATGTAAGGTCGGGTGCGGTGAAATTAGCCAAGTGTGGTGGCATGTGCCTGTAATCCCAGCTAGTCAGGAGGCTGAGGCAGGGAGAATTGCTTGAACCTGTGAGGTGGAGGTTGCTGTGAGCCAAGATTGCACGACTGCACTCCAGCTTGGGCAACAGAGTGAGACTCCGTCTCAAAATGAATGAATGAATGAATGGATGAATGAATGAATGAATGAATAAATAAAATGCAAGTAGTTTTTATAGTGTGTTGGTTCTTCAACTTCTAGTTTTCAATTGTTTTATTACTTTTTTATCATTTTGGTTTTTTTGGTTGAATCTGTGGATAGAGGACAAACTGTACTGTTTTTTCCTATACATGCATACCTATGACAAAGCTTAACTTATGAATTAGGCAAAGTAAGAGATTAACAATAATAATAAAATAGAATAATTATAACAATATATTATAATAAAAGTTATGTTAATGTGGTCTCTCTAGGAAAGTATCTTATTTTACCATACCTGCACTTCTTGTTGTGTTGCGTTGATACAATGCCTCCCTGATTGGATTGAGCAAGGTGAATGGCCCAGGCATTCTGACTAGTGTTAGGTCAGAAGGAGGATTAGCTGCTTCAGGTGATTCTGGATCATCCAGCTGTGAGCATGTTCAAATTTCAGTGTCAGGAGCAGACAATGTCAATGACCAATGGGCAGGCTGCAAAAACAGGGTGGATACGCTGGACAAAGATGATTCCCATCATAGGCAGGACAGAGCAAGGTGGTGTGAGATTTCATCATGCTACTCAGAGGGCTGCACAGTTCCAAACTTATGTATTGCTTATTTCTGTAAATTTTTTCATTTAATATTTTCAGTCTGCAATTTGCTGCGGGTAACTGAAACTGTGGAAAGCACAACCACAGATAAGGGAGGGCTGCTATACCTCTGAGAAGATGAGATTCTGCCTGTATTAGGTGAGCATCCTTTAGTGACATGCATGGCCTCCCTAGGGGATACTGCTGCTGGACACCACATCTCCTGCTCCAGTGTCCCCTTTGTACCTTCCAGAGGATTGTCTGTGACCTAGATTTCCAGGGATTGCATCCCTAGAATGCTCACATGGTCAGCCCACGGCTGGCCTTTGTGGATAAACCTGTGAGCTTTGCTATAGATGTGCCTGATCCTAGCTAGATTTTCTCATCCAGCGTTCTTAGAACCCAAGAAAGACCCTAAGTGTTGGAGTAGTGTATCTACTCTCAAATTAAATACACTAATGTATCCACTCTCAAATTAGAATGGGGGGGGCGGAGGGGGGAGTCCAGAGCCATTCTTGGCTATAGACAGGAAGGATTATGACAATGATTTCTGCATAAGGTGCCTCTTCCTTTGACTAGTCCTTTTTATTACTTCTGCCTGATAGAAAGTCCCCTCTTTTTTTTTTTTTTTTTTTGTTTCTGAGACGGAGTCTCACTCTGTCGCCCAGGCTGGAGTGCTGTGGCGCGATCCAGGCTCACTGCAAGCTCCACCTCCCGGGTTCACGCCATTCTCCTGCCTCAGCCTCCTGAGTAGCTGGGTAGCTGGGACTACAGGAGAAAAGTTCCCTCTTAAAGTACAGTTCCTTGCGTCCCAGGACAGCCGTCTGGTTTAGGGTTAGGGTTTCGTTTGTTTGTTTGTTTGTTTTTAGGCCAATGTGGTCCTTTTTTCTTTCTCATACATACAGATGTTTCCTTTTCTGAAAATTATTTTACTAACTTGGAAAATAGAGATCATTGCTAGCGTGATTATTTTTATAGCTTTACTGAGGTATAGTTTGACATAGTGCTATAAGTGTATACGCTTTTATGTATTTTGATATCTGTAAATACCTGTGAAACTATCACTGCTATCATGATGAACATGTCCAGAACCAGGAGCGTCTCCTGCTGCCATTCAGCCGTCCCTTCCTTTCACTCCTCTAGTCCTATCATTTGTAGGCAAACACAGCTGGGTTTTATGTCACTATAATTTGCATTGCTAGAATTTTAATAAGCATTTTCTGAATGACTAATACTATTGACCATCACTGATTGTGGTTATTTGCCATCCATATATTTTATTTGTTAAAATTTAGTCCGCTTGAACCTTTTGCCTGTTTTTTATTGAGTAGCTTAATTTCTTATTATTGAGTTTTGAAAAGTATAGAGTCTAGATGCAAGTTCTTCATCAGATTTATAATTTTCAAATATGTTCTCTTTGTCTGTGCAGGCTTGTCTTTGCATTCCCTAAACATGCCTTTCAAAGAGCAGAGTTTTAAATTTTGATAAAGTCCAATTTATACAATTTTTTTTTGTGGATCATTCTTTTGGTGTTACATTCAAGAAATCTTTGCCTAGTTCAAGGTCACAAAAATTTTCTTCTTGGTTTCCTTCTAGACCTTCATATTTAGGGCTATGAAAAATGTTACAAGGTACAAGCCATAGATCAGATCAATTTAATTGATCCAGAGCCACTTGTTGAAAATATTATCCATTCTCCACTGAATTACCCTTGCATTTTGCCAAAAATTAGCAGATTAGTATTTGTCTATTTCTGGACTGTTTGTCCTGTTCCATTGATCTCTTCCTCTGTCCTGATGCTAATACCACACTTTCTCGTTGACTATAACTTTATAATAAAACTTGAAGAAAAGTAGCAGAAGTTCTCCAACTTTGTTTTTTTCGTCAAAGTTATATTGGCTAGTTTGGGTCCTTTTTATTCCCATATGAAATTTAGAACTTTCTTGTCAATTTCTATGAAGAAATCTGCCTTTTGAGATGTTCATTTAAATTACATTAAAACTATAGATCTGTTTGGGGAGATCTGAACAATATTGAATTTTCAGATACTTGTAAAAGACATACTTACCATTTTATTTAGGACTTTCTGAAAATTTCTCTCAGCAGTGCTTTCTAGTTTTCAGTCTATAGGTCTTGTCCCTAAGTAGATCAGATTTTGATTATATTGCAAATGTTATTTTTAAAATTAAATTGCAAAGTGTGTGTTGCTAATATATAGAAAAGCTTACTAAAAAAGAAAAATATGGCCAGTTCTATAGGAAACATTAAGTTCTGTTGCATCCTAGAAAAGCAATGCTCATGTATGAGTATCTGTGTGATTCTCATAGATAATTAGTAAATAGAAAACAATATTTATGATGAGAAGATCAGCAGAATTTAATACATAGAGATAGGCAAGGCAAAGGCCTAAAGGTAAGCAAATCACCTGGTGTTTTTGATACAGAACCTCATCCAGAGGGGCTCTACGGGTGAGTGTGGGAGGACAGTAGGAGATACAAACACAAGTCAATGGGCTGTGACTAGGCTTAGGGTTAGTGTTATGTGGATGGCCCTGAATGCCAAGGTGGAGATGGGCTTTAATATGGTAGTTAGTGGAAGGCTAATGAGCATTCATGAACAGGGGAGTAATGTGAACGCCATAGACCTTTAACATGGGTGCACTAGTTACCGGGGTGGAATATGGACTGGAGACTGCTCATACGAGACTAGTTTGAAGCCTACAATAGTCTCAAGTAACAGCGACCACAAACCGTGTTGAGTGAAGGCGGGAGGAGGAAAGAAAGGAATAGGAAGAAGGCAGAAGAGGAACAACCAGCTGGGCGCCGTGGCTCACACCTGTAATCCCAGCCCTTTGGAAGGCCAAGGCGGGTGGATCATTTCAGGCCAGGAGTTCAAGACCAGACTGGCCAACATGGTGAAACCCCATCTCTACTAAAAATAAAAAATTAGCCAGCCGTGCTGGTGCACAACTATAGTCCCAGCTACTCTGGAGGATGAGGCAGGAGAATTGCTTAAACCCGGGAGGCAGAGATTGCAGTGAGCCAAGTTCATGCCACTGCTCTCCAGCCTGGGCGACAGAGCAGGATTCCATCTCAAAAACAAAACAAACAAACAAGAAAAAAACAAAACAAACAAACAAACAAAAAGCTTTGGTCTTTTACACTCTACAAGATAAGTATCCTTTGTCAAAGAAGAAAGAAAAATCTGGGCAGCATGTTTTCAATATTCAGGAGCACTGTCCTGGGAGACAGACGGCTCAGCATATAACATTTCCTGAGGAGAAAGAAGAGAACAATCATTGACACAGAAAACTGATTTTATTATTTACAACTGTATGATAGATCACATCCATCACCCAAACAGAAAAGCTTCCTAATGGTATTCCTTTTTTAAATTTTCATTATTTAACAGACCTTGTATTATATTTCCTATCAGTTAAATAGAAAAATGCCAAAAATTTATTGCACCCTGACAATTATACTCTATTTCATGAGTTATCTTCTGATAGGTGGCTGAAAACAGCAGAGTCCTAGCAAAAAAATAATCTCAAAGAAACATAGAAGGCTTTAATATGATTTCAGATATTAAATTAAGAAGTTTCAACAAAGTTGCAACAAAATGTTGAGACCAGAGGACTGAAAGTATTATTATTATGAAAGACAAGCTGTTGATAAAATACAGAGAACCTTAAAACCTGAGATCCACAGTTTGCATGCCTAACAAGAGTAAGGAATTCAACTTGGCTATAGTTGGAGGGAATGAGAAGTCTTTCTGAGTGTGTCTTGGGTCAGTTTTGCATTATAGTCCCAGAAATATTTAGTAAAACTGCGGTAGAGCATTTTGAAATTAATATAGTCCACCATCTGCATTTTATCATTAGTAGATTATAAATTATCCTGAAAGAGTATAATTGAGGCCATTTAAGATGTCTTTTAAATTTCCCCTGTATTAATTGCATTTCCTAAGCATTTCCTTTAGAGTGCCTTTTATGTGCAGAAGCATTTTCTAGGCTCCGGTCTTGCAGTGCCAGTTGCATTTTTGTCAGTACTTTTAGAGACCATCTTTTAGCTGGAGCAGCTTTTTGGTAAATTTATTATTTCCAGAAAATGTAAATTGTGCTTGCTACAAATGAGGCATGAACAGAACACTTAGTAACCTTGATGAGGAAGTGAGCCATTCTCAGTAGGGGTAATCAGGAGAGTTAAATAGAGAGCAAGAGGAGAAGGGCATGAAGGCATCACATGTGAAAATGAAACAAAACTAGCATGGAAGGAGCTAGCATGGAAGGGCGAAGTGCCATCCTGTCTTTTCTGTGCAGGAAGGGTTCTTGGAGCTGGAGCATGGGGTACAGGGGTGTGTTGGGGAAGAGGCAGAGGAGAAGGAGAGTAGACTAAAAACAAGAGTAGGAAGGTAATCCGAGATTAGGAAAAAAAAATACTGACAAAATGTGGCTTGTCAGTAGTTTTTTTCTTAATCAACCAGATTAAAATGTATCAAGAGGATTAAAAATATTCCTGTTAACTCAGTTCTTTATTCCACTTCTTCCATGAAGAAATAACTAGAAATGAAAGATTGATGTATAAAGGTATTCATAAAATGTGATTTGCAATGGGGAAATGCTGGAGATGACCTGAGTGTCCAACGTCGAGGGGATGCTTAGGCAAATCAGGCTCCCAAATAGGGGCACATGGTCTGGAGTCTTTACAAACCCCAAATTGGTGATGTCCATCTCTGTTCCACGTGTGTGAAAAGGGGAGAACATTCTCTGCTAATCAAGGGTGATGGTTAATACTGAGTGTCAACTTGATTGGATTGAAGGATGCAAAGTATTGTTCCTGGGTGTGTCTTTGAGGGGATTGCCAAAAGAGATTAACTTTTGAGTCAGTTGACTAGGAGAGGCAGACTCACCCTCAATCTGGGTGGGCACCATCTAATCAGCTGCCAATGTGGCCATAATAAAGCAGCTGCAGAAAATGAAAGAGCAGATTTGCTGAGTCTTCCGGCCTCCATCTTTCTCCCGTGCTGGATGCTTCCTGCCCTGGAACATCAGACTCCAAGTTCTTCAACTTTTGGACTCTTACATCTGTGATTTGCCAGGGGCTCTCGGGCCTTCAGCTACAGACTGAAGGCTGCACTGTCAGCTTCCCTACTTTTGAGGTTTTGGGAGTCACACTGGCTTCCTTGCTCCTCAGCTTGCAGATGGCCTATTGTGGGATTTTACCTTGTGATCGTGTGAGTCAGTTCTCCTAATAAGCTCCCATTCATATATACGTCAGTCCTATTAGTTCTGTCCCTTCAGGGAACCCTGACTAATACACCAAGTAATGTTACTTTTGGACGATTGGATACAATTCCTTTATTCAGTGGCCTATTCAGTGGCCTTTGACTGTCATTGGTATCCAATATTGCTATATTAGTCGTTTTGATTACAATGGCATAGCAAATATATATATAATAGTACATAGGGATGTAAATATTAAAATATTTTGTCTAACCAAGGAAAAATGAGATGTGGGTGAAGGCATATATTTATGACTCATTTTCCTCATTTCCACTATCCCTTCCCTGAATTTTGTCTATCTAGAAGAAATCAAATGGTTTTAAAGAAGCAAGTGCCCTGGGCTGCTCCATCCTTTTGCATTCTTTAGACATTGTACCTTATTCTGCGCATCTTATCGAAAATGGTTTTATAATCACTTATCACCTTTTGGTTTTAGTTCCTTCTTTAGCCAAATTTGTGTTTCCTTTGACTCTTTTTTTTTTCTGAACTGAAAGTTTCTGATCACTGAGCCAGTGTCAAGATTTACAGAATGTGGCTTATATGATGGACTTCAAAAGTGGCTTCTTAGAATTGGATGAAGGCAAGTTTTTCTGGGCATTGAGATTAATAGTCAACATTTTAATTCTTTGAGACCATTCAGTTCTGTTCTTTTCTGCTTGATGGACTTTACTATGAATGTTCTGAGATCGCTTTTATAAAACTATGATATTCTGCTTGCTGTCTCTGATGTTGAAATTCAGTATTAGTTCTGTCTGTATCTATGATATTCTGCTTGCTGTCTCTGATGTTGAAATTCAGTATTAGTTCTGTCTGTATTCTGGTAGTCTCATAGTGCTGCTTAAAAAGAAAATTTAACTACTATCCCAAATTCTCTGATGAGAGTAGATAGGAATTTTGATGTAATAAACTTGTATTAGACGAATCAGGATTAATTTGCCCTTGACTTACTTGATTATTTAAATTAGTTTTCACTTGATTAGTTTTTTGTAATTAAAATAGCAATATGACAAAATATCAGATATGTGCTGACTAAGAACTGTGTAGATGTGGAAGAAAGTATTAAGAGAATGGTAAGCCACTGCCAGGGATTAACCAAATGCTACATTTTTTTCATCTCCTAATGGAAATTAATTTTACAATGGAAACAGCTGCTTAAGTCATTTTGTTTTTTTTAGGTTTTATTTTTTTTTTCCATCTTTGATTTACCATAGAGACTAGAAGTCATTTTGTGGATGTTTTGCTGAAAAGTACATAAATTATCTTCAGAGTCCTTTTTGTGCTTTTTTTGAATTTTTTTTGTTTTTTTGCATCACCTGAAATCTAGAATTGAATTAATGTCCTTCATTTTGGTAACCTGGTTTTTGAATTAAGCTATTTCTTTTTATACTGGTGAGAGAGAATATCTATCAAAGAAAGAAAATATATATGTATCAAGTTTTCATTCATATAAAAAATAAAAACCATGGCTTCCTATTAAGAAAGAGTACATGAGTTCATAAAGAAAATATTATGAATTCTTTTGATTATTTTTACTACCTGATGCTCTTTTACTTTCTGATACTTAAATAACAAATTATCTACCCTGTATTTAATATAACAATTATTTTAGACTGTCTAAATTTAATGGTAGTGACTAGTACCAAGGCAAATGCAGTTCAGCAGAACTAACAGATACTGAGGATAATAACCAGACCTGGGCAAGTGCCATTTAAACATACTTCATCTCATTTCTTTTTCTTTTTTTTTTTTCTCCTTTTGTATTAGTGTCACTAGAGTGTAGGACATTCAGTATTTTCTTGATCTACTAACATTTTTTATTGTAACATATCTACTTCACAAATGGTCCCCTGAGAAACCTATATTAGATTTGGGGGCTGAATTGAAATGAATTTTCCATTCCTTATAACATGAAACCAAATTTTCAGGCATTTTCTTATTATTTTTTTCTCCCAGATGTTCTCAGTGTTTTTCTTGCTTACTGAGCACTTCCCTGTAATCTAGAATGGACTTTGCTGTGCAGGGCGGTCATATGTCAGAGGGGAAATCAGACAGGAAATGCAGAGGCGATGTCTGTGTCTTCAGCAGCACTGGCTTTGACTGCTCTTTTTCAGAGTGTGGTGTGAGAGAGGCTAGTTCCTTGACCTGCCCTAGGTTTCACAGCCATATAGGTTTCAAGTGCTTTATACTGATAGAGACAGGAGGCAGAGAAACTCTAGGCAGACAAGGTAGGTCCCTGGCAAAGCCCCACCTTTAAGCCAAAAAGCCTGAACCTATGGCCCAAAGTGAGAGCTTCTACCCCTGCTTACCCACCATCTCCCGAATGGTTCTTTCTGAATAATGTCTTTTTACCAATTGAATGTTGCCTTTTCCAAACTACTTATGGCTTGCCTCACCCCCATCCTGTGCCTATAAAGACCCCAGGCTCAGCTGGTAGAGAGGGGAAATGGCTGGACATCGGGGAGAGGCGAATTGGCTTCAGAGCCACTGCTGGATGTCACAGAGAGGCAACCTGGCCTCAGAGGAGAAAGGAAGAGAGACGACCTGACTTCAGGGAACACTGACCTTCCCTTCCCATCCCCTTTCCAGCTCCCCCTCTGCTGAGGGCCTCTTTCGTCACTCAATAAAATTGTCCGCATTCATCATCCTTGCATTTGTCTAGGTAACCTTATTTTTCTAGTGTACCGGACAAGAATTCAGGACCCAGCAAGTGTGGGTACCCCAAAAGGCTGTTGTTACAATGGCCTGGTGCCCTCACTGGCAGAGGGAAGCCGCTGCACTCGAGGCAAAGGGCCCGCTGAGCTGATAACACACTGTTGTCTGCTAACAGCAGACCTAAGAGAGCATTGGAACATGCCCTCTGGGGCCTTGGGGTCACAGTCAGCCCCACCTGGATGCCACCACAGGGCCTACACAAGGCCTACAGGGCCACCACAGGGCCTACACAAGGCCTACAGGGCCACCACTACGCCACCACAGGGCCTACACAAGGCCTACAGGGCCACCACTGTGCCACCACAGGGCCTACACATGATTTGCTCCTGCTGGGGCTAAAGCAGCTGACCATTTCCTGTGCTCACTTCCCTACACGTTCCTTCCCGCCCGAGTGGGGCACAGCAGGCCCAAGTGAGTAATTGGAGTTTGTTCCTGCTAGTGCCGAAGGAACAGGCTTATTCCTGCACTCACTTGCACGCTCCCTCCTGTGAGGGGTTCAGCATGGTGGGCTGAGTAAACAGGGCACCTCTGTCACAGGTCCCGTGAAGGAGTCAAGAAAATATCCTGCATCAGTACTGTTTTCTAGCCTTGAACACTTGTGATCATATTAACATTTTAAAAGCCCTGGTAGGCCGGGCACGGTGGCTCACGCTTGTAATCCCAGCACTTTGGGAGGCCGAGGCGGGCGGATCACGAGGTCAGGAGATCGAGACCACAGTGAAACCCCGTCTCTACTAAAAATACAAAAAATTAGCCTGGCGTGGTGGCGGGGGCCTGTAGTCCCAGCTACTCGGAGAGGCTGAGGCAGGAGAATGGCGTGAACCCAGGAGGCGGAGCTTGCAGTGAGCCGAGATTGCGCCACTGCACTCCAGCCTGGGCAACAGAGAAACCCCCCTCCCAGTCAGAAAAAAAAAAAAAAAAAGCCCTGGTAATTCAGGCATTTAAAATATCTGTTCAATTTGGTTTAATCTACTATTTTTGAACATCATCGACTTTGGAGCCCTTTTCTGCAGGTCACATTGGTGGAACTGCTTTTTTGTGGAACACATTTTGAGACAAATTAAAGCAGTGTATTTTAAACCTCTCTGACCTTGTCCCAGAGTAAGAAATAGATTTCACATCATGATCCAGCACACACATATATGTAGCTGAAACAAAGATTTTAGCAAACAATTTACTCTTTTTTATGAGATACAATCTGATATTTCCTAGTCGAGTCTATATCATTTTTAAAATGCTGCTTTCTAGTCATTTGTAGACTGCACTCTCCTTGACAATATTGGGAAATTGGTCTTGTGTGTCCTCACTGTCACCTTGTTATTCTTCTGGGGCTGACTCCACTCATATTCCCAGCAGATACCAAGTCTTCCTTCCTTCCAAGAGGATCACTTGTTATCATGAAATGTATATTGTGTTCCTGCTGTATGCATATGGAAGAACTGTAAACTACTGTTCCTGATGCCTTGGTCATTTCAATCATTTTCACTTAATTTCAATGACCTTGATTGAGGAGATAGGGCTTACTATAGAGAACTGATAGTGGGCCAGTTAGATGGACGTTATGATGTGGCTGAGTGAGCCTGGTGAGCTTGGGGTATGCTAGTCAGGAAGGCTGTCATGGAGAACAGTAGTTCCACTGGTTCCAGAAGCTTGAGGTGACTTTGGACGAAATTAGGAAGGATTTGGAAAATTTGGGAGAAATGCATTGTGAAATGTTAGGAAACGATGTGAGCCATTCACAATAAAACCTTACTTAATCAATGAAAAGCTCCCCCAGGGTTGCTTGCATTTGGCAGGATAATGTTTTATTTCACTGGCATGCATCAGTTTGGGAAGATAAAATCAGAGAAGAGTCTTTCTTTCCAATTCCACCGTCTGAGCAGCCACAAGTTATGTCTTGGTAAAAAGTGACCTTTGTTATTAGAAGCTCATGTGGGACCCTTAATATAAAATCTGTTGTTTGTAATGGACTGCTGCTAATTTAAGGGTACCTAAAGCATTATAATTATTTGATTTCTTTTCTTGCTAAATAATGTTTTTCACGAGCACTTTCTATTTGTGTTTTAGTAAAATAATCAATGTAAATTATCCTGTAACTCTGGGCAGTTTATGTCTCTCACATTTTTCACCTTATAGAAAAGATTTCTTACCCTATGTGAATAAAAAAATTGATTATTACCTTATGTCCTGTGAAGATATTTTTATCTTTATAACTTTTTCACATACCCTGTCTCTCTTTCTTTTTCTTAAAGTGAGACTGGCAAGACGTGAATCAGCCAGTGCTCATTGGTTATGGTCCATGGTAGATTTTTTTCTGGAAGACTGTGTGTTTGGAAAAGGAAAATTTTCTTGTAATTCTGAAAATAGTCTCGGGCATCAAAATATCACATTATAAATTGTCCCTAACTCAGTTTTCTTGTGGCTGCTCAGTTTTCTCATGAGAGATTTCTATAGGCTAGATAAGAAGAGGAAAAGATGACTATTCAACTAAACATTTTAGCTTCCACCACAAGCTATTTTAAGAAAGGGACTGGGAGGTGAAGAATTGCGAAGCTGCAAATATGTAGAAAGAGACTGGCATATGTTTAAATCATATGTTTCTAAAGTTTGACTGAGCATGAAATTTCATTTTCTAAGAAGGTGCCCTTGGGAATGGAGGAGGGAAATGCTGGTGCACCTGTTTGTCTGTTGGAGCCAAACCTTGAGACAAACTCTCGGGCAGCCAGCTTGCCCATCCATGCAGTGGGAACACCCTCTGACCCACTTACGAATGTGGAGAGCACGTTTCGTTTCTTGAAAATTCAAGACAGAGGAAATTTCAGGTCATCTGCTGAATCATCTTCAGTTCTTACATTCTTCAGTATTATGGACGGCCTCTGATTTTCTTCCCTTTTTTCTCTTCTTAATTTAGGATCGTCCCTGCTGTCTTTATTGCCTCATATAGATCTTCACTAGTGGCTTTCCTATGCTTTGCCAATTTCTCTTTTACTTTTATTAGAAACTCAGTTGTGTTATATAGCCCACAGTCTCAGGTGACATTTAAGCATTTTTTCATAGTATTCAACGACCATGAATTGAGGTTCAATAATTGCTTGACTCACCTCATATGATGTGGGGTGGTGGGGGAGAATAAATAACACTAGACAGTTTCCTTAAAATAGATAAATACATCCAATTTCCTGTCTGTGTCAATATCAGAGAACCAGGGTTCCGTCAACATTTCTTCCTTTCCAGGTACCCAAACACCAAGAATATTTCACCTTGAAAAACGCTGGCAGGGAAAGCTATAGTTCATTTTACTCTTCCTTTACATCTTTTGAATGATCTAGAGGTTAATGAGCCTTTAGAAAGGCGGGACCCAAATATAATTGAGCTGGATTTATTTTTCCCCAGTGTGAGATCTGTTGCAAAATCCATACTGCGCTGCCTTTTCTGGAGTGCATCTTTTTCAAAGTAACAGCTTTGATGTTCTTTTCACCTGAGACGAATCCTGCCAGGGGCTCTGTGCTCTAGAGTGGCCCTGCAGTAACAAAGCCTTGTGTGCAGGAGCAGAGGAAGATTCTGCCCTCAGGAAATCGTTTGTACCCTCATGCTCTGGAGACAGCATATAAATCAGGAGCAGAAACAGAGAAGGCCCCAAAACTGAAACATTTTATATTCACATTAGAAACATTTTGCCACAGTCTTCTTAGGATACATGTGTCCATTACAGATTAGCCCACACTTGAGTTGTTGCTGTGACCGGTCCTTTTCACTGTTGTTGTCCATCAGGTATTTTTAAGATATCCATCTGTTTCTGTATTTACTCACATATTTATTTCCTTAAAAGGACACTGTGATGGTAGTGGATCTGTTTGGTATTGGGAATATTACTACAACATGAGGTCATTAAATTCCTATTGGATTTTTTTTTACTGAATTCAGGAATCTGCATGTGAAGAAGTGAGATCTGTCCAGATGCTCTAGGTTGGGGATTAAGAAGCTTGTGACAAAATGCAGGAATGTAGAGTCTTTATACCATGCAATGCTTTCCAAGACAAAACATTCCTTCATGGGGGTGCATCCTGCTGCACCTCTAGAATCCCGGCTCCCTGTTCTGGCTCCATCAGTATCATTTCCTGAAGACCCTCTTTCCCTCTCTTGACTGCCTTCGCCCTTCCACGTTAGTGACACTGATGGCTGCAGTCCCTCACCATGGCACTAGACAGTTGCGCATTCCTATCCCAAGGATCGGGTTGTTTCTGCATTTCTAGCCCCTGATAGTCAAACTACCAGACCCTAGACACTTTGGAGTCTTAGAGTATCTGCACTCGCTTTTTGGCCTCCAGACCTTCATTTTGCCCCTAATAGTACAGGATGGCAACCTTCCTAGTTTCCATCTTGACTTGATTTTACTTTGAAAAATGTAGTCTTGGCTGGGCATGGTGGCTCATGCCTATAATCCCTGCACTTTGGGAGGCTGGAAGAGGCGAATCATTTGAGGTCAGGAGTTTGAGACAAGCCTGGCTAATATGCTGCAATCCGTCTCTACTAAAAATACAAAACTTAGCTGGGTGTGGTGGTGCATGCCTGTAGTCCCAGCTACTAGGGAGGGCGAAGCATCAGAATCACTTGAACCAGGGAGGCAGAGATTGTAATGAGCAGAGATTGTGCCACTGCACTCCAGCCTGGGTGACAGAGTGAAACCCTGTCTTAAAAAATTATGAAGAAAAAAGAAAGAAAAATGTAAAGTCTTATATTTTATTTTATAAATAAAATAAATCATATATTTTAAGGCCTAGCTAGCCTTCCTGGCTATTGTCTCTTCCCTAATATGACCTTGAAGGTGCAAAGTAACAATGAATTGTCCTACTGGGAGATGGTGACAACTGCAGAAATGGTCAGACGCAGACACGGGGTTGTAGTAATATTTCACTTCTCACTACCCTATTTGTGCCAAGAAGTCCATATCTTAAGTATGAATGAATGAGAAGAATCTGTTTGTCCCGTAAGTAACCCCACCCTGGCCACACATATGAGCAACCATACTTGTAAACACACTTGGGCCTGCAATTGTCTAAAAAAGAATGTCCATTTTTGTCTTGTCAGAAAGTATAAAAGGAGGCTTTATTATAACTTTTCTTTCCCTCTCAATTTCTACCCATCCTTGAACTTTTTGTCCTGTGTCTGAGAACTTCCTAATTTCCTGACTGCTGGCCCATCTTGGAATTCTACTGCCCAAAGCTCTTTGGCTCTTTGCAGGGAAGACTAAAAATATATTTCATATTATGGTTTTCTTTCAGGCCTTTGCTTAGATGTTATTCCTTTATTTTAGGCTTTTTTCCACATTTTAAATATGTGGTCACTGTTTTTTGTTTTTGTTTTCTTTTTCAATCTGGCTTATATCACCTTGGCCTTTACTAATTTTTTGTTTTTGTACTACCTGCATAGGACCTTTTAAGCATTGAATGAGGTAGTATATGTGAATTAGGATACAAGTTACACTGCTGTGACAGGGACCTCAAAATCTGCATGACTTAATCTTGATAGAATTTTAGTTTTCTCACTGTGACAGAATGGTCCCCATGTTCCAAAGTCTTTTTTTTTTTTCAAGTTCTTAGGCGTGGAAACCCAAACTTTGGTGAATTCAGAAGTCATCAGCCTTCGCAGAGCTGAATCACAAGGGTCAAACTCATCAGATAACTCTGTTTAAAAGGCAGAATACTGATTGGTTAAAGTAGAATAAGAACCAAAACTAAGAAAGGGAGAAGATAGTGATGTTTACTCATCAGCACATTCTGTACTTATAGATAACTTTTTTTGGATAGCTCAATTATTATCCAATGGTTGTTTTATAAGCACAGAATCTACAAGGCTAGTCAGCTGGATTATGTTAAGCAGCGCTGTTACCAGAACTGTGGTACCCTGATGTAGCTGACTGAGGCAGGTCATTATAGGGTCCTCCGTGCTGGTTGTTGACTTGCAGCTGAGGTCATCTCTGGGTAGTGCCATAGAAATATTGCATAATTTTTGTCTCCTTGGAATTCTCTTTTATGCTGCTCGTGAATGTCCACCTTCTTTATTAATAAATTATTTCTTTGGACAAGTACAATATAATTACCTTGATTGAATGCTTTGTAGTGAAAATTATAACCCTGTAATGCCTCTGTGAGTGTGTTTATCATAACTGTATATGAGATGCTCACAAATGATCTCTTTGGTTATTGCTAATATTGTATTTAAGAGTATGACTTTAAATTGTGTTTAGAAGCACCCTTCCCTTACCTTTATATACTAACTGCACCTTAAAATGAAAAGTTCATACAGTCTTAAAAAGTTTACTTTCTATTTTATAAAGAAAAAATATAAATCTGTAAGGTATCATGAAATCATATTTAGTAGGGTGTCCAGAATGCTGAGAAGAACTCACTAGGCTGGATCTGCTTTAAGATGGTATTCACATTGTCACATTCATTGCTAATCCCTTTCCTGTGTCAGATGTCATGAGAATGTCCTGTGTTTGTTCCCTTGAGCTTGTAACGTCAATACAAAATCAACTAAAGAAAGAGATTGGAAGCAGCCAACATAGACGTGTTATGATCCTGTATCTTTTTTTATTTTTTATTTTTTTTCCTGAGACAGAGTCTTCCTCTGTCACCCAGGATTGAATACAGTGGCACAATCTTGGCTCACTGCAGCCTCCACTTCCCAGGTTCAAGTGATTCTCCCACCTCAGCCTCCCTAGTACTTGGGACTACAGGCGTATGCCACCATGCCCAGTGGGTAATTTTTGTGTTTTTAGTAGAGACAGGGTTTCACCATATTGGCCAGCCTTGTCTTGAACTCCTGGCCTAAAGTGATCCTCCTGCCTCAGCCTCCTAAAGTGCTGAGATTACAGGCCTGAGCTACCAGACCCAGCCCTGCATCTTTTTAGACAAAATTTAAAAAGGCTGGACACAGTAGCTCAGGCCCATAATCCCAGCATTTTGGGAGGCCAAGGCCGGTGGATCACCTCAGGTCAGGAGTTTGAGACCAGCCTGACCAACAAGGTGAAACCCTGTCTCTACTAAAAATACAGAAATTAGCCAGGAGTGGTGGCCCATGCCTGTAATCGCAGCTACTCAGGAGGCTGAGTCAAGAGAATCACTTGAGCCCAGGAGGAATAAAAAGAATGTAGGCCAGGCACGGTGGCTCACACCTGTAACCCCAGCACTTTGGGAGGCCAAGGTGGGCAGATCACCTGAGGTCAGGAGTTTGAGACCAGCCCGGCCAACATGGTGAAACCCAGCCTCTACTAAAAACACAAAAATTAGCTGGGCATGGTGGTGCATGCCTGTAGTCCCAGCTACTTGGCTGGCTGAGATGGGAGAATTACTTGAACCTGGGAGGTGGAACTTGCAGTGAGCTGAGATCGTGCAACTGCACTCCTGCTTGGGTGACTGAGCAAGACAGTCTCAGAAAAAAAAAATTGTATATATATGTATATATGTGTGTTTATATATATGTTTAGTGTATATATATACACTAAACATTTATTTTTAGTTTTCTTACATGATTTCCAAGGGGAAGGTAGGTTTTCTTAACATAAAATTTACAGCACAGTTGAACAAACCTGGATATTACCCCCCAAAATGCAAAAGAATATAAACTGAGTTCAGAGGTAGAGAGGCTTTGGAGTTGAATAACTAAATTGTTCCATGACATCATTATAGTCCAGATTGTCCATCTCTAGTCTACTATCTTTAGCATGTGTTTGCTGGATGGCTACATGGGTGCTATATACAAAAAGAGATAATCAGGTGGGAGAATAGGGTCTGGAGGCAGGGATCCTAAGGCCGTTTCACTCTGACTTCCTAGAACAAAATTGAAACAAAAAGCCCAACATTCTAGGCCTGAGTCAAAAAGGACCATAGGCTACTCCTTTTGCAAACCCCAACCTTTTCTGTGTGGCAGATGGGAAATTGAAAGTACGTTTGCATAGCAGTGTCACTTTGTATCTTCACTTCAGCCTCTGATTGGTGCTGTCTGCAACCAGTCAGGCTGATTGCCTGCCAAGTCTTCATTTGCATAGAAGTGCAACTTTGTAACTTTAGCCTCTGATTGGTTGCTTTTCGCAGCCCATCAGATGTTTGTGTAGGAGTATGACCTTTGTAACTTCACTTCAGCCTGACTGGTTGCTTTCTGCAACCAAGCTGACCTGGATGCTGATTGCGGGCCAACACTTTATTTACATGAGATATCCACCAAGTGGCCAATGGGAAACCTCTGGGGGTATTTGGACCCGAAAAGATTCTGTATCTGGGGCCCTTGAGCTGCTGCTTCACCCACTCCCACACTGTGGAGTGTACTTTTGCTTTCAATAAATCTCTGCCTTCTTTACTTCATTCGTTCCTTGCTTTGCTGTGCATTTTGTCGAATTCTTTGTTCAAAATACCAAGAACCTGGACAACTTGCAGGCAAGACTCTCCACTGGCAACAATAATTCCCTCCAGTGTGTAAATGTTCCCAGGCACAGCAGGCCTGACACAGAGTCTGAGGCACATTATGCTTAGCACAAAATAATGAGATAGTCCTTACTTATAGGAAAAGAACAATTTCCCCAGACCACCCAAATCACCGTTTGGGGAAATCCCTATGTTTTATTCTACATATCCTTATTCTGAATGCATTGTCTTTATCTGTTTGAACACTGGCACGAACTGTTGACATCCAGGTCTTTATTAAACAGCTAAACCCTGAGAGCAACAAAATTCAAAGCTGAGAAAAGTGGGGATTGCTTGTATGTCTACACACCTAAAAGGGAAATTGAAGGTTATTTTTACCCATCATCATCAGAAGAGTTCAATTTCTGTAATAAACTGCATCGAAGTGAATACCTTGACTACAGGAAGTCATCAGGGATTTTTCCTTTCTGGAAATTTAATCTGTGATCTCTCTTATAATTAGTGATTAAAAATAAATGACCAATGGGAGTTCTATGTGAAAGCCTGAATCCTTGATTAAGTTCTGCGAACTAAAAATGATGCGTTGGTGCTATGCTCCTCATCCCTTAATGTACTAGGCCTTTTATGTTCATCCTCATAGTTTCACTCCACCGTAGCCTTAAATGTTACTAGATAAAGGAGCAAATGTGGTTCTCTCACCAAGGCCTGTCAGTGTTTATTGCCCATCAGGTCTATTTATCTACGAGGCTGAACATCACGAATAATAGAAATATGGCTGAGTCAGAGCTAAAACCTAAGATCGCCAGATAATATATTCACCTTAGCCCTTTGGAGTATAGGCTAATAGACTTTTATGGTGAGCAGACAGCACTTGAAGCTGACCTGGATGCTGCTTTTGAGATGCCAGTGGTCAAATAGGACATATATATTTAAACAGCCTTGCTGCTGTTTACTTTATAAAAATTGGCTCCAATAAGGCAAAAGTCTAGGAGAAGACATTTATTCTGATAGCAAATATAATAAAAGTAAACTGTATCAAAAATATTAGTTTGACCATTATTTAGCAATAACACAGAAATTAATGAAGAATTTTTAGTTTGTTTTCTTTTGTTTCTTCTACATTTGTTAATTTCCCCCTGGTCAAATTATTAAATCATACCCCTCCTTCAACCAGTTGCCCACATATGTTATTTTCCATGACATTTTCATGATTTCACTTTACCTCAAATCAGGTTATGTTAATTTGTTTATTTTTTCATTTGTTGATTGTCACTCTGGTTTCCCTAAAAGGTAGTGTTGGGAGCAGGGTTGCCGGATTCAGCAAGCAATGACACAAGATTCCCAGTTAAATTAGTATTTCAGGTAATTAACAAGCAACTTTTTAGTATAAGTACATTCCATGTAATAGTTGGGTTCTACTATAACATTATATGTTCTGTATCTGAAATTTAAATTTAAATACTCTTCCTTTATTTTATCTGGCAACCCTCCTTGGATGGTGTCATGACTGAAGACAAGTTAAGACACTCTTCAAATATTCTAGGTGATGGAGACCTCAAATAAAACAGAGACCAGTAAATAAAAAGGAGGAATATAAACAATATTCAGGACGTAAAGTTAACGGAAAGTGATAACTGATGAGATATTAATGGGTAAAGGTAAATGGTTAGCGTCCTCGTTCCGATGACCAGGTAGATGGCTATTTCACCCATTATATGTTTCTGTTTTCTCTTTTTTGTCTCTATAATCTTTCTGGGTGAGTAATTCTGCTCACTCGTCATTGTTTATTAACACCTTTAACTAGCAGTAAATGTGATCAAGTGTGCATCTCCGATGTTAGACGACCTGGGATCACTTCTCAGCACTGCCACACGCTATGTAACCCAAGGTAAGCTGTTCAATATCTCTGGATCTGTGGTTGCTTTCTCTGTATATATATATATATATATATTTTTGGCTGGGCAAGGTGGCCCAAAGCTGTAATCCCAGCACTTTCAGAGGCCGAGGTGGGCAGATCACAAGTTCAGGAGATCGAGACCATCCTGGCCAACATGTTAAAACCCCGTCTCTACTAAAAATACAAAAAATTAGCTGGGTGTGGTGGCATGTGCCTGTAATCCCAGCTACTTGGGAGGCTGAGGCATGAGAATCACTTAAGCCTGCGAGGCAGAGATTGCAATGAAATGAGATAGCACCACTGCAGTCCAGCCTGGCGACAGAGCGAGACTCCGTCTCAAAAAAACAAAAACAACAACAAAAAAACTTAAAATATGTACAGTAAAACTGATTACCACTGTCATAACTTTTGCTTTTCATTTTTTGTTTATCTGTTGTTTTGCAGATTTTTCTATAATGCATATATATTACATTTAAATAAACATTTTGAGACATGCCTGGTATGCTTTGTTTGAATTAAGTTTTACTTATTTATCTATTATAAGCTTTGTTGAGATATAATTGATAGGTAAAAGTTACACATGTTTAAATCTACATTTTGGTATTTGGACATATGCATATACTTGTGATACCATTGCCATCATGAAAGCACTAAACCTTTCCACCACCTCCAGAAATTTTCCTGTGTGGTTTTATGTTATTTTGTTTGTTGGTGGTTTTTTTGGTTAACACTGAACTATTTTCTTTACATATTTTAAGATGTACTATACCATACTATTTTTTTATTAACTATAAATAGGATTAGTTATAATTGTATAGCAGATCTCTAGAGCGTTTTCTTCTTGCATAACTGAAAGTTTACATCTATGGAGCAGAAATTCCCCATTTCTTCCCCACATCCTCTGGCAACTACCATTCTTTTCTCTGTTTCTATGAGTTTGATTATTTTAGATACCTTACAAAAGTGGAATCATATAGTATTTGCCATTCTAGGACTGGCTTATTTCACTGAGCATAATGTCCTCTAGGTTCATTTGTCTTGCTGTGAAGGGTGGGATTTCCTTCTTTTCTACAGGCTAAATAATATTCCATTGTGTGTGTGTGTGCACATTTTCTTTATTCATTCAGTTGCTGATCAACATTAGATTGTTTCCATGTCTTGCCTATTGTTAGCAATGCTGTTAATGACATCAAAAAGCTTTGAACCAGTCCCTGCTCTATACGCAGGTATTAACTCAACTGGGATTATAGACTAAATGTAAAACCTAAAACTGTGTAAGCTTCTAAAAGAAAACATAGGTGAATTTTTTTGTGACCCTTGCTTAAGGAAAGACTTCTGAGATATGACACCAAAAGGACAATCCATTAAAAAATAAATGAATTATACTCCATTGAAATAATAACTACTGCTCTTTAGAAATACTAATACTGTGAAAAGATAAGCTAACCGCTAGAGAAAATATTCACAAATCACGTATCTAAAGACTCAAAAATAGGAAAAAAATGAACCAATTTGAAAAGGGGTACAAGATTTTAATAGACATCTCACCAAATATATAAAAATGGCAAATAAGTGCCTGAAAAGATATTCAACATTGTTAGTCAGCAGGGAAGTGCAAATTAAAACTGCAATGAGGTACCACCACACGGTGATTAGAAAGGCAATTGGACAAATCAAACAGTAATGCTAACAAATGTGAGGAACAGCTGGAACTACTGGTGGGAATGCTAAATGCGGCACAGCCACTTAAAGATATTCTTCACAGATGAGCCCACCATTCCTATTCCTAGATATTTACTCAAGTGAAATGAAAACTTCTTTTAAAAGAAGCTTTATTGGTAATGACCAAAACTAGAAACAACCCAAATGTTCTTCAACTAGTGAAGGGGATAAATACACCATGACACATCCATGCAATGGAGTACTATGCAGCCATAAAAGGGAATGAAGTATTGATACACACAACATAGGAGGTTAGCCTGTGTTAATCTCGTATGTACTCTTCCTGTGTGAAATACATCATGCTCAAAGGCCATTTACTACATTAACGGCAAAACCATAGGGACAGAAAAAATTCAGTGGCCCCCAGCAGCTGGAAGTGAAGGTGAAGGAGTTGACTACAGGAAGCGTAGAGGAATTTGGAGGGGGATGGACATATCTGTAACTTGATTTTGATGGTGGTTATACAATGGTATTAATTTGTCCAAATTTGGATAACTAGAAAGGATGATTCTTAGCCTATGTAAAATATACCTTAATAAAAAAATGAGAAATATCAATTACTTTCAAAGACACGTGGTATCAGTGGCATCACTGTTCAGATTAGATTAATTATAGACAAATGGGAAAAGGACCAAGACAACATGTGTCAATTGGAATAAAGAATTCATGAGAGAAATAAAGTGTGATAGAGAATATAGGAGGTAAACTCCCTTGGGGAGAAAATGATGAGCCAGGCGCGGTGGCTCACGCTTGTAATCCCAGCACTTTGGGAGGCCGAGGCGGGCGGATCATGAGGTCAGGAGATCGAGACCACGGTGAAACCCCGTCTCTACTAAAAATACCAAAAAAAAAAAAAATTAGCCGGGCGTGGTGGCAGGCGCCTGTAGTCCCAGCTACTCAGAGAGGCTGAGGCAGGAGAATGGCATGAACCCGGGAGGCGGAGCTTGCAGTGAGCCGAGATCGCGCCACTGCACTGCAGCCTGGAGGACAGAGCAAGACTCCATCTCAAAAAAAAAAAAAAAAAAAACAAAATGATGAGTTCTGTATTGGGCATGGAGTTTGTTTTATCCTTGAAATATTCAAGTGGAGAATAATAGCTTTATCTTCTGTATTCTCTTAATGCATACCTTATTGCTGTATTTAACATTTATTTAATTCTGCCATTTTTATAGCAATTTGATATATTTTTGTTTCCCCAATGACATCATAATCTGAGGGGGAAACTAGGTTTTACTTATATTTATCTACAAAAATAGCAATTTTTTAACAAAAGCTATTTTGAAAACTTATCTTGAGTGTATGGTAGTATGTAGTTCTTAACTTCCAGGGTTAATTTAACTCGTTCGTTAAAGGTCATGTCTCCCAACCTGCATCTTCTCCTACATTTTTATTTGTAATATTTCTGATTTTTTTTTTTTTTTTTGCCACAGAGTCTTGCTCTGTAGCCCAGGCTGGAGTGCAGTGGCGTGATCTTGGTTTGCTGCAATGTCCACCTCCCAGACTCTATGTGATTCTCCTTCCTCAGCCTCCGGAGTAGCTGGGATTACAGGCGCTTGCCACCATGTCCGGCTAATTTTGTATTTTTAGTAGAGATGGGGTTTCACCATGTTGGCCAGCTGGTTTCCAGCTCCTGACCTCAGGTGATTCACCTGCCTCGGCATCCCAAACTGCTTGTATTATAGGCGTGAGCCACTGCTCCCGGCCTCTGATACTTTTACTTGGTCCATTAAAGTGATTTTGCCAGGAAAACCATACCTGTCTTTCTTTGAAATAACCTTGAGTTCAACTATTCATCAGCCAGTGTCCCAGCCCTAGATGATAAGTTGTGAAAGACACTGGCTTTGTTTAACATGGAGCTCAAGACAAGGGGGAGACAGCTGGAATGGTCCAGTCACTTGTGTGGTAAAAGAATCATGAATATAATTTATGGAACTAGAAATAAAAGACACCTAAATCAGCCCGGGTGATATAGTTGGAGGTTTTCAAAAAAGAGTAATCTCTGCAATGAATTTTGAAGAATGAGCTGGGATTGTCTATATTGAACAGGTGTGAAAAGACGGAAGAAACAGGAAGCAGAATTAGCTGTGAAACAGAGCATGGACACCTGAGGAGTTGTGGGGGACAGGAAACTGGAAGTGCTTTATCATGGCTAAAGCAGAACTCTGATGATGGGACCTGGAGAGGCAAAAGGCGGACAGGGCGCCCGCCATATTGTAGAAGTCTATGCAGTGTGGGTAGAACCACAAGACTCGGTGACTGAGTGTGGCGACTTGTGGTAATAGAGCAGTCCAGGGTGCCTGGGTTTCTGGCTGGGGTGTCTGAGGCTATGATAATATGGTCATGTATATAATAGTTTCATTACTGTAGGAAAGAGCAGATTTAGAGAAAAACGAGATGAGTTCAGCTTTGGACATGGGTAGTTGGCCAGGGCTGCCCTAAGGGTGGCGATGTGTGTGCACCTGGAATGCAGGAGAGTGGTCTGAATGTCGATTGCCCAGCATCCCTTACTCATCCTTCAGGTCTTCTCTTGGGTCCTGTTTCTTTTAAGAAGCCATGAGAATATTGACTCATTTAGAAAAACATTATAGTTAATCACTGCAAGTCACTGTTTTGGGCACTAGTGAGAAAAGTAAATATCCCTGTCATCAAAGAACTTAAAAACCCACGGGTTGAATGAAGGAAACATAAAATAAATAAGTGACAGTATTCAGAAATTGCAATAAGTGCTAGGGGATATAACAAAAGCATGAGATGATAGGAAAATATATGGGGTACTTTAGATGGGGACCCTATAAAGGCCGTTCTGAGACGATGGTTCTTAAGCTAACATTCGAAAGAATCAAAGGAGCTATTTGCATCCAAGCCCAGGAAACCTTTCACACATGAGCCCATGAACATTGGAGTATCCAGGGTCAGCATAGAAGAGAGGCCACAGTGAAGCATTCTGCAATATCCGTCGCCCAGGCTTGGCACAAATTATGTCAATAAAAAATAAAAAATTCAAGTTATGCACAGTGTATGATAAAAATATGAGAAAATATTCTTAGAAAGGTTAGTTAAAATTACATCTTAAATGTATACCTATAAGTCATAGTCCTCGCTTTCGGAAGTTGGAGACAGGACAAATATATCATGGAATAAAGGAAACTTCTTATTAAACCTAAACCATGGTAACACACTTGTCATGGTCGTGAGTTCTAAGAAAAAGAAAACCTACATGTGGTCTAGGTTATTTCTTGGGGAATCACATTAAGAGCCTGGAGTCTGAAACCGAATTTTCTGGGCTCTCATCCTGGTTCCTTGTTAAGTTATGTGCCCTTGGGCAGGTCACTGAACTCCATCTCCATTTTCTCGTCTGAGAAGTCAAGCTAATCAGTGTTTTTGTGAGGGGTAAATTAGTTAAGTAAATTGGTTAGTACTTAGAGAAATACCCAGCAGATGGGATGTGCTAACAAGCGCTTATTATTATTTTTTTAACGGGTTGATAAAATAAAATCTATATGAATGGTTGCAATGCACTGCCCAGGTGGCTGGTGGTTGTCACCGTGTCACTATGTTCTGGGTTTTGGTGAGACCATTTATGGAGACTTTCCACTGTACTGAAGCTCACAGTCAGGGTTAGCAACCCAATCAAGCTGTTTGCTTTTTGCTCATTCCAGCCTAAAAATCGGTGCAATTCTCAGCAGTCAATTAGAACTACCAAGAGTTCCTGAAATCAGCTATGTAAGCTGTCTTTATGCCCCTTCTGCAGTGGTAAAGCTACCACCAAAGGTCGACCTGGGGGTGGGCCTGTGACCATAGGTCCTATAGTTCGTGTGCACCTACTGCAGACATTGTAGGGAAGCCAGCTCCCAGGAAGGCTTGGAGCACCATAAAGCTACACCAGATGATCTTCTGAGAGCATCCTTCCACCCTTGATCCCGTCTGTAAGTTATGATGAACAATCTCTGCCTCCATTCTTTCTTACAAGGGTATTATAAGAATTCATTAATGCTGAAAGTACTTTGAGCACCTCTACAAAGTGCTTTTTTGTTATCGTATTACATTTGATATCTCACCAATCTTTTGAAAGATATGAGTCATGAATATTAAAATCCATCTTGCATATTTTATCTGTTTTTATCATGATGAGAGAATATTAATTTATTGGAGATTTGTGCTTTTCTAAAGGTTGCCTTTAAAGTTCTCTCCAAGTGTGCTTTGTTAACCTCAACCAAGTGTGCATGGTAACAGGGTCAAGCTGGGGTAGTGAGCACCTACATTTTGAGAGACAGGCTGTGATAGAAAGCCCCATCACCAGCCCCTTTCTTTGCCTTCTTAAGTGTCAACCACTTTTAAGCATATTACATGGAGAAGAATATGTAGATTACTTTAAATGAGCCAGATAATTTTTATAATGTCTTACTCAATCAAATATGCCATCCATTCTGTATGAAATTATATATTTTTGACCCTAATGACTAATAACAGTTTGATTCAGAAATATCTAATTACTCATGTCTCTCTGTGATTTTTTCCCCATGAATTCTCTGCACCTGGAATGGTTGCAGCCCATCGTTTCACTCCTGTCTTCTTGAATCAAATGCCTTCTCATTTTTCAAGACTCAATTCAAGCTTCATCACCTCTAAGAAACCCATGCAGACAGAATAAACACTTTTCTCCTGGGCAATCTCATTATACCCTGTGCTATTTATTACCTAATATGTGCAATGCTTTATTGCATTTAATTATTTGCATTCTTATTTTCTTCAAATGTATCTTGTTTGCCCTTGATGTCCAGTTCATATGGCTGCTCATATCAGTATGAATTGCATTCACCTGCTAGGAACAGAGGCCAAAAATTCCAGTGATTTTAAAGCTGACAGCAGTGTACATTTTTCTCTGTAGTAGAAGTCTGGTCATAGGTAGTCTAAAGCTGCCACGTATCACCACTGAGAATCAGGATCTCTGCCTCATTGCCCTTAGTGCATGGCTATTTTCCCAAGGTCGCCTCTTGGTCCAAGACATTCTATGGCACATCAGCCATCAAGTCCTTAGTGCAAGCAAGAAGAAGAAAGGAGAATTGCTGATAAAGACTCGTACCAGCTAGCTTCATTCTTTGCATTTAAGGAATAATTTTAACCTTCTGCCAACATTTCATTGGCCAGGGATTAGTCAATGATACTTCTAGCTGCAAGGGAGACTTGGAAATCTAGTGCTGTGGGTGGCCATTTTACCACCTTAAATATCTCATTACTCAACAAGGAAGAAGGAAAAAAATATGTATCACCAAGACAACTAGCTAACGGCCTCTGCCAAGGTGTTCAGTAATTCTCACATGTATAAATAAATAAAGAACATCTCCTAGAACAATTGGCCGTGTATTGCATGCCAACACTGCAAATCATCTTGACCAATTCAGTCACAAAATTGGGAATTGACTGAGAAAAAGGTCCAAAGGCTAATTAATTAGGTTGATTGCCTTGGTTTATAAGTAATTTTTTATTCAATTCTAGTAACTTTACTCGGACTAGTAGTATTTATCATTATTATTTACCTGTTTCCAATTTCCCATCTTTATAGTAGAGATGATGATAAAATCTACCTCAAACATGGATGTTATGATAAAATGAATTAATGTAAAGTGCTCAGCATGGTAGGTGTTTATTAAATCTTAGCTGTTTCTTCACTAAAGCAATACTGATCCTAACTGTTACTGTTTATTGTTTGTTTACCATGTTTTGGTCACTGTGGGCAATGCTGTACAAATATTAACTCGAATAATTTGATTATAACTGCCCTTTGAGGTCTGTGTTGTTATCTTTATTGCATAAATAAAAAATCCAAGGGGTCAGGATGGTCATTCAGTTAGGAGACACATAACGCTTACTATGTTCCCACCACAGTTCTAAGACCTTTACGATCATTAACTGCTTTAGTCTCCATAACAAGCCTATAATGGAGGAACGATTATCATCTCCATTATTCAAATGAGGAAACTGAGGCAGAGAGAGTTTAACTTACTTGACCAAAGCCATACATCAAGTACCTGGCAGAGACAGGATGTGGAGCCAGGAAGTCTGACTGCCGGATGCAGGCTCTTCACCACCGAGCTGCCATCTGTGCTGCATGAGCCAGGGCCAGCATCCGGGATTCTCTGGTGCAGGTAACCCGTGACCTGGGGTTGTACATTTAGCCAGTATAATACCCCTTCTCACTATACTCTTGACATTTAATATGAGTCAAAATAGTAAATGGGACAGCTCTACAATGGTGTATTACAGACTATATTTATGGAAAGCGTTTGGTGATCATCTTGCCTGAGTGTGCTATTTTCAGAACAGATAACACACAAATAATCCTAGTTAGATTGACTCTACTTTAATACTTCTTCTCTAGGGAAAAAGGCTACTTCCACCAAATGGGACAATGGGCAGCTAGTTCTTTATAGCTGTTCTTCGTGTGTGTTAACTCCATGTACATAAGCTGCTTTTGCTCCCCCTACTTCCCAACAGTATACACCACTTATACAAAGTATACTATATAGCAGTGTTCTACATTTATTTGAAATCAACTGGATGCTTTTTAAGTCTCTCTATTACCAGTATTGACTGCCATGGGTAATTTTTATGTATTGCCTCCAAATCAAGCATGTTTTCTTTCATTTTTATGTTGTCTGCACTCATTTGAACTAGAATGTCTCTGAATACATTAAACTGTAGATTGCACAGTTGAAGTATTCCAAATATATTAAACTTGATTTATCAAAACCCATTGAAAAATAAAGCATTAGGTAAATTTGATTCGATTTTGAAGGCTTAGTTACATACTTTCAAAGTTTTGAATTTTAGATACTTTAGATAATTTTTATTAAAAACCCAGAAAACTTACTTTATTTAACACATATTTTGAGAGAATTTTGGGGAAGTTGCATAAAAGTCAAAGTTTACAAAAACGTGAGTATGCTAGCATGTTTCATTCCGAATAGTCACTATATCATAAATAATCTTACAATCTTCCTGTGCTACCACTTTTAAAAATTAATATAATATAAGCTCTCGTTTCAAAAGACATGGTCTTTATAATAGTAAATATTCCTGACGCAATCCATCTACATGTGCTGGATTAAATTGCTTTCATTTGTGGATCTGGTGAGGGAGCTCCTTTTGAACTGGTTTGAGGTCGTTTGGCAACCCTCTGAGATGTGGCAATTGTCTCTTTCCTCCAGTGGCATTGCTTTGCTGTAAAAGGGACCACAGAAACCAACCAAAATAACATCATTCCCCTTTGAAAGAAAGCCAGAAAAGCAGAGAGCTGCTCCCATGTAAACCACCCACACATATACACACACACATTCTCTCCCTCACACACACACATTTGTTGTTTATTTTTCAGTTGTCATGATTGCTTTTCTTCACTGTACTGCACTGCATATCTCTGCAGCCAAACACAATTTATATTGCCAAGATAGATGCTATGAAATGAAGTTGAACATGGCAGGCATTGAAAGAGTCGTGTGTTTGCAAATGATTACCTGCCATAATATGTTCCTCAATTTCTTTTTTTTTCTAAGTTATCATGAAAAGCAAAAGGCTAGAAGGGCAATTGTGGCTCTTAGTCTTAGAAAATATAATTTTAAACAGGAAGCTAGAAGGGAAGTTGGATTTTAGAGTGCGAAAACTGAATCATAATGCAATCCCCAATTGAATGTTCAGAATCATATTATCAAGGAAAGTGCTTTTATTCTAATAGCTAATCCTGCTGAACTGTTTTCACAGAACTATTTAGTGACTTAAAATCATTCAAATACCCAACTTTATCTCACTCGCAAGGTACCTTTTTAATAAATGAAGTCATTGGTGACATTAAGTTTTCAAAAATGTAATGGACTTGCCTATGTTTGGACATTTGTACTAAGTAGCACTTATTCAATATCCTGGCAGGTTCATAATGTTTAAAACAACTCAGAGTGGGCTTGCAGGCAGGCACCTTCTGTTCGTTGGAGTGGGCCATTTCAGATCAATTGGTACCTACAGATATTTCGTTTTATTCCTATGTATAGGTGTGGGGCTGTTTTTATACTTTTTACTCATGTCCTCTGAGGCTGATGTACATTCCTGTTTTATGAAACCTGATCTCTAAGTGTGAGTCCACAGCTAAGCTGAGAACAAGCTGTTATTCCCAGTGCTAGTTTTAGGCAAACTGGCCACCACAGCCCATGTGTGGAGATGACTGTGATGCTGTGGAGAGTGCCATGGGTGTGTTTCCATCATACGGCCAGGCCGATTCTCTTTACCCTGCAGTGGGCCCTTCCCACACCCAATGTCATCATAAGCCTCTGTTCAAATTGTCTCTTCCCTGTGCCTGTATTTGTCTTTCTGTGTCACTTCACTCGTTAGTGGATTTTTCCATTCTTTGTATATTTCCACAGTTGTCTGCTCTTCAAGGGAAGGCTTTATATTTTTGTAGATACTTATTCTAAAAATTTTCACCCAATTTTAATCTACAAGGACTTAAGATGGTGATAGGGTAATTAAGGCGTGTTAGCAAAGACGCCAAGGAAACACCATTGTTGATGCCAAAGGCATTAAGAGCCTCCTTTGGTTTCTACCACCATCCCCTAAAATAGTGACAGCAAAATGTACAACATATGCATGAATACAACTCCATTTTCCAGTATTGTGTCAAACTGAGTTTCATTACTTTAAACTTCTTTTTTAGGAGGTAATGGCCCATCTCTGGGTATCAAGGAAGGACTGAAGGCATCGATCATGTCTTCCATCATTCTTAGCCCCCACTCTTGCTCTCTCTAAGTCATCTTCAAACTTCTAAAAATTCTCAAGCTTTGCTTTATCTCCCCTTGTTATTTCCTTGCCTGAATGAGCAGCACCAATTTCTCCTGTGTTGGACCACTTGGTATTGCTTCATAGGTCACTGATACTCTGGCCCTATTTTCTTGATGAGTTATGAATGGGTTCTCTTGCTATTTCTTCACATTCACTGCCTTTTTCCCTTCTGCATTATTTAATCAGTTGTTAATCTCTCTAGTGTATCTTTATTGAAAATATGGTATTTTTTCTCTCCATATATTACATTTGAGACTTTCAACACTCACTTTTCTCCTCATCATGATCCTCTTTCCCTCTACTTCCTTGGACATATGGAGCATGTTTGTAATAGTAGCTAAATATTCTTGACTATGAATTTCATTATCTCTGTCATTTCTGGATCTTTTTTAATTGATTGATTTTTCTCCTGGTTGTGGTTCCTATTTTTATGTTTCTTTGCACGATTCATAGTGATTTACTAGATTCCAGACATTGTAAATTAGGTGGTGGATTTTGTAGCATTCTGTTAAAAAAAAAAGTTTGTCTTTATGCAGGCAACAGTTAAGTAAGTCGACATCAATTCCTTTTGAGACTTGCTTTTATGTTTTGCTGGGGTATCCAGAAGAGCCATAGTGCTATGGGTAATTTAGCCCCACCATGATGACAGTAGTCTTCTGGCAACTCTACCAGATGCCTCAAGTACCATAAGGTCTCTCCACTCTGTCTGGTGGGAATGCAAAATATCCCAACTCTGTGTGAGCTTTGAGAATTGTTAACCCCATGCATGTACGGAAAAAAAAAAAATTCAGCCAGAGATTCAAGGTAGTCTATCTGCAGATTTCCAGAACTCTCTCTGTGCAAGTCACTTCTTTTAGGTATTGTGTCCTGAAAATTCTAGTTTCCTTAACCTCCCTAAACTTCGATTTGTTGTTCCCCAGTTCACCGAGACTTCCAGGCTTTTTTTGGTGTCTCCCTTCCTCTGCTATAGCTAACAAGGCCAAATCTTTGTAGGTTTCCTTCACGTCGGGATCACAGTCCTGCATTACCTCAGTCCAATCATATGTATTATATAGATATAATTTCTACATGTCCACTATGGTTTGAATGTCCGTTCCAAAACTCATGTTGAAATTTAATTGCCATTGTAACAGTGTGAAGAGATGGGACCTTTAAGAGGTGATAAGCCATCAGGGCTCTGCCCTCATGAAAGGATTCATGTCCTAGAGTAAGTTTGTTATCTCGGGAGTGGACCCATTATGAAAGAGCAAGTTCAGCCCCCTTTGCTCGCTCTTGCCATTCTGCCATGTGATGCATTTCACTATGTCATGACACAGCACAAAGGCCTTGCCAGATGCCAGCACCTTGATACTTGACCTCCCAGCCCCCAGAACTGTGAGCCAATACATTTCTGTTCCTAATTTACCCAGTGTCAGGAGTTCTGTTATAGCAGCACAAAACAGACTGAGACAGTCAGAAAACAGTTGTTTCTCTATTTTTCTAGCTGCTTATAGTATGAGAGAAATTTCCAAAGCAGATAACCCTTAAAGTGAAGAACTAGGTGTCTCAGGTAGTTTTAGGTACTTCACCTGCTTCCTGTAATCTCTACAAACATTTGCTTAAATATATACTAATATTGTCTTCATTTTATAAATAAGGACGCTGACCCCAATAAAGTTTGAGTAGCTGGTAAACGGCAAGTCATGATTTCAGTCCAGACTTGTTTGATTTCTAAGCCTGTGCAACACAATAATATTCTTTTATATTCCCAGCCAGACCTCCAAATTAATTGGAAATAAAATCATTTATTTTAAAAAGTAACCCACTTGAAGCTGAAGGCTTTTAATAAATGATTCCTTGATAGTCATGTTACTATATGTTTCTTAGAATAGATTGAGTGTTGCTTTTAGAATCTCATTAAAAATGAGGTACTTGTAAGATAAATCCTTTTTCTATACATTTTCACACATTCCTCTTTACACATCTGCTCACTTCATAAATAAAATTATATTTAATTATTTTTAAATATTTTTATACTTACAAAGTAAATATTTTAATAAATGTGAATAAATAAATAAAATTCCTTTATTTTGGAGCTATCTGTGTTGTTACATGAAGTGGCCTCCTCTACATTTCACTTTCAGGCAACTGATAATAAACAATATGCTGAGGCCCTAGCTTTGTTACTTGGAATTGATCCCCTGAAGTAATAAGTACATAAATGACTGAGACTTTTCCACTCAAGGTTCCTGTAGTTAAAGTGAAAATCCGCAATTCAACTGATCACAGTGACGATGTTGAAAAGAAAGGCTACCATTTAATGAACACTTCCCAAATATCATCCCATGTCATTTTCTTAACAATCCACGGAGGCATAGACCCCATTTTAAGAAATGAGGCAACTTATGCCTAGGAAATTTAGTTAACTTACTCCAAATTGCATACCTGGTAAATTCTAGATTCCAAATTTAAACCCATAACTGATGGCTTGGAAGCCAACACATATCGCTTAGCAGTGTATTATTTGCACCAGGTAAATAAATGAGGTGACATTTATACAAGGCAGAATTCAGAAACCTAAGGCTTACTTGGGCTGATTCAAAAAGAATTAAATACTTGCATATGTATTACTGAGTAGCTAAGTTATATTCAAACAGCTGAAATGCATCAAATCGTTGAGTTCTCCTTAAGTGAATCCTACTAAAGGGGAAGAAGTTTTTCCTGGATGTTCCTTTTCCTGTTCCTGCGTGAGATATACATGTATATATGAACACACAATAAATATAAAATTATACCTATACAATTTCTATATTACAGAAATTCTGTAGATTACAATTTATAAAAATATATTTATGTATATATATTTATATATACATAAATACATTTTGTTTTAACAGAAATTAAGAAAGTAGAACATGTTTCTTTCCTAAAATATACGTACAATGTATTCTGGGGACTCAGGGCTGCAGGTGAACTCCAGTTGAGGGACTCAACAAGGCTTCAGTGAGAAAATCCATCTGACTTGGGCTTTTGAATAAAGACTGTATTTTGAGTGCTTTTGTAGAATGTAAATATATTACTTAGTTCATCCTAATATGACTTTTATTTTGTTCTTTAAATAAAGTGGTTTGCAATCCCAAGGAGTCCCTTACTTTTGTGATCAGAAATGATCAGTAATGTCAGAAAAGGAGACTGAAAATGGCCCCTCCCCTTTCCCATTCCTTCAGCCTTTCACCTTTCACCTTTCACCTTTCACCTTCTCTGACCAGCCCGTTGCAAACACCCTCTCATCTGCAGATCCACAGTCAGCTACACACACCGTCACTGACGTGGAGACAAGAGTCAGGGCAAGGAGACAGATAGCCTCAGGACTCCAGCAGACTTTGTGAAGTGGTAATTTCAGCTCTGATTTAAAATTTTGAGCCTCAGTGTATTATTAAAAAGAACTTTTTCTCTTTCTGTTGCCTCAGTCGGTCTGTGGGTATAAATAAATGTCAGCTTAATAGATGAATGAAGTATGCCCCTTCCAACCCACTGAAGAGCTAGGATCTAATTTACTGTTGTTTTAATTTCTCAGATTCCATATTCAATGATTTCTTTTAAAATTTCAGTTAGGACAACTAATCAGGAATAAAAGTAAAAATGTTTTCTGCACCTTTAAGCAGCGATGTTTTAGCTAGTCATGGTGGCTCAAACCTGTAATCTCAGCTCTTTGGGAGGCTGAGACAGGAAGATCTCTTGAGCCTAGGGGTTCGAGACTACAGTGAGCTATGATCAGGCCACTGCACTCCAGCCTGCGAGACAGGGAGACCTAGTCTCTAAAAGCCAAACAACAACAAAAAAAGCTAATATTTTATTATTCCCTAAAAATAATATATTTTGTGAATTAGACAGAATTTCTTTATGTAAAAGGTGATGCTACTGATATGCCATCAGTAAGGTAGGATGCACTGTGTTATTACCCAGTTGTAGTGATAGATTTTGTTATAACATGTATATTTCTTATTGAAAGTACTAGGAATAATTGGCTTGTCATAGTTTCAGTATGAACAGTTTCGATTAAACCTTGGGATTTTTTCTCATGTAAAAATAGCTCTATTGTAATAATGGACTCTAATCTTTAGTTTTCAACAGTGCTAGCATAGGGTCATTATTGTAATTACTTACCAGAAGAATGAGCTGACATCCACTCTTTCTTTTTGGCACTCCCTGCCTCCATCAAAACCTTTTTCCAATCAATTCTCGATGCTGCTGTCAACCTTTCTTTTCACCTATGGCTTTGATCTCAGAGTAGCTTTCACTCTAAAGAGAAGCAGGTCCAAATCCTCACTCTTTGCTTCAAAGCCTTTAACTAGATCATCCAAAATTTTTCAACTTTCTTCTGCCTTCATTTATTCCTACTCAGACATTCTAGTTAAATAAATTCAATGTCCTTGAAGTGTCTGGGCCCATTCACTTCACTCTCTCCCTTCTGAAACTTCTCCTGGCCACCTCCCTAGCTCTGAAATGTTCTGCGCGTGTATCTGGCGAATATTTGATGTTCTCTTCCATCAGTAACGTATAAAACAAGCAAACAACCAAATAAACAAACAAAACAATGGAAAGCCAGGTTTTTCAACTAATAAGAGATTTGGACATTTTTCCTTTAACCCAAAGTCTGGTACTATCTTGCTATCCCAGATGTGAGTTAAAAAATGGTTTTGTTGACATTGTATATGTACTCTGGTGGCCCAAGCTTCCATTGTAGTGTTCAGTTGAGCTGGAATTCCTTCTCAGCTCCACCAGTTCCCATGCTGTCTTGGCCCATGTGTCTCCCTTGCAAATCCATTTTCTCATCTCTGAAATAGTGATAACACCTACCATATAGACTTTTGTAAATATTTAATAAGAGGACATATACTGGGTAATTCATTCATATCAGACAGAATCTTGCTGTAGCATCTCCCAAGTTACACTATTTTGTAAATAACCTTCCATATTTCTTCATACTTACCATCTACTACCCAAATTCTCTCTTTCTTTTTCTACTAAAAACGCCTCAAAAAATATCTAGGCTCAGCATCTCTCCATGCTCACCTCCCACTCTAGCCTGTCATTTCCTCCTACCGCTCTTCAAAACGACTCCAAGAATCCTCACATCCCCAAATGACATGGTCATTTTCTTCCATGACTTCTGGGACTTCAGAGTCCACCAAATGCACACCGGCCACATGGGCCACTTCTCTTTGGCTGCCCTGCTGACTCTTCCTCATCTTCCCAACAACCCAAGAACTGAGCACCCATATCTCATTTTAAAACTCTTCTGTATTATTATACCTTTTAAATTATTGTCATTCATGCCCATGGCTTTCTGTGGTATTATACATGGATGACTACAAAATTGATATTTCCAGCCCTGTTTCTCTCCCTTTCTCCATCCTTGTATATGCAGCTACCCATTGGATAGTAGGATGGGGAACTAGCATCTCGAATATTACATGTCCCAAATAGAACTCTAAATACTCCCTGCCAAACCTGCCCTTCCCTGAAGAGACCATTACCCCAGAGCACAGCACCACTGCTCTCTCAGTTGCTAAGGACAAATATCTTCAAGTCCTATCTGACTCCTGTCTTTCTTATACAGACCCCCATCTAACCCATCAGCAACCTTGCCGATGCTACCTCCAGCTAGACCTTGAATCCGATCACTTCACAGATCCTTCACTTCTATACTCTTGTTCAAACACCATCATCCCTCATGGTGCCTCCAGGCAGCAGCCTCCTGCCCAGTCCTATTCCTTTCACTCTTCAATGTCTAGAATGTTCTCAGCTGATTCTCACACAGCAGCCAGAGTGATCCTTCTAACATTTTTCAGACATAAACCATCTGCCTGCCCATCACATTCACAGTAAAACCCTAAGTCCACTGTGCCCATAGGACTGTCCTGATGTGATTGTGGCCATCTCTCCAAGCACATGTTCTGCTGCCCCGACTATGCCCACAGTGCTGTGGCCAAATGAGCTTCTAGACTGTTCACTCAGGATTATTACTGAGCTCCTGCATCAGGACCTTTGTACATTCTGTTCTTTCTGCCTGGAAGGCTTTCATTCCTTTAAATCTCAGCTCTACTGCCGTCTCTTCTAAGATGGTTTCTCTGCCCACCCTCTTACAATCCGCCATCCCACCGCTCTGCTTGATTTTTGTCCACAGCACTTATCAGAGTAGATTTCAGAGATAGAGATGCCCTGGAGTCCTGGCCCTGTTGCCTTCAATTTTGAACTGTCCTTTACCCCTGACACCAGACCTGGCCTCCCCATTTCCACTTCAGGTGGTCACCACCTCTTATTAGAATAATTAATAGATGTCATACTGGTCTCTTCTGTGCTAGTTACAATGTCATTATTATTCCAATACATTTCAACAGCGATGATTGGATTTGAACCTCACAAACACCCCGTTAGATAAGATAGTTATTATGTCCATCGTGTAGATTGCAATATTCCTTCTCAGACAAGATACTGTATGTACCCAAGGTCATGCTAATTATTAGGAGGAGATTCTGAATGCAGAGTGTTCTATTGTGTGCCTTGCTGCCTCTGGTATGGCCTGTCCGTGGTTCAGGTGAAGCTCTGGCCATTTCATTCCTCACATTTTTATTCAGCAGGTATCATATGTCAGGCACTGTAAAAACAATGAGGGTTTCTTAAATAGAGCCCAGTCGTCATGACCCAGAGTATGAATCTGCAATCCAACACCAATCTGCCTTTTCACAACTACTTCCCAAAGTTTCACATCAGTCACTTCTCAGCAGAATTTGTCACCTTCAGAAATGTTTGTTCCCACTGCATACAATGTTCTTTCTCCTCTCTGTGTCCGCTCTTTCCCGTCTTCAGAGATCAACTCAAACCTCATTCTTCGGTAACAAAACCCAGCTCTATGTAATGCTTTATCCTATGAGCTGTCATGGCATGTTATCTGTAAGTGATCAGTTAACCATCACCACACGTCGGCGGTGTTGGTGTGCAAGTCCACACTCCATGCCCAGCCCGTGATGTCCGTGAAGGCACAGATCATGACTGAAGCACTTGCCAACCCCACCCCATATAGGATCCTGTAGATTGTAGACTCTACCTTTACATTTGCTGAAGAAATGGATGATGAATAAATATTTTAAAATGTTCTCTTTTCTTTAAGTCTTTATTAGAAGATTGGCAGCGCAAAAAAAATCTTATATTTTTATATCTGAAATATGTGAAGTATCTTTGGAAAAATTTAAGGCTTGTTTCTAAGGCTCAGCATATATTTACACCTACTGGCTTTTTAAAATTAAAATAATCATTTTCTCCTCCAGGTACCAAGAAAGTAGCTCAAGGGATTGCAGAATCTAAAGACACAGAAAAAGATTTATAGATACATTATTTCATTCCTGGATTTTATTTCAGCTGTTATCCAAATAGCTTCATTAATTCAGTCCCAAACCCCTTCCACATCTATAGCAGTCCTAGGGGAAATTGAGTTACTAATATAAACTAAGATAACAAATGTTGCTTTTCATCATTGGCTGCATTTTTATAGAAACCTGGAAATGTGTGCTATGAAAACAATGTGAAAAGAGAACATTATACAACTAAAATTCATTTGGCCATTATTGCATTGCTGTGTATTCTGGTTAGTATTTTAGATGCTATTTGCCCTGTGAAAACTTTCTCACTTGAAGCTGCTGTTCCTCAGGCCCCTGTTTAGAGGGTGTCATCATGTGATCTCCTAAAATTCCTGTGTATATAATGCCTAGCATCTGATGCATTCTCAGTCAGTCATTATTAAGCTGAACCTGCAAGTATTTCATGACAGAGGCTTTCATGGGGGTGGGAATTGCCTCATCACTAATGAATGCCATGAAGCTGTGAATTTCAGGTAAAGGAATGATTTTGAAATAGAAATGATTGTGAACGAAATATAAATTTTCAGAGAAGTATTTTGAAGTTGGGCATCGTAGAGCAAAAGGGAGGGTTGAGCTGTTAAGAAGATTATCTAAATGATAAACATTTCAGCATTGTTGTCCTTGTCATTATATCATCTATTTGGTGAGGATACATTTTTTACCAGACACCAGATACTTTTCATATTATTCTTTATCTAATCCTATGACAAAAATATTATTTATCTCCATTTTACAGATAAGAAAATTTAAGTTTAGGAAGAAATAAATGTCCTTGTATCACACAGCAAGTGAGTGGTAAACCTAGAAGTGAAACTCTTCCTGGTTGCAAAATATAAATTGCATTCAGTATGTATCATACATAGCTTCCTGTATGATGGCATAGTCACCATAGATGTAGCAGTGCATTGGTTTCCTACTGCTACTATCTAGGTTAGGATCCATGTCCCCAGAGAGAGTGCTATTCAAAATATTTATCAACTGGTTGTTCCTGGGCACCTCCCAAGGTGAATGCACACTACAGCCAATCAAAATGGACCCTGGCCATATTTTACTGGCATTCTAGCCATTCTGATGCACATTGATTTAACATCAGACGTGGACCTGCTCTGTAAACCTTGAAATGCATACAAAATTACGTGTCCGTGTGTGTGTGTGTATACAGTTTTTACCTGTGAAGAAGTTTGATTTTATTGGGTTATCACTGAGATTTTTCACCTCTAAAAATAGAAAACTTCTGTTGTGTGATAGATGAAATGAATGGGTTTGACTAAAAGAAGATATTTGTATTTAAGAAGCAGTATCAAGACAAAAAAGGAATTTCCGAGGTGAGAGGCATTTGTAGGCATTTGAAAGGTATTTGTGGGGCAGTGGGGCAGAAGAGAAGTGAAGACAGGCTGCAAAGTGGTAGATTCCTGTATTTAGGGGCCAGAAAGATCATTCTTCGTTGGGTAGGGGCTGTACAATACGATGGAGCCTTGTTTTGGAGAGCTGTTTTGTTCTTTATTATTTTTCCAAACCTAATTGAGAAGCAGGCTTCATTCTCTACGCCTCAATTCTAAAGCTTCTGAGACTGTGAGGCTCATTTTTTTCTTATTTTAATTAGTACATATTATTTCCTATTTTTGTATATTTTTAACTTCTATAATCTAGCTGTTTTTTTTCCTCAGTGTAAACATTCTACAGGGGAAAATTTGTTTCTCAGATGTTGTAAAAATAGTTTTGGACTTACTGTATATATTTACTCTGTAATTTGAGAAGTAGGCTGTTATATATCATTTCAAATAATATTTATAAAAACATTATAAATAACTTTATGAAGTTCTCTGAATCAGTCCTCACATCAGGAAAAGTATTTATAGTAAAGTGTTAAATATTTGAAAATGAAATTAGTATATTTAACTTTATTTTATAAAATAGAATGCTCTGCCCTCTAATGAAGTGGCGTATTCACACTCTGTTTGGTATATTGAGGAGCGTTCCAAGTTTTTCTTATTTAGCATCCTTGTTTGTTTACCATTTTCCTTGCATGCTGACTAAGGAATATATAGCTCTAGAAAAAAATTTACAGCACTTATTCCATGCATGTTTCTCCTTGCTTCTGGCCATATTCATTCTGCCTTATCTTTGTTGGTAGTAGCAAAATGTTAAGTTGATAAAATGCTTCCACAAAGATGACATTTTATACCAGTTGCAAACACTCATTTATATTTGAATCTTTATTTAATTAAAGCTGTACTCATATTACTTTCTCTAATATTTCCCAGAATTTTTAGATGCCAACAAAATGTTATCTATTGTAAATAAAATTAAAACTCATTTAAAAAACCTTAGGTATATTAATGATGATGAAGTACTTAATATAAAGCTACCCAGTAAATTCTGATAAAATCTCATCAGGAGTTGTTGCTCTTGAGAATTTTTGTAGCCTGTGGTTTCACATTCATTAGGATCATAAAACCCTTTGATCAGTCCCTATGTGATGTCATCCTTTAGATGATTCTCAAAATGTTAGTTGAGTATACATTTTAAAGCATTCATTTACCATTTAAGTGAATTAGGGCTTGTTAGTCACCTCAGACTGCTAATAAAAGAATATCATAAACTGGGTGGCTTAGAAACAACAGCAATTCTTTCTCAAAGTTCTGGAGGCTGGAACTTCAAGATCAAGGTGCCAGCAGATTAGGTGTCTGGTGAGAAGTTTCTGATAGATGGGCACCTTCTTTATGCAACTCTTATGGAGGAAGAGCCGAGGCAGCTCTCTGGGGCCTCTTTTATAAGGGCCCTAATCCCATCCTTGAGGGCTCTGCCCATGTGACCTAATCACTTCCCAAAGGCCCCCACAGTTAATGCTATCGCATTAGGGATTAGGTTTCCATATATGAATTTTGGGAGGTATACATACATTCAGAAAATAACAGGGCCCAAGACAACTTTTCTTAACAGGATACTTGTAGTATAAATGCACTACTGAAAAGATAATGTGGACTTGCTTTCTCTCCTACTGTAAGGTGTGAGATTGTATAGTCGGCTGGTGCTATGGCTTACAGATGCTGTCTACGTTTGGCCTCTTTCCCATCTCTCTCACTTTTTGCCACATACTATGATCTAGATGTTGTTCTACCATAAAAATCCAATGCTTTGATGCATTATCTGTAGTTCAGTGTATATAGTGTATCTTCAGGCTGTACGACCTCTTAAAAACACAAATATATGCAAAACAGTTAAAGGAACCCCTTTAGTGATTTACTATGATGACTTTTGACCATCCACTTCACACTTTCATTTACTAATTTGACATCTACATATTTTCTGTTATGTGATAGGCATTGAGTAAGGTACTGGCAATGCTGTTGTGAACAGAAGAGACATGGCTCTTGCCCTCAGAAGGCCCACACTGTAGCACTGAAGACATTCAGTAGCTACTGCAGTAAAGCTGAGGGAAGGAAAGCAGAAAGTTCTGGAGGAAATAAGCATAAGTGAGCCCAGTGGAGTCTTTTGGATAAGAAGTCTCACTGAGGATGTGACCTTTCAGTTGAGTGAACATTCTTAACAAGAGAAGTAGGGCTGAAGTAGAGGAGTTGTATCATTCAGAAGAAATAGTGTGAAGAGGTGAGAAGGAATGCAGAGCTCTCATACTGCCATAGCTGGAGTCCCGCAAGTGAAGGGATGAATACCTGCTGCATTTTCATTGTATATTTTAATTGTATATTTATAAGTATGCTAGTAAAGATACCTCTCAAGGATTATGGGATCCATAAGCCTCCATAGGGATGGAACAATCCAAGAATTCTCTTAATTTGCCTTTTTATTTAGTGAAATATTTTAAAATTACAATGTGTTATGCAAAGTAATGGGCAATTTTTATGATTTCTAGGAAAAGTTTTGAATGCAGATTTTCCCTGACTCAACAATGCATATTTTATTATAATGTTTCTTTTCTCATTTGGTTCTCTCAGTTTTTTCACCCCAACTCTTTCTATGGCTATACTTGACCATTGATTCCTGGGATGTGAAATTACGGTATAAGGTACTCACTTCTTTCACTACTTCTAGAGAAACATAGCAAAGAAGAGAAATAATGTTATTTTAGTATGCCTACTGATTTTTGAACCTTTGGGTCTTTAAGTTTCCCTAGATTTGCATTTTTAACTCATCTTTCTCACTCTTCAGCTCCTTTTTGCTAGACAGCAATGAAAGGCGTCATGTTTGGAAAGCAAAAGTTGAGTTGGTAGACTAGCACCTTTTGAATAACAGGCTTTGCATGTTGTGTCTGGGAGAAAAGTCATTTGGCATTGAGTGCATTAGGCAGGTAGTCACAGGTGCAGTGTGCCTTGCCTTTGCAACTTAGTATGAACATTGTATAATTGATTTTGTTACAAAGTTCACCAAGATTATCTGACAGTTATTTCAATGTATGTCTTGAAATCCTTCTGGCTTTGAATAAGTATCCATTTTATTGGTTTAGAAGTCAATAATGTAAAAAGGAAAAGAACTGGGAGCTTGTAACTGAATGTGACACTACAATGGTGCAGATAATATCTTCTGGATTTCAGTTATTAAACATGTTATGTCACAGTATGTACTGGAAGCAATCTACATTTAACTGAATAAATGCAAAGTGCGGTTCAGTGAGAGAACATGGGAAAGTGTAAAATGTAATGTGAGGGAAATATTAAATAAGGGAATGCTCGTACTTCCTAGGGGAAAAAAAAAACAGGAAAATGAATTAGAGTAAAAGAGGAGACTGTTGATTGAACAGACAACGGGGCACAGAAGAGAGATGTTTCTTGATAGATCCAGAGAAATTCAAATTTTAACTCAAGGTGGACCAAGAGTAGCTGCAAAAGCTCAAGAGAAATAAACATTTGGTAGCTGGTCTGCAGGAGGATTAAATGTGGTTTGGAGCCTAGAGGAGAGGAGGGGCTTCTCACAATGAGAAACCTTGCTAAAAATGTACATTTATTTAATGTGTCAGTGAGAAAACTTGTGAAAATATGTGACTTTGCTATTCTAAAATGAAAATGAACCATGGCAACATTGACCACATAATTTGACCTTATCCTAAATAATGATAAACTAAGTGAAGAAGGGTTGTTAAATCAATCGAAACCAATTAAGCCAGTTTTAGGCAGCCACGGTTGAAGGATAAGTAACAATCCTTGAGGGCTTTAGAAAAACAAATTTCAGTATATTAATGCACCATCTATTTCCTGAGTTCCAAAATGACCAGGTACCACTGGCTAAGCCCTGATAACACATCCACACGCAGAACTCTGTGTTTAGTGCTGCTTCCCAGTGGGAATGACAATAAGAAGTCTGTGTCTTGGTCTTTGTCTCTGCAGTGATAAGCATCCATATAGCACATCCATTGTTTCTATCTCTATCTCCCACTGTGCTTTTTCACAGTGTTAAAACAGTTAATAGGTACCCAAAAATATTATTATGTTGCTCAAATTTGCAACCATGTATCATATATGGAGTTGGCCTGTTAGACATCATAATCTACAGAAGCCCTGCTTCTGTGGCTGCCATGTTTTAGGTGAAGCTGTTTCTGGCAATGAAACATCATCCATATCTAAAAGATCTGACGATCTTCATAGAATATAGTATCTCTGACAATTCTCTACCTGTTTTAAATATAGCAATTTATCCTCCAACTGTAATGGAGTCACAAACCTAGACAAGACATGTCTTAGCCGTGAAACAGCCATTTACACCTTCATTCAACAAATACTTACTGAGTACCTGCCATGTATCATCTTTACATGTGAGTTGTGCCTCTGTTTGAAAATTGCCACCAGCTCTACCAGGTTCAATAATTGACTCTTTTATGACTTTCACCATGGTACTTTACCAGAAACAGAAGATGTGTTGCACAGTGACTGCTATTTGTTTGTGTATAAATGACAGGTTGTCAGTAGTTGGGTGGGTAGAGACAAGAAAATAAGTATTGGATCTTTTCCCCAGATTTCTGCAGGGGTAATTGTGTTCTAATCCTTTCTTCTAATCCTCCTTAGAATTCCTGAAACTGAAACAGTGTTTTATTTCTTTCAGCTCAAGTCTTTTGTAGGGAAAAAATATTGTCCCTAATAAAGAAAGATATGATGATAATATTTACATGTTGCAATCAAATAGAACAAAGTTCTGCGCCAGTGAAGAACTCAAAGGAAAATAAAAGATCAAAAGCAGCGCCTCCTTGAGAATGTAAGGGGGGCTGTGTTTCTCCCACAGAGGTGTGGTGCCACCCGTGGACTCACATGCAGTTATTCATGGAGCTCCGGGGCTGGATTCTGAAGCATGTGGAGACAGTCCCTATGGGCTGTATTTAGGGATGTGCTACACGATGTTGGCAGCGTTTTTCCCGTTTCTATGTTTGCTAACTGTTAGTGTCATTCTTATTAAATCAGAACTGAGGACTACGTGTCACATTCCCACAGGACAGCTGGCAGGTTGGAAGGTGGCATTTGAGAGAATTCCTCACTTTCTATAATAATCGTACTTGATGCCGGCAGAGCTTCCTGTGCAAGCATTTGGCACCACTGACCCTCGCTTCCTCTCCAGGCTCCCACTTTCTAAGACTTCCCTGACTTCTTTGACACTTGACTGAGGGATTTCGTTCCTTCTTAGTCATTCTTCCATGACTAACCCTGATTCATTGCTCTGGCTGACTTGCCATGCTCCTCAGCACCCTGAACATGGATGGTCCCAAAGGTTACTTCTTGGCCTCTGTCTTTTCCTTCTTGAAACTCTCCTATCTAGTTGTCTCATACTCCCTCAGAGTGAAATAGACTTATCTGCAGATTCTCCTCAAGTCTTTATTTTTAATCCTGTGGCACTTTCTTGGATGTTAGACAGTTCTCACTTGCTTGAGACAAATGTTCATCTTTATGCTCCCCAGACACCTCAAATTCAATGTCTCCCAGCCACACCCACAATCTCAACGTTCATACTCCATTCACCCAGCCACAGAGCCTGCGGTTATCTTTGATTTTCTCCCTTTTCAATTGCATTTCAAATCAGATTCCAGCTCAAGGGGCTTTTCTTCCTTAATGTCTGCTGTTATTCATCCCTGATTTAGGCTCTTTACAACTTTGTACTTAATGTAGTGTATTGAACTCCCAACCTCACTGATTAAAACCCTGCTCTGTCCCTTTCCCAGCGAGGGAAAGATGGACCCCACTGGGTTTTTGCAGAGGAAATTTTAAGTAGAGAATTCATTACACAGAGTTAGAAAACTGAAAAGCAAAAATGAAATATTAAGGGAATTGAGAGATGCTAACAGCAAAAAGCTCCCACCAGCCCTGGTGTTAATGAAAGGAAGTGGAAGAGAGTAGGTTTATCAGAATCTGAAAGCTCACAGATGAGACTTTTCTCAGAGCTGGGGTTTGAATCATCAAAATGGCATGATGAGGCTAGTTCTCCTTGCTTAAAACAAACTAGAGGCTGGAAACAACAGCTGGTGCTTGGACTAAGTGCTGCTTCTGGGAGAAGCAATTGTTGCTTGGGTTGTGTGCTGCTGCCAGAGTGATACTTACAGGGCAATCAACTCAACAGGAAGAAGCCCCTTCTCCCTTCTCTTGTTTTCCAGTCTCCCTCTAGTGCCTCCTCTCGGTATAGTCTAACAAGAAACTAGCTGTTAAGAGTTTTGAGTAATTTAATGTCAAAACATGAGAGAATGGAATACAAATGGTGGGTTTTGTTGTTAGAAACAATAGTTAAATAATTCATATGGACCAACCCTTTGGGTCCACACTGACCATATCTTTTCAGAATGTATACTGTTTTGCACATACTCAAACTTCCTTTTCATAACAGTAAATACTACATGGATATACCTAATAAAAAAATAACTATTCATTCAAAGACTCTCTTGGCCTCTCCTAAACAATGGAAGACACAATTTCCAACCATCACACTATCCTTGTCTAAAAGATGTTAATTTCTCTTGTAGTTTCATCTCAGTTGCAACAGAATCTTATAACCTAAAGAATAACTTAAATGATAAAGTTAACCACAAAATTACAAACATATAAGTAACTAGCGGTGGTAAAGAAGAAGTGAAATATTAGTTACTATATACATACATATATTTACACTGTATTCCTATAACTGATAAGTTTATATTTGTTTATAACATCTCTTTTCTACAGTTCCTCTTCTATTACCTTTTCCTTCAGCCATAATCTGTTTGGAGGTTGCCTTTTTTTTCCATTGTATAATGTGACCCAAATCTTCATTCCTGAAAGCTCTAAATACCCAACAGTTTAATGCTTATTGGTTGCCATAGTTTTCATTAACTTGTACTTTTGGACATGGAAATACCGTGAGGTGCCACAGGAATTCCCTGTACGTGAGATGCATTTCTCTCCCTCACTATTGTGCAGTAGCAATTCAGTTTTCCCCTAGAAATTGTGACCAGCATCTCAGGCAACATAGTATCCCCCTTTTTTTCTTGTTACTTCAGTGTTTAAGGAACTCGAAATGGGCAAGTACCAGTGTCAACCTTTTCTTTTTTTTTTTTTTTTGAACAATTTTTGTTTCTCTTGGTGGAAACCTTGCCCTCTTGGGTAGGAAGAAATTTAAACCAGCAGAGCCCAGAGTTGAGAAGACAGGAATGAAACGTTCTGTGAATGAGTTATTAGATATAGTAGTGAAAGCAGCCACTCCCACATCATCCACTTGATTCTGCAGGTGTGTTTTCTGGCAGTGAGAGAAGCAGCACCATATATTGGTTGCTGGGTCAGAGCATATATAAGAATTCAAATATATATCAGAGATAGATAGATAGATAGATAGATAGATAGATAGATAGATAGATAGATAGATAGACAGACAGATAAATAGATAGAGAGAACAGATCGAGCCCCAGGCTATCCAAATGTTGTCACTTACTGACACTACCATAAGGCTTTTCTAGGTCAGTCAACAGTCCATCAGCCCAGCTGCTTCTGGGAGACTTGATAATATGAGAAAAGCCAATGGACATGACCCCACTGCCATACTTCCTTTGCAGCAAAATGAGTTCATTGTTCTGAAGCATGTGTGTGAGCGCCATATCGTGACTAGGACATTCTATAATCCTGTAGACAATGATTTTTCTAGAAACAAGGCACACAGGAACGGTGAATACATACCCCAAATAAATGCCTTTTCCAGCGAGGACCGTTTGCTGCCTCCTGCATAATGTAAGGGTCCAAAGTAATCGACCTGCTCCAAAGAGGCCCCTTCTGGGGGAATTGTGCCCTGTTCCATGCCGAGCACTCACTGCTGCAGGAGATGAGCACACAGGAGTGTTGGTAGCAGATCAGCCTTGGCGAGAGGAGGTTGCATGCTGCCCAAGCATAGCTCTGTCTTTGCCACAGGATTCATCTGGTAAATAGGAGAGGCTGAGGAAAGAGGCTCCGTGACATTCACAGGGTGGGTTCTCTTGTTGGCCTGATTACTGACAGCCTCCTCTGCAGTGAACCCCCTTTAGTGAGCATTTCTATGGAACGCAGATATCTTTACATTGGAGACTCAGTTTTGAGGATTCAGTAAGAACAATTTGTTTTCAGCCTTCTAATCCCATTCTTTCCAAGCCCCTTACCTTCCAACCAGACCCTTAATGATCACCAAATAATCACTGTTTCCTATACTTCTATCTCAGTCTTGACCAAGTAAATAACCACATTCTGCATCAACCAATGTTTTAGTGACAGTATATCGTACTGCCTCATCTGTAAATAAGGCCTGAGGTTTTTTATTCCTATGTCATTTGGTCAAAGTTCTCTCTCCTAGGAGTCCGCAGGTATGAGCTGAGCCAGCAGAGATGCAGCAGGCCAGCTCTCATCCCCTTCATCATGGCCACCCCACATGGTTTGTTTATGTTCATAGAGTTAGGTGTTTAGTCTGTATCAGGACCCACCAGCTAACCACAACAGAACCTCTGTTTGTCGTAGACATTGACATATAATTGTATCTGTTGGATCATGAGGCCCTTTTCAAGGCAAAGCAGCTTGCACTGCCATCTGAATCTGTAGCAGTCCTCTCTTGCCCAAGACTCCAATCAAAACTGGTAGTCTTACACATTTCTTGATAAATGGGTGAAAGCAGTACAAGTGACATATAAGCCCAAGGAGGCCCATCACTTACTGTCCCTCTTTTTTGGTGGTAAGCACATCGCAAGTTCCAGAAACTCACCTTTTAACTTGGAGGGTATATCCTCACATGCTCAGAACCATTCAACCCCAAGAACTTCACTAAAACGATGGTCCCTACATTTTCATGGGCTTCATTTTCCACCGGTTGACATACATCTTATTCAGACATTTAAGGTATTTGCTATTTTCTGTTTATCTGGTCTGTGTGGTACATGTTGTCAGTATAGTTAGTTTTAGGTAAACATGATCAACATTTCTGCAAATGTAGTCAGGACTAAGAGCAGGAGAGTTGACATCACCCAGAGAAAAGTGAAGGTGCTATGTGGACCTGACCAAGCAAAAGCAAATGACTTCTGGTGATCCTTGAAAGTTGCTATAAATTAATTTGCCTGATCAAAAGGTGTAAACTGCCAGATGCCAGGAGCTTTGTTTATTTGTTCCAGTGAAAATATCATATCTGGAAGAGCAGCTGCAATTGCAATCACAAGCTAAATAAATTTATGGTAATTCACAATTATTCTCTAGACCCAACTACTTTGTGCGTGGGCCAAACAGGTGAGTTAAATGAGTAAGTAGATGAGACTTGCCTTTTTCAAATCTTCGACAGAGATCTTAATCGTTGCCCTTCCCCTAGCAATATTAACATCCTCTGGTAGGAAGGTGATATTTTAGAGGCCTCATGGCTCTGGTTTAATATCACTCATACCAGGGGGCAGAGAGACATGCAGGAATTCTGCCAGTTGCTGAAAATGTCTTTTCTAATTACATATTCAGGAACTAGAAAAATAACCAAGTGATGCATTTCTGAACCTTCTGGAATCTCTGTGGAATAGACGTGGACCTCATCCATTTATCTCCTTACCACCATAAGCCTCCACTTTGGTGACCAAAATGGAGTTTTAGTTACCATGAATTGGCTGCAGTTCAGAGCTGATAACCCTGAGCGGAAATGTATGTTTCCCTTACTCCAGCTCACAGTTGTCCTATTAGGTGATAGTCCTTGCAATACCTACCTATGATGATAGAAACGATGATGACAAGGACTATGGGGTTAAATGGCTAGAAGTCTAGTGATAGGAAATCATAAACTCAGGGTACTTTTTATAAAAAATAAATGGGCCAAGCACAGTGGCTCACGCCTATAATCCCAACACCTTGGGAGGATGAAGAGGGTGAATTGCTTGAGCCCAGGAGTTCCATACCAGGCTTGGCAACAGGGTGAAACCTTGTCTCTGCAAAAAAATGTGAAAATTAGCTGGGTGTGCTTGTGGTCCCAGTTACTCGTCGATGTGGGGGGATCACTGGAGCCTGAGAAGTTGAGGCTGCAGTGGGCCATAGTCTCGCCACTGAACTCCAGTCTGGACGAGAGAGCAAGACCCTACCTGAAATAACAACAAGAACAACAACAACAAAACAGACAACTTCTATTTTGGCCTGAAGAACTAAAAAGATAATAATAACTTTCTCCCCTCTTAGTCATAGGGCTGACTTGCAGAAAATAACATCCAAAATGTTACAGAATTACAATTAAGTTCAAGAACCTTCAAACAGCCTTGTGTGTGAAAGTTAGAGGAGTGATTGGCAAGATATTGGACCCTGAGACTGGAATGGATCATCTGAATAGATTCAGACAAAGCTGATTTTGAATTTCCAAATCTCTCTGATTCTCCCCTCCCGGAGAAAGCAGCCCTTCTCCCCTCCTTCAAGCCTTCTTGCCTAAAGACCTTGCCGCTAGCTCCTTAGAGGGGCAAGATAAACTGTTCTTGAAATTGGCAAAAGAAGCCAGAGATGGGGAAAAAACAGCTGCTTCGGGACAGTACGCCACTGCTGGGGAGCTTGTGCTCATGTGATTTTGCTGACACAAACAGCAAGCAGACAGGAATAAGGAAGTTCCTTTGCCTCTTCTCCTGCATTGTGAATTCCTGCCTCCTGTTGACAGGAGCTCACCAAATCCAGCTGGCAAAACATTTTGGGAAAAGTAGTTGGCATAGTTGTGTCTACAGCATCCAGAGCAGAGTGTGGAAGAGTTTGGAGGTGAGAGAAAATGTCTGAATACCTGACAGCCCTGCCCAGCCTTCAAGGCAAAACACGGGTTGGCAGCTTATTCACAGTCCTTTCCCTGATCATCCCGAGGCCCCTTGATTTAAAGCCCTGTAGACTTTGTGCCAATCGCAGGATTACCGAGCGCTTCCTGCAGTGCTTTGGAACAAAGTCTGTCATGTTTTCTCATAACTAATAAGGTATCTTCACTTCCTTTCTAAGAAGAAAAAGCGTGCTTTTTCTTTGGGTCTACCAGGATCCACGGCAACTTGTTAAAGGAAATCTTTGAAGGTATCTATTCTGAAGTAGAAATTCACCCTCATTTACTACTATAATATCTATCTGATTAGTTCGCTTCCCTGTGCTTATTCCATAACCAGTAAGCATACCTCATTTCAACCAGCCATTTTGAACATGTGTGCTGTTGGTCACAAATGCAACAGGATGACCTGCGGATGTGGCCAGATGAGTTATTATCATAATTAGAAAAGCGAGTCTGTGTATGCTCTAGACTGGCAGCGTGACCAGGAAGCATCATCACCTTTGTGTTCAAAGGCCAGGGCACCTCCATGCCCATGTTGCTAATGTCAAGTGTTGCTTATGGGAGTTCCACGTTATTCAGAGAATCGTAGGCTTTTTAACTTTTTTGTAATGCACTGGTTACCTTATAAATGAAAGCAAATATTAAATACTCTTTTGGTTGTGGTTGGTTATTTGGCTGTAAAAGAGCACCTGTTAATGTTGCTGATTTTATTAACTCCTCATTGGGCATTTCAAGGTTAGGACTTCAGGCCTTTTGCTTGGCACTGACTGAGCAGCCACAGCTTCATGTGTACCTGCCATGTGTTTGTAAAAATGAAGCAAATACATTCATGTATAATATTGAAAACTAGGGAAGGCATTTAATTTTAAGAATGTAGTATGCTCTAAGCTGAAATGTTTACTTCTTTTTAATGTGACCATACTCTCTTTTTTTTTTTTTTTTTTTGAGATGGAGTCTTGCTCTGTAGCCCAGGCTGGAGTGCAGTGGCGTGATCTTGGCTTACTGCAAGCTCCGCCTCCCGGGTTCACACCATTCACCTGTCTCAGTCTCCTGAGTAGCTGGGACTACAGGCACCAGCCACCACACCTGGCTAATTTTTTTTTTTTTTTTTTTTGTATTTTTAGTGGAAACAGGGTTTCACCACATTAGCCCGGATGGTCTTGATTTCCTGACCTTGTGATCCACCCACCTTGGCCTCCCAAAGTGATGGCATTACAGGCGTGAGCCACCACGCCCGGCCTAACTATACTCATTTTTCAAATTTGAAATGTAAATGAAAATGTTTCACTCTTGTCACCCAGACTGGAGTGCAACAGCATGATTTTGGCTCACTGCGAGCTCTACCTCCCAGGTTCAAGCAATTCTCCTGCCTCAACCTCCCAATTGGCTGGGATTACAGGTGTGTGCCACCATGCCTGGCTAATTTTGTATTTTAATAGAGACAAGGTTTCCCCATGTTGGCCACGCTGGTCATGAACTCCTGACCTCAGGTAATCCACCCATCTCAGCCTCCCAAAGTGCTGGGATTATAGGCATGAGCCACCGCATCAGCCCAAAAATGTTTACTTTTAAATATTTGATTTCCATCAGTTGCATTCACTCAGATGTTTCTCTCTGTGCATAGAGGTAAAAGGCTTGTCCTCAAACCTGGATCCAGAAAGGATGGAGCCTGGAACCTGTGTTGGGATTCCATCTTGAGGCCGTTGTTCATGCAGAACTGCATTAGTGTGAATGAATCAAGCTGCAGTGCAGAAGGAAGTCAGCAGGTTCTGACACAATCTCAAGAGCTGGTCAGAGCATAGGAGTTACTGAGCAGCCTTTACAGGGACTTGGTCTGTACCTTCACCCCAATTTTCCCCACTTACTGAGGGAAACTTGGCTTGGAAATGCATAGGTCTTTCTCGCAGGCTCATTCAATTTCACTTTTACTATAGTTCACATGGCCGGGGTGCAGGGAAAGGGCCACAGCGTGGGATCTGTGATTAAGTCTCCCCTAGGCTTAGGCCCTTAGGCGAAAGCCTACGCCTAGTAGACTGCAAGCATATGTCAGACTGCTTGGGTATCTCATCCTGAACATGACTCCCACTTGGAATCCCATACCTTTCTCTAGAATTGTCTGATGCAAAACCATTTACGTGCCAGCGTAATGAGATTTAAAATCATTCTTCATTATCTATTTTAAGCCCCACCTTCTCTCCCTTCCCACTTTAAGAAGCTTTTTCTTTCCCTGCTTTGTGTTTATGATTTAAAGTAGTTTTATGTCATCATGAATTACAGCTGCTTTCCCACAGTGATTTACATTTTTATGTGTTACTCAGAAACTATCCTAGACAGTTTGATTAAACATACTTCACTGAGCTGAAACTCTACCTTCTATCCTGTTGTCTGCTGAAGTTTGGAATGGATGCTGTCATTCAGTTAAAAATCCTTCAGTCCCTCTGCAGTATAAGCAGACTAAAACACACATCCCTGGATTTGTTATTATTTGATCTTTGCAGTCTGGTGCAACGTATTCCTTTCCAACATTTGCCCACATTTCAACTCCATCACTCAACTCAAAACTCCGCTACGTTCTCCACCCATCTAAATGACTTTAATGCCTGTGCATATCTCTGCAATTTCACTTATTTCAGTGTATTGCTGTTCTATATTTCCTATTCTCTGCCTGTCTAGACTGTGAGCACCTTACATAGAGCTATTTGTTTTATCTCTGAACCCGTAGTGACTTATCGTAGTGACAGGCAGACAGTACACACTCAGTCTAAATGTGCAGCGTAAATGTATATAGGATGTAATGTACACATGTGCTCTCCTCCCTTAAGACACAGTAAATGGTTAGCAGATTGGATTGTAGCCAATTGAAAAGGGCGTGACAAAAAGCCTGTGAGGCCAAGGCTCAGCCATCTTCTTTTTCTTACACACATCTTTATGATATCTGCCCTTTCCTAGAGAGCTGTTTCATGCCAGAATCATAATGCAGAAATTGATCAGCAATTGAAACCCAAATCTGCCGGTAAGCCAGTGACGTTTGGGACACTCAAGTAGGAATTGTTTGCATGTTGTGATCAATGGATTGCTTGTTGACTTTTCTGTGTATTCAGTTAAATAAGTCACATTGTACAAGATCCTTATGTGGCCTGCAGTTTATTAATCAAATTTTACTCCCTTAGAATGGATTTTAAAAGCTTGTTAAATCAAGTAAATTGAAATATTTGGCGATTATTCTTAATGATTGTATATCTATACCCCCTGCCCAAGGGTAATATGTCAGCCCATCAAGTTTGCCGAAGGGTAAATTTGATCTACAAATAAGGAGGGATTCTTCTTCTTCTGAATTCCTATCTATATCTTTTAAAGTATGAAGAGTGGGCAGTGGCCCTGTAAATTGTGAGGTGGCTTTTTATAGAGACGGGAAGTAAAACATCTCTGAATTCCCAGTGGAAAAAAGATGCCGTGGAGAGTGTATTTTAAACTCTAAAATAAATGGGTAACTCAGATCAATCTTTTTAGCTAGTGCTATTGATGTATGCAGCACCAAAGGATATTTGGTCCTAGCAAGATTACTCTACTGCCAGTTACAGCTGGGAAGTAGGGGGTCTACTTCAGACACCTGCTTTTATCTATCTCCAGAAGCCATCTTGACCCATATGGGCTCCTGCCAGCTGATTTTTTCATGGGTTTAGATGATCCTCTGAACACTCAAGGCCTCTGATTTGGACAAAGCTCATGACAAACACCCCTTGCTTTCCTTCTCTCAAAGTCATCTCTCAGATAACACTTGGGAAATATTTTAAAATTTCATTTGACTTTTTAATAAAGACTACGCTGTCCTGGGGTAGCTACCAGTCCTGGGATAATTTAGAGTCCAATATTTTAAGCAAAAGGAGTAAGTATTTGACTTTCAGACATAAACGAAAGATTAGTAATGAAAATTGTGTACATATATACATATACATAAGCATAACTCTTGCAAATCCTGTAACACATGTACTACACACCCCTGTCCCTTCATTGACCACAGTGCTTATTTCCAACAGGTGGAGGCTAATTTAACTGATGTGAGACACTTAAGAAGATTCTCTTTTCATGTTTAATAGCATAAGTTCTAATAAATGGCATCCTGGATCATAATGTTGACTTTACGGGAAAGGAGACATTACCTTCTAATGAAAAATCTGCCATGAATGAATCATTCATAATTTGTTGAATAATCATTTGCACTTGGATGCATTTTACAGTGTGCAGCAGAATGTAATCATGCCTGATGACCTTTGAGCATTCTTTTAGATCGGGTCTTTCCAAGTGTAGCCTCTGCTCAGCAAAGACATGATATTTCATATGGCTTAATACATAGAAATGACCAGTTACATAAGGCACAGCTTCATCTCATCCTTTTATAGGATGATGTCAGATCATTTGTCCAAAATTTCTGTAGGATTTGTGTAATATGAACTTGAAGCCTGCTTTCATGAAAGCCTGCTTCCATTGTCATGAAAATGAAAGTATTACATTGGTTTTAAATGATGAAATCGGTGAATCAGTTCTCTGAGAGGCAGATATATGCAGGACATCACGGTGTGTTTTCTTTTCTTTGAGACAGGCTCTTGCTCTGTTGTGCAGGGTGGAGTGCAGTGGCACGACCATGGCTCACTGCAGCCTTGACCTCCCCACCTCAGCCTCCCGAGTAGCTGGCACCACAGGTATGCACCATGATACTCAGCTTTTTTTTTTTTTTTTGATTTTGTAAAGATTGGGGGTCTCACTATGTTTCTGAGGCTGGTCTTGAACTCCAGGGCTCAAGTGATCCTCCTATCTTAGCTCAAGTGATCCTCCTGTCTTAGCTCAAGTGATCCTCCTGTCTTAGCTCAAGTGATCCTCCTGTCGTAGACTCCCAAAGTGCTGGGATTATAAACATGAGCCACTGCGCCCGGCCTAGGACATTATCTAAAGTGTGATGGAAGACCTAATTACTGTCCTCAAAGTGCTTACAATTCAGGTTGGGGAGCGCATATCTAAAGGAAGCTTTATATTTTTGTGATGACAAGGACTTCTAGAAGATACTGTATTGGGCCAAATAAAGCAAAAAAGTAAACTTCAATTCTTTTGTGACTTTTTGTGTTACTTTATCTTCTTTAATATGTGGTAATTTAATAAGAATCTTCAATATGGTATGAGAAACTTAGGTATTCTGTGTAAAAAAAAAAGTCCTAGTAATTGTATAGACACGAATACCTATAAAATATTATCTGTTTCATAGCAAATCCTTTCAAAAAACTTTAGACTGGGACATCATTTTCCACATGAAAAGGTCTGGTCTTTAAGAATGTTACCACAATAGTTAGCATAAAGTTGGATTTGTAAATGGATTTTGAATGTCAAGTGTTGTTTGAAGGTTGCAAAGATATTCGAGTTTTCACATCCCTATTCAACTGTTCCAGTGTGGAAATGTGCTCTCTGTATTAGTCCAATATTTTGTTTCACATCTCTATTCAACTTTTCCAATGTGGAAATGTGCTCTCTCTATTAGTCCCATATGTTTTTAGATACAAGTATTGGGAGTGTTGAATGGAGATAAACAATTTGGCTTAAAAATCAGAAAATTGGCTTAGATTCATAGGTCTCTCTGATCATGTCTTGGCTACTGTTATTCTGGATGACTTCAGTAGCTCACTTTGATTCTCTGTATCTGGAACACAGTTTCTGCTTTCAGAGACATTGGAAAGAAACTTTGGATTCAACAATTGGTGGTAGAATTCTGTTGAGTTATGGAAGCAAGACTGGAAGGCCCCAGGGCAATAAACTAAAGTGTGGAAAATCCAGCTGCTCAGAGGCTTGGCATACTGAAAAACGATTTAATTCAATCATCAGAAACTTCTGGTTTTTTAGTTTCTTTCTCCAGGAAAATTTTTCTCCAATTTTTTTTTTTTTTTTAATTGCGAGACTGTAGAAAACTTGAAAGACTAGTACAGTATCACAGTGATTTACTCTATGCATCATTTCTTTGTCTTTTGACCTACTTGTCTTCCTTCTCACACACAAATACCCATGCTACACACACCCCACACTCACACGAAATATGATACATGTGTGTATATATGTGAGCGTGCACGTCCATGCATGTGTGTTTGTTGGTGGATTTGTTTGAAAGTTGTAGCGTGCATCTCTTTTTTTTTAGACAGAGTCTCACTCTGTTGCCCAGGCTGTAGTGCAGTGGTGCAATCTCGGCTCACTGCAAGCTCTGCCTCCCAGGTTCATGCCATTCTCCTGCCTCAGCCTCCCGAGTAGCTGGGACTACAGATGCATGCCACAATGCCCGGCTAATTTTTTGTATTTTTAGTAGAGACAGGGTTTCACCGTGTTAGCCAGGATGGTCTCGATCTCCTGACCTCGTGATCCACCCACTTTGGCCTCCCAAAGTGCTGGGATTAAAGGCGTGATCCACTGTGCCCAGCCAGCTTGCATCTCTTAAGTGCAAAGTCATCCTGTCCCATCACCATGCCTGTACATTGACTCAGTGATATTATTTCATGGGCAGCCCTTGTGCACATCTTCCCATCCATCTCTGAACATCTTCTGTGGACATCTGTTTTTCTTCTCCCGGTTGAGGCGAAGCCCACACGTTGCATTTGGCGGTCTGGTCATGTCAGCTGCAACTTCCTGCCACTTTTTGTCTGTCTCAACTCTGACATATTTAAAGACGTCAGGCCAGTCCTTTTTTGGGATATCCCACAATCTGGATTTGTCCTGCCGTTTTCCTCATGGTATGTTCTGGTGAATCGTGTGTGGCAAGACCATTTCCTAGAGGGTGTGTACTTTACATTACATCCCATCAGCAGCACAGAACACCAGCTCATCTGGTGGCATTTGTGATCCCCAATAGCTTCTGATCTGATAAAGTCTCTCCCTTGTGACTTTCATACTCGAAAGGACATCGCCTGTTTCAAAGCTGCCTTTTTCTTATGCAATTAGTAGATAAGATGTGGGGTACTGCTTTCAGACCATGTCAAGATCCTATTCTTCAATGGTCTTTTTAAGGATTCATTTCTATTTCTTCCCAAATAAATAATTGCATTTGTGGTTTCCAAAAAATCAGAAAGATTTATAATTATATTTTGTTTACATTTATCGTTTAGCATTCTTCTTTAAAGAATAGTTTGAGAAAAATGAACCCCTTTAAATCAGCTCCTACATAGTTTTGATATGTCCACATTGGTCTTTGAGTCCTTGCTTTTTGGCACAGAAGTTCCAGGTTCATCTTCTATTTACCAAACCCTAGGATCTGGCTGTTACATTTAAACATAAACGTTACTACCAATATTTTTGCTTCTAGACCATTTTACTATATGGTAGAATATGTGTATGTGTGTCTGTGTGCATTAATGAGTTCATTCATATAACTTCAAGAATAGAATTCTCTATTGCTTTTCCACATTCAGTATTCATATCTACCTTTTCCCACAGTGAGAACCCACATTACCATAAACATCAATATATTAATTTATTTCTTTTATCCCATAGTACACATACATAGTACATTCAAAAGAATTTTGAAATTGATTAAAACTCAAACTGTTGCAAACAACAAACTTATGAACAGAATTCAACATAGTGTTAAGTAAAACACAGGATTTATGTTAATATTTCTAGACAGTGTTTGCTAAATGATTCACGGTATGTAATTGGCATATGATGTTAATTGAATTTGACAAGTGAAACAATGACTAATTTAAGCTTGGGGTTATTGTATATGCATCAGATCCTGAGTAATGTCCAATATACACCTACAGCAACAGTACCAGGAAACAGTTTGACTCATAAACAGCTGAGAAGGCGGTAAATAAAATAAAAAGCAATCTTTGTATAAGTGCTCATTGGATGTTGGATAGTGTTTAAGGGATAGCATCTGCAGAGAGGAAGAACTTGGCCAAGACAGCTCCTGTATTAATATATCAGACTATAAATAACAGAGGAGTGCACACTTTGACTCCTAACTTCTCACTAAGAACTGGTGAAAACTGCAAACACATAAACACCCTATTTCTGCTGAGCTCATGGAGTCAACTCTGTTTACTCATCTGTAGCTTTCCTTCCTTGGTCCAGGATCCAAAGAGCCATAGCTGGTCCCTGTATCATCCCTGCCCCTCATTGTCCTGGCCAGGGCTGCCTTGCGTCCTCACTCATTATTACTTGTATAAAGTCCTGAATTTCTGCATATGCAGTGTTTCGTCATTGGCTATTACTAAGTCAGTTGTATTTTCCAATGGATTTTATAAAGGATCTACTTCCTGAATACAGCTTTTCTCTCTCTTTGTATATTCTTCCAACCTTGTAACTTTCTTTGTCTTACTGATGTAGGAGGTGGAAGTCAACTCTGGAGGCAGGGCTCAGGCACTGGACCAAATTGAGGACTAGCTAAAATAGGGCTGGGCTGGAAGCAGCTTTCCACATGACACACCCACCAGGGTGCTGTGTCAGTTTCCCATTGCCACGGCAACACTTGGGAGTTACTGCCCCTTTTCACCGCAACAACTTCGTGACCCTTTTCTAGAAATTTCTGCTTAATCCACCCCAATGAAATTAAAAGTGGGTGTAAATATGGCTGCAGTGCTGCCTCTGAGCTGCTACCCTAGCACACTGCCTACAGGGTAGCGCTGCTGCTGCTGTACACCGCCACTTCAGTAAACATTGCTTTTTAACACCACTGACTTGCCCCTCAATTCCTTCCTGGGCAAAGTCAAGAACCCTCCTCAGCTAAGCCCCAGTTGTGGGTCTCACCTGTCCTGTGTCACTGCTACTATAATTAGTGAGTTTGTTCCTGTGATGGTGATGAAATCTATCTAGTCCTACTCAGGACCATCCTATGAAGACTGACTTCTCAACTGTGAATGCAGGAAAATCCCCATCCTTCACAAATAGGTCTTCCGTTCGCCGTTCTTTGTCACTGCACTCAGCATCTTTATTGGCTGCTGGGCCTATGTTTAACCCTGTCACACCAACAATTTAATGATGTTTTTAATATTACATATGTAGTAGTTAGAGAACTTTAGAATTCAGTCTAATTATCTATTTTAAATACTCTGCAATTTGAATTCCTGCTGTATTTCAGCTTTTGTTGTTGTTTTCATGGTGGTTGGTAGGAAACACTGACATTTCATAAAATGTGCGATTTGCTAAGGAAAGGGTTTCTGAAAATTAGTTCAGATGAAATATGCATAATTGTAGTAAATACACACATGATCTGGATGTAATACTTAGTGAAGTGAGCTGGTTCCTAGTGCATTTAGTGAGGCTAGGTCACAGAAAGAAGCAGTCCTCCCATGGGGAAGCTCCCAGAGGAATAGATTCAAAGGGCTGTAAAGGGCTGTGTCTTCTGGAACAAAGGCATGCTTGTCTTTCTCTTTTTGCTTGGCATTGGCATGTGGAACCATTTGCGTAGATTCCCAACATTAAGCATAATGGCAAATCTTCCCCTGTGAAGCAGGAGAGTGGGATGTTTGAAAACCAGGTACATGTTTGAGCAAAGTGAACATAGGTGTCCCCAAGCAAAGGCATTTGACATATCCTTTCTTGAATGAACAGATAAAAATGCATCCATATGTAATAAGTAATATATTAAAGAAGTGCATAATATATATTAAATATACATAATATGTATTTCCTTCCTTCTTCCCTTCCTTCATTCCCTCTTTCTTTCTTTTGCAAACGAATTTTGGGCTTGGAACTTAGATTCTATGGGGTTTTCATTTAGAGAAAAAGTCAAAAACTGATGTTGTTTTTTGACAAACTTGGGAGTAAGAAATAGGAAACGTTCATGGAAAAGCTGGACAGAATCGTTAGGATCTGGGGTTTGCCTGCCCGGATAGACACATCTTCGTGATTTTCCTGGTAACTTTGCACACAACTATGCCTGACGCCTAGTTCACAGCAACAGGAAAAGAGAAAAAGGAACAGGTTGTTGAGGAGACACCTTAGCGATATAACAGTAACAACAGCCAGGGTTAACAAAGGCATGTACCTCTCCTGGTCAGCGTTATAAAGTTGCTGACTGGGCCATGCTTTAATCTCCAAAATGATACACTCTTCTGTTCTCTCTCATTTAAAAGATTACTTATTTGCTTTATAAATTAACCACTACTTGGTACAACTTTTTATTCATTTGTTTATTTTGAGACAGAGTCTCGCTCTGTCACCCAGGCTGGAGTACAGAGGTGCGATCTCGGCTCATTGCAACCTCCACCTCCTGCATTCATGCCATACTCCTGCCTCAGCCTCCTGAGTAGCTGGGATTACAGGTGCCTGCCACCGTGCCCGGCTAATTTTTGTATTTTTAGTAAAGACAGGGTTTCACCATGTTGGCCAGGCTGGTCTCGAACTCCTGACCTCAAGTGATGCTCCCCCATTGACCTCCCAAAGTGCTGGGATTACAGGCCTGAACCACTGAGCCCGGCCCTCAACCTTTTATTTTTAAGCAAGGAATCTTGGTACTCACTCAAGAGTTGTACCTGATGGGGGTTGTGAGAAACTGTTTAAATGAAAACTGTTCCCATTTTTTTCTTCTAAACCTACGCTCACCTCTGAGTGAGACTCTTGGAGCGTGGGGAATATGGATAGGTTGAGTGACACTGAGCTCCTCATGTGTATTGAAAGAGCAGATGCACGGGTAACCTGAAGCTTTTGAACTGAGAAATTTTCCTACTCATAAGAATTCTGGAAAGTGAATAGTAACGGCTGGGCAGCAAGACCCTCACATTGCCTTTTTGCCCTTCTGGGCTAGTCAGTCAAGACTGGAGTGCAGACATTGTGACACCTGTGTCCTGAGTAACACAGGAAATGACTCTAGTTCAGTCCCCAGCACAAGGTCAGACGTATGCCAGGGGAAGGTATTGGTTAGAGGCATGGAGCTCTATTTCGAATGCGAATGGTTTTCCTTTCCATGAACTTGTTAAAGTTGTTCTGTGCTGCCACGGTATTGCCTTGTGCAAATCTTCTGATTTGTGCAAAGTCCCAGAAGAAATGACGATAGAATGCTGCTCTCCTCCTAAGTAAAATGAAGAAGTGCCTAAGAGAAACAGATGATTCAAAATCCTTTTAAAAATAGATATTAATAGAGTTGAAATATTTAGGTTATTTCAACTGCTTGGTTGTATTACCATTTAAAATATCTTTAATCATGGATGTAGTACATGCTTTCCTGTTTTCTTCATAAAATGAAAAAGAAAAAAAAAGAATTCACTCTCTCATGTCCTCAGTTCTGTTCCCCAGAGTTAGCCACTTGTGCATGTTTCTCCACTTAGTTCTTTTGGGGATTATCATCATCTCGGAGCTATTGATTTATCAACATTAAAATATGCACATTCACCCCCCACCTTGAAAACCTAATAATTCAGCATTCTTTGCCCCACATCCCTTCTCCCAGCCTGTTCCCATTGTTAGTTAATTTATCCAACCTCTTCCCATACTTACGGGAGCTGTAATCATCAAGTGCATTGTTACTTTGAACGACATACTTTAACTTTGATGTATTCAACAAACTTTGATGGAACTTATCAACCAATCATTTTCTATCCACATTTTTCACCACTTTTTTCTCTCCTCCTAAATTCTGTCCAATGTACTAATACAGTTACATTGACAAGGTTTATAAGATTGTATTATGTGGCCGGGCAAGTATGTCTGATGATCCATGAGAAAGAAATGATATTTGAATGTTTCTCAGCCTGTACTAGTCATTAATAATGTTCCAAACCTGAGTTTATAGGAGATATCAGTTACTAAAAATCTTACCATATTTTAGTTTGTTTCATATTTGGTTCAAATTTATGCCTTTCTTTTACTGCTGTATTTTTCTCAGAGAAATTGATTTTTATTTTTCTTACTGGTGGAAGAAACATATGCCCTTATGTTATAGTTAAGAATATCTGGGCCGGGTGTGGTGGCTCATGCCTGTAATCCCAGCACTTTGGGAGGCCAAGGCGGGCAGATCACGTGAGGTCAGGAGTTTGAGACCAGCCTGCCCAACGTGGTAAAACCCCATCTCTACTAAAAATACAAAAATTAGCCAGGTGGTGGCACACGCCTGTAGTCCCAGCTACTTCGGAGGCTGAGGCAGGAGAATTGCTTGAACCCAGGAAGTGGAGGTTGCAGTGAGCCGAAATCACGCCATTGCACTCCAGCCTGGGCAATAAGAGTGAGACTCCATCTTTAAAAAAACGAATATTGATGTTTATATTTGTAGAATTTGTTGTCATATAATCTCCTTTCTCCTTGAAGTCATTATTTATTAGTTACATTCTTTATTTTGATGTGGTTTGGCTGTGTTGATAGCATTTCTCTCCCAATTTGAAGGCACTACTCTTCTAAAACTTGGCACTGCTATTGAGAAAGTGAATTCCATTCTGGCATTTGTTTCATGCGTAGGTTTCAGGTGTTATATTTCTTGTAAAACCTCTCAGATTTTCTATCCCTGTTTAGAGCCATAAAATATGTCAAGTTGGATTCTGTCTTCTTTTCGCTGCACACTCTTTGGGCTGTTTTACTCCAATGGGTGATTAGTGCCTCTCACTTCACTATGATTTTAAAAACCACAGACACGTAAGCTATGCCTCCATAGATTATGGCCAAACAACTGGTATTCTTTGATGCCACCCAAAATCAGAGCATGTAGCCAGCATGGAGAACTACTCTTTTTATCCTTATTGCCCAAGAAAATATCCTTATTTTTAAAATTATATTCTCCCCCTCTGATTTCTGCCATCTTCTTCAAGGATGCCTATTAGAATTATTTTACTTCTTAATTTTGCGTTTATTTTAAAAATCTCTCTTTCTTTGTATATTTTTGTCTTTTTCCTCCCACTCCTGAAACATTTCTTGACTTTATCTTTTTGATCCCCACCCCTAAAAGTGTGGAACGTGGACCAGCAACATTGGTGTGACACGGGGGGCTTGTTAGAAATGCCGAATCCCAGAGTACACGCCTGGCCTGCTGACGCAGGCTGCATTTCATTCTTCTTATTTATTTATTAATAACAAATCTCCTGGTAATCCACTTGCACATCAGAGTCTGAGAAGCACCGGTTCTTTGACTTCTTCTGCTTTCATGTACCTTCCATTAAACGGTCCTTCTATTAATATGATTAGTTGTTGTCTTTGTGCATCTTGGCATTTCTTTTTCATATTATTTACTTACCTCCAAAATCAGATGATTCCTGCTTGTTTATTAATATGTGTGGCCAAACAATATGTTAGTTAGTATTGGCAGGTTACATAGATTCCCTATTGCATTTTGTAGGCATATACACGCCAGAATCTTGTGCTGGAAATACACCAGTGGAATGTGTGTGTTCAGGCATCAGGAGGCTTCCCTTGAGGAAGAACAGTGACTGTTCTCATGTTTTACCTGGATTAACTCATTCACCCCTTCCAACCAACCTTGAAGTAGGTGCTGTTATTAGCTCATCATGGAGATGAGGAGAGCAGGGCATAAGACAAACAAACTGAGTCATGCAGCAAATGGTAGAGCTGAGATTCAAACCCAGGCAGCCTGGCTTCCCAAACTGTGGTCTTAATGGCCGCACTGCAGAAGGCCTCTCCTGCTTTGAGCCCTCCATGGAGGGGCTTTGCTTTTTGGACCTCACATCCACAGCACAGGCTGCCATCCCCTGAGACTCCACTCGCCCTCTTGGCCCAGCTTCAATCCTGCAAGGCAGACCCTCTCGGAGCATCTTATGCTCTTTCGAGAACAGTGCCCAGGATTTCACAGCTACATACAGGTGAGGAAGAGGAGGCAGCTGGCAGAGGTGTTTTACTGAGCATCTCCTAAGAGAGAGTGCTAAACACTGCCTGCCACTCTCTCCTGCTGTCTGAGGCTAGGTCCCTTCATTGTGAATCCGAGCCTTTCTGGGCTCAGAAGGCCCACTACCCTGGCGTTCCTCTGAGTGCTTGTTGCAATTTCTCATCTCTGGAGTTTGTTTTGTTTGTTGATATCACCCTCTATTTTTTTTTTTCAGAAGTTAAAATGTAGCTAAGAGTTCTTCAGAAATTTAAACATTTTTTGCAATGTTTGATATATTGCCCTTATCAAGTTAGGGACTTCTGTTCCATTCCTAGTTTACTCTGTTGTTCTTTTATGTTTGCTTTAATAGTAAAGGTATGGACTATTATTAAGTCATTGTGTCTATTTTAAATGAGATAATAAGTGCTTTACCTTTCAGTTTGTTTCTATGTTAAATTACATTGATGGGGATTTTTCAGATGATAAACCATCCTTACATTCTTAAGATAAATCTTGGTGATGGGATATTCTTTGGATTCTGTTTCATATATATACTTATAAGTGAAATGGAATTTCATCCTCATTTTCTTTTATTGCTCCTGTTTTATTTTGAAATTAATTTAAACAAAACTGAACAGCTTTTTTTCTTTTTCTTTTTTTTAAGCATAAGGGAATTGTAATGTTACTTGAGAGTTTGATGGAACTCACTTACAAAACCCTCTGAGCCTGTTTTTTTTTTAAACCATTTTAGTTTAGCTAATACATACACATTTTCATTCAAGTTATGTATTTCTTTCCTGTACCAATTTTGGCTTTTTAAAAAACATTCTCAGGAATTTATCCAAGTCATCTAGAATGTTAGGCATATTAGACAATAGCTTTTCCAGAAAACCTCTGCTTTGTCAGTAGATATTTCTTCTTTGTGATATGATTTTGTTGGATTTATCTTTTTGGTCAAGTGTGTCAAACATTCGTCTATGTTATTAGTCTTCAAAATTCTTATTTTTCATATTTTTCTATTTCTTAATCTTTTATTTATTGAATTATTTTGTGTACTATTCTTTCTTTCTCCAAACCTGTTTTGCAAAGTGTTACAGCAAGGTTTCCCTGCTTCAGACTAAATCAAACACTGATACAAAATGGCACCCTTCAAGATCATATTGCTTATAAGTCCAAAGAAATCTTCAAATCCCAGCACTTTGGGAGGTCAAGGCGGATGGATCACTTGAGGTCAGGAGTTCAAGACCAGCGTGGCCAACCTGGTGAAACCCCAACTCTACAAAAAATACAAAAATTAGCCAGGCGTGCTGGTGCATGCCTGTAATCCCAGCTACTTGGGAGGCTGAGGCAGGAGAATTGCTTGAACCTGGGAGGAAGAGGTTGCAGTGAGCCAAGACTGCACCATTGCACTCCAGCCTGGGTGACAGAGTGAAACTCCATCTCAAGAAAACAAAAAAAGAAAAAGAAAAAGAAATCTCCAACTCACATGTTCCACTGCCAGGGTTTAGCCTGAAGCAGAAGAGGGATCTGGCAGGAGCAGTTGACTGATGTAGCTGGCAGAGCACTATGTTGCTTCCATGTAGAGAAATGTCTACAATCAATCTCTCAGGCTCCTGTGGACCAATCTAGGTTGAACATGTATAAATTGCCAAACGGCTAATTTTGGCCCAATATAGGAGATTCATTTCTAATGATCAAATATGTCTATAAGGGATACAGGCCTATAATAACATTTTAAATCCACATTCTAAGAAGTGTGGAAACAGTGTGGAGACAGACTAGCCCTCTGCAAAGGGATGTTGAAAGAGAAATGTTTGGCATCAACTGTGGGTGGGAAGAGCTAGATGTCGTAGTCCGTCGCTTGCAACGCTGAGATGCTGTGACCTTGCCTGTAGTGCTGAATTGACGATGAAGGTGGAGCCGTGAAGTGGAAATCTCTGTAGCTTCTGTGGAGTTCAAACAATACGCTGCCTTGAAGATGTTTTGAAGCTTTGTGATGTGTACTGCATTCAAGCTGGGAGGCTACACACAGTTCCCTGTTTACCTGTTATCAATTTAAAGTGTATTTGTAGGCAAGCTGATGCCCTGCTGAATCTAGAAACTGGCTGGATATGGAAGCTGCTGGAGAATGGAAGATTGCTTTGGACATGTTTCAGCATATCAGATGAAGGGAGAAAATAGCTCTCAGTTGCTCCTGTTTAAAATGTTTTATACTGCTATCTGCATGAGAAAAAATGTCCAAATGTCACTCTAATCTTACATAAACTAATCTTTCTTCTATATGTTGGTGCCATGAATTAAGAAACTGGCAAGCCAAAAAATAAAATCTATGGTGAACTCATGATAAATTCGTTATCTGTTGAAGAGACAGCGGATTTTTCTCTTCTTATTCATTAATCAGAAGCAAACAACGACAACAAAAAAGTGTATAAAATAAGCCTATCAACAATTTCAGCTGCTGGCTTATGTAGAAGCTGCCGATATTATAAGGAAGAGAGCTGTTAACATGTGAAGATGCAGTTTTCTATGTGGGCAGTGCTGCTTAAACACGCATCTCCCTAATGACATCCAACAGAAGTATGGGAAAATAATAAAAGACAGATTTCATTCTAAAGCAATATGAGGTGACAGACACAAGGCAGGCCGAAGTCAGGTGTGCTGTGCTTGCTTTTTCGGGCTGATCACAGGTAGGACTAGAAACCTCTGGCCCACCAATCTGCTCTTAGCCTCAGAGGTGCACACAAGGCTCATCTGCCCGTTGCATCCTCGTTGTTTATCCCTGGACGGGAGATGTGCTTTGATGTCTTCATCTGACACATACATGATTCTTGTTTCCTCTGTAATTAGAACAGTCAGTGTCTGGGAACCTCTTATTTTATAGTCTTGGTAAGTTTGTTCTTTCAGTGCTGGCAATGCCTGCTGCATTATTATTGGTGTCAAAAAATGTAGGTGCTGTAAATAAAGTTTATATATCTTCAAGATGCAGGGCAAATCTGGATTTGTATAGCTGGTTTTAATTTAGAAATTTACTTAAATCAAGGAGAAATGGGTGATATATAGCTAAATTTGAGAAGGCGTCTTAAAAAAAAAAATTCCTGCTGAGGCTTACCTGTGGTTTTCCTGGCACAAAGTAAGATTCTAAATATAAATAATTCCGGGGCCAAGGGGAAGATGAATTTTGCCAAGAAAAATTACTATGTGAATCTTTTTGTAACTATATTACTTTTAATTAAGAAAGAATGGGGCAAAGATGATCTCTAGCATACCGCTGTGTCTCTAGCGGGGTACTCCATGGCCCTGCTGCTTTGCCAGGGAAGCACTGGAGCTATTCCTTCTCAGGTCCTTGGGCTCTCATCCTTTGCATTTTTCATGGGCCAGTGTCAACACTATCAGTGCTGCAGAAAGATGAGAGTTTAGCAGAATATGGGTATGGTATACAGGTGTAATTTATGATGCATCCCAGGTGTTGGACACTACACTGTAAATAACTTGTGCTACTTCAGGAAAGGGGAGGATTACGGAAGCAATTCTGTCTTCTTAGCGTCTTTAATGTATATTTCTTCAAATCTTTGAACTTGTGGGCTCAGTAATGCCTATGGCAAATGGTCCTGATTTCAATAAGAAATGTCTAGATCTATTGTTCCTGCCCTGTGTGTTCTTCATCAGCAGTGGGCCATGCCCTCTATTTCTTCTAGAAATTGGGCTTTGTAGTTTGGTGGACCCACAACCACTTTTCCAACTTTCATGCTTTAAGAAGACACGGATCTTTTAAATAAAATGCATGCATATGTTTTTCAAATATTTGTGCAAAAAAATTGTGAAGGTAGTCTCCAGAATGCAGCATGAGCAGTCAAAGAAAGTATTTATGTATCAGTTTCCCTGTTTTCATGAGTGCTTTACTTGCCTTTTAAGATTAATAATGTAATTGTTTTTATACACCATGTCTAAATTAACCTAACTGGATAGAGGAAAGTATTGATTATTGCCATTAATTTTTATTGTTTTCCTATATGCAAATTTAGCCAGGAACAAAAGAGACATGGCACCTAAATGCAAGGCATAGTTTTAGCTGGTGAGTAACTAATGCAGGAACAGAAAACCAACCACCGCACCTTCTCACTTATAAGTGGGAGCTGAACAGTAAGAACACAGGGACACAGGGAGGGGAACAACACACACTGGGGCCTATTGGAGGATGGGTGGGGGGATGGAGAGCATCGGGAATAATAGCAAATGCAAGCTGGGTTTAATACCTAGGTGATGGGTTGATGGGGCAGCAAACCACTGTGGCACACGTTTACCTGCGTAACAAACCTGCACATCCTGCACGTGGACCCTGGAACTTAAAATTAAAATTAAAAAAGAGAAAATTAGAAAAACGAAAAACATTGTAGAAAAGAACATAATTGAGACAACTTACATCAGGCCTGTGGATTAAATGCTAATAGTGTATCAGTGTGAGTTCCTGATTTTGGTGAATGGACCAATTGTGTAGAAGAATATCTTGTTTTTAGGAAATACACAGTAAAGTTTTCAGGGATGATGGAGCATCATGGCAGCAACTTACTCCCAAAAGTAGTTATTTAAATAAAGCTGGAGGCATCACACTACCTGCCTTAAAATATATACCACATAGTTAGAGTATCTCTAGAGATATAGAGAGTTATATAGATCTATATAGAGAGTTATAGTATGTCTAGATCTCAGATATAAATCCACACATATACAGTCAATTGGTTTTTGACAAAGACACCAAGAATACATAGCAGGGAAAGTACTGTCTCTTCCATAAGTGGTGTTGGAACAACTGGATTTCCACAAGCAGAAGAAGGAAATGAGACCCTTATCTGACCTCGTATACAAAAATCAACCCAAAATGGATTAAACCTGTAAATGTAAGAACTGAATCTGTAAAGCTCACAGAAGAAAACACAGAGGAAAAGCTGCATGGTATTGATATGGTCAGTTATTTTTTGGATGTGACCCCAAAAGCACAAGCAACAAAAGGGAAAATAGGTGGGAATGCATCAAACTAAAGAACTTCTGTATCAGCCACGAAACAATCAACAGAGTGAAGAGACAACCTATGAAATGGGAGAAAATATTTGCCAACCATACATTTGATAAGAGGTTAATATTCAAAATAGATAAGGAACTCAAAAACTCAATAGTTAGAAAATAAATAACCCAATTCAAAAATGGGTAAAGAAACAGAATAAAGTTTTCTCAAAAGAAGTCATACAGATGGCCAACAGGTATATGAAAAAATACTCCGCATCATAAATTATCAGGGAAAAAATTATCATTAAAACCACAATGAAATATCACCTCATACTTGTTAGGATGGCTGTTATCAAAAAGACAAGAGATGGCCAGGCACGGTGGCTCATGCCTGTAATCCCAGCACTTTGGGAGGCCGAAGGGGACACATCATCTGAGGTCAGGAGTTCGAGAGCAGCCTGGCCAAAATGGCAAAACCCTCTCTGTACTAAAAATACAAAAGTTGTCTGGGTGTGATGGTGGGTGCCTGTAATCCCAGCTACTCAGGAGGCTCAGGCAGGAGAATCGCTTGAACTCAGGAGGGAGAGGTTGCAGTGAGACGAGATTGCACTGTAGCCTGGGCGACAAAGCGAGATCTGTCTTAAAAAAAAAAAAAAAAAAAAAAAAGACAAGAAAGACAAGAGATAATAAGTGCTGGTGAGGACATGGAGAAAAGGAAAGCCTTGTACACTGTTGGTGGGAATGTAAATTGGTACAGCCATTATGGAAAACAGCTCAAAAAATTAAAAATAGAACTGCCATATGACCCAGTGTTCTCACTTCTGGGTACGTATCCAAAGGAAACAAGCCAGCATGTCAAGGGATGTCTGCACTCCCATGTCCTTTGCCACACTATTCACAATAGCCCAGGTAGGGACCTACCTAAGTGTCTGTTGACTGATGAATGAATAAAGAAAATGTGTTACATTTATAAACACAATAAGATACCATACGGCCTTTTAAAAGAACAATACCCTGTCATCTGTGACAACATGGATGAACCTGAAGGACATGATGTTACATAAAATGAGCTAGGCACAGAAAAACAAATATTGCACGGTTTCACTTATACGCGGAATCTAAAAACACTGAAGTCTAAGAAGTAGAGGGTAAAATGCTGGTTGCCAGGGGCTGGAAGTCGGGGCTGTGTGTGGGCGGGGAGGTGTTGGTCACAGGAAGCGAACTTTCAGTGAGTCAGGAGGAAAAAGAGATCTATTGCACAGTATTGCACAATATGGTGACTATAGTTAATAACAATGTGTTGCATTCTTGAAAATCACTAATGACTAGATATTCGGTGTTGTCACCACAAAAAATAAGTATGTGAGGTAATGCACATATTGTCTCAATTTAGCCATTCCACAACACATACATATTTCAAAACAACATCATATACAATAAATAGATATCATTTTTGTTGATTTAAAAATAGTTATTTGTACTGTGTACTTGCAATGCTAAGTTTGAGGTTGTTTCATAAAAGACATACAAGTATTATACTTCAATTAAATGTTTCAACAAAGTATTATCCTGTTGCCTTTTTTATGCCAGGAATTACAATTAAAGCCATTAGAGGGGAATTTGTAAAATTAAAAGTGCTAGAAGTCATTGGTGTTACATATTCATAGGTTCTGAAGAACTGTTTCTCCAGAGAGGGATATGCTTCTGTCAAAAGCTGACTTTCAGTCAAAAACAGTTTAACTTGTTTCAGTATGTAATTTAATTATGTTAAAAAGAAATTACAAGTTTAACAAAACTAGTCATGTAGAAAAAAACCCTACTTTCAAAAATATGCCTTAGAATAATCTGAAATGCCCTAAATGGTCAAGGTCACCGGGTCCTCACAGAGAGTTCTTAATCCCAAGGTTGTACCTGATGACCCATGGCCAGAGGTGATTCCATGGGAACTTCAAGCTGAATTTAAAGGAAGTGTAGGCTCAAATTTCAATGGCGTTAAAGTTGGAAATGGCATGGAAAAATATATGCTAGCCTCAATTAATTTTCTTCTTTTTTAAAAACAAGTATGTATATGTACTGTTATCCAACACCCTCTCCAAAGCCCAAAGAGCTTTTATTAAAAGCTATAGTACCTTGAAAAATGCATGGCTTCTGTGTATGAAAATGTCAAGTGTAACAGACCCCAGATTTTGTATATTCGTCATGGTGACAGAGTGGCAAGTCCATGTCTCATTCCACATCCATCTACCCCTCTTCACTTGCTGCTTTTGAGTTCCTGATAGGGAAACACCACTCTCTTTCCTGAGCCTGCAAGGCTAAGTCCTTTTCAAGCCAACCTACTGAGGAACGAGTACTGGACAAGTTAACCCTTAATTCTCACAAGCACATGGAAGAAATGTCTTCCGATCACTCAGAATCTGACTTTTACAGGATAAGTAGGAAAATTTAGAAATTTTAGATTAAGAGTAATTATTGGAAGGAAGGATTTTCTAGGTAGGGAGCTCAGCTTGAGTGCAGCCATGACCTGAAAGGTTGTACATAAGCACAGTAAGCTGCAAATAAATGTTGATGAAGGTATTGAGAGATGTAGCTGGGAGCATAAGCATGGGGTTTCTGGGAGTCCTAAGTAGCAGCTTAGTGTCCAAATAGCTTAGACTTTCCCTGGGCTCCAAAATCAGTTGATGCATCCCAACAGATGCAAAACATACCATCAGTGTGCGGGAATAAAATACTAGGACTTTCATTTATATTAATTTTTAATCAAAGCAAATAGGAAAAAAACCCTCACTTTGCTCATGGTATGCCCACTCCCAGTTGCCTGAATATTTCTGATGGTCACAGGTGACATTTGGGAAAAGCGGACATTCCTGTGTGTCAGCATTGATTTGTCTACTCTAGCACATAGCAGTGTTTTGCAGTTGACATGATCCTCATTTAAACTAAAGCAACTCTTACAAAATGAAATAGTATTGAAGACTATACCAAGGCACTTCACCAGCCGCATTAACAAGCAAAAAAAGAAAAGAAAAAGATGGGTTAATCATATCTGACAAGAGTCAAGCACTATTTGAAATAAGAATTCATATCCACCACTATTAACCATGAGCCTTGTCCTCAGGGAGTGTTGTGCAATGTGAGGCTGACTGCTAACAGTGTGAGGCTGAGACCATGAGCAAGACTTACCAAAGAAATCACCCAAAACTTGAAGACAAACTTTGGTGAAGTCATAGGTAATTAACAAAATGTCATCGGCATTAATGAGTACCATCGGAAGCTTTTCGTTGGTTTCTTACTCAATAGTGAAAAACAAATAACCACATGTCAACATTGGTTTCTCTCATTTGGATCTATTCTTAAATTCTAAGCAGTATGTATTTTATGGTGTACTTAATCTCTTAGTAGAGTAATGCGTATAAAATTTGTGAATAAACAAATAAGATATTTTATGGCTGTGTGCTCACATTTTTTACCAATAAGTATGCCTAGTCAATAACATGTGGAAACAACCATGAAGGTAGAACCACTGGAGATTTCAGGCACAGAAGTGAAATGGTTAGCCTAGACGTGAAAGAATGAACATTACAACTATTTAGCAGGCAAAATTTATTTCCTTAACCACCATTACGGAAATTCTCCAAGTTGCGTTGACTCACATTTGAATCTTGTTTCCACCACTTGCTGTGTATGTATTTGAGAAAATTACCTCAACTTTCTAAGCCTTAGGTCATCCATTTGTCAATTGAGTGTGTGAATCTGCTCTTACAGACTTTGGGACAGCTCATGTGGATGATGTATGTGATGTGCTTGCACATACTACACATAATATGTGTTCCAGCATAATAGTTATTCTCTTACATTGCATTTACCTAAATGGTACACATTAGCTATATTTTGACAGACAGTTTTAACGTTTTTCCTAAAAAAAAAAATCATACTATACATGTTCTTTTCATGTTAAATAATAATTTTTGACCAGGTGCGGTGGCTCACGCCTGTAATCCCAGCACTTTGAGAGGCCAAGGCAGGCGGATCACAAGACCAGGAGTTCAAGACCAGCCTGACCAACATGGTGAAACTCTGTCTCTACTAAAAACACAAATAATTAGCTGGGCGTTGTGGCATGTGCCTGTAATCCCAGCTACTTAGGAGGCTGAGGGAGGCTGAGGCAGGAAAACGGCTTGAACCCAGGAGGCAGAGGTTGCAGTGAGCCAAGATCCTGCCACTGCACTGCAGCCTGGGTGACAGAGCAAAACAAGACTCCATCTCAAAAAAAAAAAAAAAAAAATATATATATATATATATATTTCCAGCTGTATGAGTCCATTCTCAGACTCTGATAAAGACATACCCAAGACTGGGCAATTTATAAAGAAAAAGAGGTTAAATGGACTCACAGTTCTGCATGGCTGGGAGTCCCAATCATGGCAGAAGGTGAACGGCACATCTTACATGGCAGCAGACAAGAGAGAATGACAGCCAAGTGAAAGGGGAGACCCCTTATACAACCATCAGATCTCGTGAGACTTATTCACTACCAGGAGAACAGTGTGGGATAAACCACCCCCATGATTCAGGTCCCTCCCACAACATGTGGGAATTATGGGAGCTACAATTCAGGATGAGATTTGGGTAGAGGCAAAGCCAAACCATATCACCAGCTATAGTAGGGTTAGTCACTGAAATAGGAGTGCTTTGTAAGTGAAACATACAATGTGAGTCAAATTTTCATCTGCTCTAAAATATTGATTAAAGGACTAAATGGAACAGGTTAAATATCAACAATTTATAGCTAATTCTTAGAGTTTAGGGAACAGAGTGAGAAGCAGCCTGGACATTCTAGAAGGTGTTTGAGGTGCATCCTCATCTGTGGTAAAACAAATCCTCAGGTTCTGATCTGTTATTAATGCTCCAGAAGCAGCAATCTTACAATCTATACATGTATAGCTATCTCTGTCGTTATAGTTGGCGGCATGCCTACCATCTTGCTAACATAGGAAATAAGTGCTCCAAAGGAGTAAGTACGTTCCCTGTGTGGACACATTTTTCACTCTGCACTCCATCCCATCAAATAACCGAGACCTCTTCTGCGGATGGAATGCTGTTAGGCACTGTGGGTGTGTGTCCAGGATCTTCTTTAACTCTATCCTCTCGACAACACTCTGAACTTAGTGTCACTGTCCTTATTTTACAGATGAGGAAACTGTGGCCCGCTAAGGGAAATAAATTGTCCAAGATCTCAAAGCTATGCAGGATACAAGGTAGCCTAGATACCCACACCTGTCCACCTCTGGAGCCCACGTTCTTGACACCAAACCATTCCTGTACCAGAATTCTTTCTGGATATAAAGTTTGCATGAATATACCTCCTGAAATCATGAGAGTCTTTGAAAAGAAATGCAAAATGAGTAAATACAGATATTTAGGTAGATATCAGAAACATTGCACAGGATTGTGAGTTAATCTGCAGATGTAAAAATATAAAATTCATTACATTATTATTCAAATTAATAGGTCAGAGATCGTAACTGCTGAAATCTCAGCAATTTTTACATAAAATAATTCACCTCCATGTAAACTATAAAAACATTTAAATAACCTCTCAAAATTCATGGTGTGCTGCATACCAAATTCAAAGCTAACAAGTTCATTCTAGTCAGCTCCAAGCCAACATTTACCTCTGAGCACCTTCCCCTCAAAGGGCAATAAGAATGAAACCCAGAGTTTCACAATCTGCTCATCTTGTTGATTTTTAGAGAGAGTCGGGGAGGTGTAGTAGGTCTCGTGAGGACTAATCTATCTCTGCCGTGACATATTTGTGACCAGGACCCTATTTCTTTCAAAATATGTTTGATCATCTCTAACTCTAGAAAAGTTAAAATTCCTGTGTGGATAGAATTCACTTATAGTAATTCTAAAGCCACCTTGTCAAAAAGCCTTCCCCTGAGGACCCAGTAGAAAGATGGCTTCACCCCAGCCCTCTTCAGCCTTCTTTGTTTTTCTTCATAATGTCAGTCTGTCCACCTACCATCTCTCCATCTCTATGACTGTCCATGTACCCATCTAGCATCTACCTATCATCTGTCTATCTATACATCTCGGTCAATACTATTTGCATGAATACACACACATATTCATAATTAAAAATCCAGACTATACACAAAATAGAAGGCTTCATAATGTTTCTCTGAATAGGAAATGTCTAAATACATTTAACAGATTAAAATTTCCATCCTAAATTTACATAGTTTATTTCAGGAATAGTGTTAAATGTGGGCAAACTACATCGTGGGACAGGAGTTGAATTTTACCACAACTTGTTTTAAAGTGACTTAAAACTAATAATGGAAAATGAAACAATGTTACCGAGAGAGCTTGACAATTCACAAATTCAGATCTTGCCGTGGTAAGAATGTGAATAGTCTTTCCAGTCACATGAGAAACATCCAAAGTCCTTCAAATAATGATACTTCCTCTCACTATGTCAGGGCCCTCCCAACATAGCCTCGCCTTTCCAAATTAAATTAAATTAATTAATTAATTTATTTATTTACTAAGACAGGGTCTTGCTCTGTCACCCAGGCTGGAGTGCAGTGGCACAAACACAGCTCCCTGCAGCCCCAACCTCCCGGGCCCAAGCAATCCTCCTGCCTCAGCCTCCCATGTCGCTGAGACCACAGATGCGTGCCACCACACCCAGCTCACTTTTTTTTTTTTTTTTTTTTTTGAGACGGAGTCTCGCTCTGTCACCCAGGCTAGAGTGCAGTGGCGCAATCTCAGCTCACTGCAAGCTCCGCCTCCCGGGTTCACGCCATTCTCCTGCCTCAGCCTCTCCGAGTAGCTGGGACTACAGGCGCCCGCCACCACGCCTGGCTAAGTTTTTTGTATTTTTAGTAGAGACGGGGTTTCACCGTGGTCTCAATCTCCTGACCTCGTGATCCGCCCGCCTCAGCCTCCCAAAGTGCTGGGATTACAAGCGTGAGCCACCGCGCCTGGCTCCTGCTCACTTTTTTAGTAGAGATGGGATCTCGCTTTGTTGCCCAGGCTTGTCTTGAACTGTTGGGCTCATGCAGTCCTCCCACCTCAGCCTCCCAACGTGTTGGACTTACAGGCATGACCCACCACACCCAGCCACCTTTCCAACTTTTCTTCCTGCAGCCCCAGCTCACAGGTAGGCACTGGGCTGCTTGTTGGTTCTTGACTTCCACCCCTTGCTCTGCCTACTCAGTGAGTGTCTCTGTTTTCGTCGCATCTCGACGTACTGCCTCACTCAGACGAGTGGAACCAGTGCCCGGTGCTTGTCTTGCTTGAGCCGGGTTTTCTTTTTCCTGTTTTGCATTCCCAAGGCACCTTGTCTTCTGACTGTTTCTGCACAGAGCATAGTAAATAACGTTCAAGGTTCATTTAATGTATTCATGTATCCATCCTTTTATTCAGTGAACATCTATTCTGAGTCTGCATGTGCTCAGCACGAGGTGAGGTGCAGAAGAAACAAAGAAGACCATGGCTTTGTCTCTGCTTTCAGGGAACCCCTAGCTGCTGAGAAGCACGGATGCAGTCAAGCCGTTATGAGTTACGGGGGCGGGGTTAAAGCAAATGCCTGCGGTGCTGCTTAAGAGATACTTCCCATTATATATGTGTGTGTTCTTCAGATGTGACTATTTCACGTAAATGTTTAGGGGGCACAGGAGAGCACTGCTACCCCACGCACTGACAAGAAGGTCCTTTTACATTCAAGTACATCTGTTTTGAGGTGAAATCTGTTTGAACCAAAGTAATGGGCTAAATTGTATAATTGGGTCTTTATCTTTCTCAGAGAGAGCGGGGCACACAGGGTAGTGTGGGAGAATTTTACTGGCAAGGTGTTAAAGAGAAAAGATACGAGTGTGCCTCTATTACCAGTAATACACAGAGATCTGCAAATTGGTTAATAACTACAAGAGAAGAAAGTGCAGGAACCGCCGCCTCTGGGTTTCCTTTGCCCCATGAGGAGCGTGATGCTAGAGTTCCTGGTAGAGGCAAGGAAGGGGAAGTGCAGCTAATAATTTGAAGATATTTACACCTTTGCTAGTCTGTTTCACAGTACAAAGGCATTAGTGGGAGTGACAGGAACAAGTTATAGACCATTTATTTAGGCTATCTGGGAGGATTTAATCTCACCTGGGTCATGGAGTTGTGTATTTTCTGGGAATTGGGGCTACTGTGATAGCCCTATCTGTAGACCTGGCATCCAAAGATAAGAGTTTAAGTCCGGCTGGAATTAGAAGCAACAGAATTAGCTAGAATGCAAGCCTGAAAACCTTTCGGTTCAAATTGTGAAATGCCTCTGGGTAGCAGTTCCAATCTGTTCTGATGGAGCTTTGGCTCTGAGAGCTAAGCGTGAGGCAGACATTAGTAACATCAAGGACGTTTCTGCAGTGTGCACAGTAAATCCAGCCCTGGATGATGCAGTTTATACTTTTCATCCATCTTAAGGCTCCATCATAATGTGTCTCCAGAAGACTCATTTTCTACTTCATCAGCATCCAAATGTTTATGTTTTAAAAAGAACCCACAAACATGTTTGAAAGGCCAGTGATTTTAGAATCTATGAGGTAGCTTTGGATAGAACTTGCTGGTTTATATCACTTTGAAATATCAGAAATAGAAGTTATTAAAACATAAAACAGCAGATAATGATGATACTAGTGTATTTCTTAGTTACATATACCTTATTAGCACCTCAAACTGTGTATTTCAGACATACGGAGTATGACCCACATATGTATATTTATTTACTAGGTAGCATCATAAGACCAATATAATAATGCACGCAATTCATAGATTAGCAATATATAATAATGCACGCAATTAACAGATTAGCAATAGACTCACAATAGGATAGGAATTCAGTTATGAATGATTTAAAACAAAATTTTTTATAATAATCACTGACTATAAATATTACTTTGTCAAAACAAAATTTATTGCTTCAACTGTTAGTGGTAAACTTTTTTATTTTTTATTTATTTATTTTTTTTCATGAGACTCGCTCTGTCACCCAGGCTGGAGTGCAGTGATGCAATATCAGCTCACTGCAGCCTCCACCTCCCGGGTTCAGTGAGTCTCCTGCCTCAGCCTCCCGAGTGGCTGGGACTATAGGCGCTCACCAGCACGCTCGGCTAATTTTTGGTATTTTTAGTGGAGCCGGGGTTTCACCATGTTGGCAATCTGGTCTCAAACTCCTGACCTCAGGTGATCTGGCCGCCTCGGCCTCCCAAAGTGCTGGATTACAGGAGTGAGCCACTGCACTTGGCCTATTAGTGGTAAACTTGTATGACCTTTTTCTTTTCTTTGAGACAGAGTCTCTTTCTGCTGCCCAGGCTGGAGTGCAGTGGCCCAGTCACAGCTTACTACAGCCTGACCTCCTGGGCTCAGTGGATCCTCCCATCTCAGCCTCCCAACTAGCTTGAACTACAGGCATGTGCCACCATGCCTGGCTAATATTTGTAATTTTTGTAGAATTGGCTCTCACTTTGTTGCCCAAGCTGGTTTTGAACTCCTGGGCCCAAGGGGTCCACCCACCTCAGCCTCCCAACATGCTGGGATCTCAGGATTGAGCCACAGCATTTGTCTGGCCTTTTTCTTTCTACTGATAAAATTAAACAAAACATAGTGCTACACAATATGGTGGAGGCAGAAGATTCAAATATACCTGGATTCTCTGTTTCCAATCAAGGTGGATACCTGTCTGTCCTGTATACTTTCAGAAAACCAGATGATCGGTGCCTGCAGAGAGTTCACCTGTCCTTGTGATGTTCATTTTCATGAAAAAATAGTTCAATAAGAATTGCAAAGGATTTCTAGTAGGTCGTGGGTCCCTACATAATGGGATCCCAATCCTAGACATATTCACACTTTCTACATTTTAATAATTCTATGTTGATGGTGATGTTTGTAAGTCTGATTTTCATAGTAAATGTTAGCTTAAGTGTTTAAAAGCCTCCTTAAACCAAATGGGAGAAGTATAAGCTCTATTAGTAAACTGTATTCATTCCATCTTCTTCCATTTTTCAGCTCAATTCTGTCTTTTTGTAGGCAGTTATCTGTTGTAAATAGCTATCATCTTTATTACTAAAATGCATCCTTTAATCAGATAGCACATTTTTAGATGTCATATAACTACAAAGTATAGTTAAATCATGGCCCTGCCCATAACTTTAAAAAATGCTTATAATCATGTAACAGTAATATGCCTTAACAGAAAAGAAAAAGGATAGCAAGAGAAATAAATAAATCTGTAACAAAATGGGATGGTATTTCTACTAACATGAATGATATTTCAGGAGGTCCCAACAGAGCTAGCAAGGCTATTTAAAGTGAAGCCACATGGTTGCTAATTAAGAACCTTGTATTATAATGGCAAGTGTAAATAGCTGGAAAGCAATGAGGGGTGCACTTTTGTGGCCATGAATTACCAAATAGAACTCAGACTGTGGCATCTGCCTCTTCATGTTCACTATGAATCATCAAATTCCATGGTAAATCTTAGGGTCTAGCATTTTTCCAAACCTTCAGCACTAGAGAAAAACACATTTACATTTCTGTCATTCTAGACAGGAAATATCAGTTCAGATTATATTCTGCCTTTTTTGGCTTCATATTTTGTCTCAAACATCGTTCTATATCATTGCAAAGTTATCACGGCTCTTTAGTCAAAATATCCTGGTGTACTGCAATAAGACACTTGTATACTTGATGTCGTTGTGTAGCTAGAGCTTTTGTAATTTTCCATATTTAAAAAAGAAAGAAAATCACTAGACCATAAGAGAATATTAAGAGAAAATGTGGCTTCTCTATATTTAGTTCAATGGATAATACATACAGGCAAAACAAGTGAAATGTAAGCAGAGCCAGTGACCTCTTCAGTAATGTTATTGCCTAATTTAATTGCTTTTTTATTCTGGTCACTACTTTCTGCCACTAGGAAAATGTAGGGCATGCTGATTGAGGGATAACTATTTTAAAATAAAATGTAAACAAAAGTTTTCCAGAAATAAACTTCAACTGGCCAACTATATGTTACTTGTGTCTAAAATATAAATCCACTGTAAGTTTTTATAACATTAGGGTAACAGTGTATGAAAAGTATGTGAAGCCTAACATGACTTCTCTAGACATACGTCCTTCGTTATAATGCTCTATGATACACACACACACACACACACACACACACGTGTACACAGACACACGCACACAAATACTGGGTGGTTCCTCAGTGCTTTTAGGTTGGCTTATGGAATCTAAGATACCATCCCCTTATCTGCCTTTTAAAAAAATAACAGTTGATTGACTTAATTTCCCTAACATTAAATTAACCATCTTTAAGTGTACAGTTTAGTAGTGTATTCATAGAGTTGTGTAATCATCAACACCATCTAATTTTAGAACACTGCCATCATTCCCAAAAGGAAAGCCTGTACACATTAGCAGTCACACCCCACGCCCCTGCTCACTTCCCTCTTCCCCGAGTACCTGGCTACCACAAATTGACTTTGTCTCTATGAATTTTCCTGATTGGGAGATTTGTTTAAATGGAAACATGTAATATGTGGTCTTCCGTGACTGCCTTCTTTCACTTACAACGTTTAAAAGTTGATCCATATTTGCGGCTTGTGGTACTTCATTCCTTTTTATTGCCAAATAATATTCCATTGTATGAATATACTGCATTTTGTTTATCTATTCATCAATTGATGGGCATTTGGGCTGTTTCTACTTCCTTGCTATTAGAAAAATGCTGCTGTGACTGATCATGTACAGGTTTTTATATGGACATATATTTTGTTTTCTTTTGGATATATACCTAGAAGGAAGTCGCTGGAGATATGATAACACTATTTTAAGGTATGCCAAACTCTTTAAAAGTGGCTGTCCCAATTTCCCTTTCTGCCAATAATGAATGAGATTTACAATTTACCTATGTTCTTGACAACACCCATTATTCTTTTCTTGTTTGTTTTAAATTTCAGCAGTTTTTGTAGGTGTGAAGTGACATCTCATAATTTTGATTTATATTTCCCTAACGACTAATGATGCTGATCTTCTTTTCCAGCGTTTATTGGGCCATTTGTGTAACTTCTTTGGAGATATGTCTATTCAAATTCTTTGCCCATTTTCTAATTGGGCTACTTGTCTTCTCCTTGTTAAGTTGTAAAGGTTCTTTATATATTCTGGACACAAGTTTTTTATGACATACGTGATTTGCACATATTTCCTTCCTTTTGGTGGGTTATCATTTTACTGTATTGATGTTCTTCAAAGCAAAAAAGTTGTAATTCTATGTGTCTGTGTTGTCTTTGTTCGCTCATGTTTTTGGTGCCAGATCTAAGTAACCATTCCCAAACCCAAGGTCACAAAGATTTACTCCTAAATTTTCTTCTGAGACTGTTATAGTTGTATCCCTTGCATTAGGCCTCTTATCCATTTTGACTTAATTTTTATATGAATGTGATGTAGGAACTCAGCTTCATTCTTTTGCATATGCCGTTTATTGAGGGGATTATTTTTCCCCATTGAAACATCTTGTTACCCTATTAAAAACAAATCAAATATTTGGTTGAACTTACCAAGGTATCCCCTGCACCTGGACTTTTCTTCTTGGCAGTTTTAAAATTAGTAACGCAATGTCTTTACTTGTTATGGGTCTGTTCAGACTTGATATGTCATCTTCAGTGAGTTCTGGTAGGTTGTCTTTCTTGGAATTTACCCATTTTGTGTAGGTTATCTATTTGTTGGTATAATCTTATCTTTCACCAGTGAACTATCAAGATCCAGACTGTAATCTCTTTGTTCATTTCCTAAACAAATACACAAAATTTTGACTAAAATTTTACTAAGCCAATTTAATTTTTTCTAATAAATGCAATTATCTTAAGGATTAGAAAGATAAAACAAGTAGCTTAGAAAATTGACAAAATATTCAGTAAACTTTAAAACTAGCTATCTGTTATTCATTTACTGTTTTCTAATGATTGAGAAAAACAATTTTTTCTAGCTCCCCATTAACTCAGCAACTGCTGAGAGATAATAAGGGTAATGAGGTCTTGTGATGACCCTAGATCTCACCTCTTTGGTCATCAGGGTGCCCTTAGAATCTTCAGAAATTTTCAAGGACATTTATCTTACTGAATCATAATATGGGTTCATAATCAACTTAGTCCATAGTCACTATTTTTTTCTGTGCCCAATTCCCTGTTGAATTATGAGACTGTGGATAATATTGTGCCCTCTCTAAAGGTCCTCACTGATGTGGGACAGGGTTAGAAATTGGAGCCTGTACTGGATTGCATCCCTTCCATCCCCTAATTTGTCTGTCTCCTTCTATCTTTGCATTCTGATGACTCTCTCTCAAGCCAGAGGAGCATTAGTGCTCCTGCGTTTGGGAAGCTGGAATGTCCATGCTGTGCATACTCTATTTGCATTATTGTTGTTTAGAAATTTTTGGCCGGGCACGGTGGCTCATGCCCATAATCCCAGCACTTTGGGAGGCCAAGGCGGGTGGATCATGAGGTCATGAGATCGAGACCAGCCTGACCAACATGGTGAAACCCCGTCTCTACTAAAAATAGAAAAATTAGCTGGGCGTGGTGGCATGCGCCTGTAATCCCAGCTACTCGGGAGGCTGAGGCAGGAGAACTGCTTGAACCCGGGAAGTGGAGGTTGCAATGAGCTGAGATCGCGCCATTGCACTCCAATCTGGTGACGGAGTGAGACACTGTCTCAAAAAAAAAAAAAAAAAATTATTCTATAGGCACCTTTAGGCCCTCCACTCACCTACTTGAAGCAGAAACCAAGCTTCCTTTCATAGGGAAGCACAGTGCCTAGCATAAAGTAGGTGCTCGTTTCTGGCCCGAATTTTAAAAAAATAATAAAATTCGAATCTGTGCCAACTCCAAATCTGTTTTGATGAACTTCAAATGTATATTTGATTTTTCTTTCTACTACCTTTTCCTTAAGGGCATTCTCATGTTCTCAACTCTTTTATTAAAACTGATTTTTAGGGAAGTTTTTGATACTCTTTATATTGATATCTTAATGTAATTTTAGTCATTATATTACAACCAGGGGCATTTTCATTTGAAACATTTTCTAATATCATGGAATGAGAGCGTCTAGCCATAGGTGACAAAGGTAAGTGGTGCTTACATTAAAACAAAAATAAAACAAACACTGGCTCTGCCTTGGGGATATGTCTGTATTTTCTGAACCCATATCAGTGATGACCTGAGCACTAGACAGCTGGGGACCTTAGAAAATGAGGTCCCTAAATGAAATGAGTCAAGTGAATTATGCAATTGGGAACCTCTGTGGCATATTATTTGCTTTCTAAAGTTCATATTTCCTTGTATTTTCATATTTGTATTAATGTCTCAATTTAGGCTTGAATTTCCTTCATGTATAATTAATTGTTCAGCAATTGCATTCCACAAATATGAACTGTGAGCCTGCACGGCAGTAGACTAGTCACTGGAATTCAGACAGGAAAGATATGTTCTCTCAGGGAACTTACATTCTAACCAGAGAGAAAAGTGTCCTATAATTAATGCATCAATGACGTAGTTAAGATCGAGATAAATGCTACTAAGGAGAAGTGTTTTAAGAGCTGCTAGCATTCTCCTAGATGTGTCTGTGAAGGTGTCCTTTCAACCTGCCCAACCACATTTTCCTCTAATGTCGTACAGCCTCTCCTTGAGATGCTAATCTTTGTCCAGGGATTTAGTTTTAATCTCCAGTGCCTGATTTCGGCTGGCTATGGGTTTATCTGTTGATAAATACAGGAAAACGTCTTAACACATTTTTAAATGTTGTATTTTGTAGTGCTGACATTGCTAGCATGGTAACAGCGAGTCATTTTGCTCATCCGTCTCTTCCTCTTTTTTCTCTCCATTGGTGAAAAAGGTGTTACCTTAGAATGTGCTTGTGTGCCACGGAGTTTCCTACACTCTCAAACTACCTGCTTTTTTCCTCTTTTCCTTATATTCCTAGTCTTCTTTGCTTTCAAAACAATAAATCTGATAACAGAGTCCACTCATGCACTCAGAGACTCTAAGTTTTGAGAGATGCCCAGACTAATTATGAATTCATTAAAAATTTAAGATAGTTGAGTGCCAACTAGGGTGCCAGCATTGTGAACATTAAAGAAATGCTCCCTAAAGAATCATTTAATAGGCTAATGAAAGAGTATAATTTTTATTAAAAGAAAAGGGCATTAGTACATTAATTGTGAGCTCCTCTCTGCTTATTTGTTGTGTGACTATTAAAATTCTCGAAGTAACATAAGGAGTTCTATGGGGAAATTTCACAGCCTTAAGAAGGAAACATTAGGGGGACTAATAGGATGGATAGAGTAGAATGGCAAATCTTTCTCATAGGCACTGTTACATGACTTGATCAGAACAATTTTTGATACTTAATGTTGCTTCCCCTGTCACTTTTATTTAACAATAAAATCTCTCAGTTCTGAGAACAAAAGTACTTTTAAAACATAGGTAATCCAACAACGATCGACTGGATTAAGAAAATGTGGCACATATACACCATGGAATACTATGCAGCCATAAAAAATGATGAGTTCATGTCCTTTGTAGGGACATGGATGAAACTGGAAAACATCATTCTCAGTAAACTATCGCAAGGACAAAAAACCAAACACCGCATGTTCTCACTCATAGGTGAGAATTGAACAATGAGAACTCATGGACACAGGAAGGGGAACATCACACTCTGGGGACTGTTGTGGGGTGGGGGGAGGGGGGAGGGACAGCATTAGGAGATATACCTAATGCTAAATGACGAGTTAATGGGTGCAGCAAAACAACATGGCACATGGATACATATGTAATAAACCTGCACATTGTGCACATGTATCCTAAAACCTAAAGTGTAATAATAAAAAAGAATGGCAATGAAAAAAAAAACATATGTAAATTTCTGTCATAGAAATATTTTTCACTGCAGTGGGCAGTGATGAGAACAGTAAGATAGGAATGTAATCTGCCAGCGCTGATTGAGCCAACTACTCACCTGATTTGAAAAGAGTAACCCTCACAAATTCTTGGAATTGACTAATTTGAGAATACATGAATAGTATCTTAACTCCCCTCTCTCACAGTTGGTAAGCATAGTTCATACCAAGTTGGAAACAAAATTTTAATTGGTCTTGCCATTAACTGAACTCCCTTAGTATGTTATGCATTTCTTTGTCAAATATCTGATCTTTATGTCCTCCACTAAATTATAGAATAATATAGTCCTGAATCTCATTCGTGTTTGATTTCTAACATTTAATACAAAGTTTAACACATAGTAGATGCATGAAAAACATTTCAATAACTGAATAGTCAAATCTGTATTGCTTATTTGAAATCATATCTAGATTGAAAGCTATTCATTAATATAAATTAATAAGTTGATAATACTTGTGAAGTTAGTCGGTCCATAATATAATCATACTTTTAATTTCAACTCAGTTGTTTTTAGGGGCAAGGGTAATTCCTTATCTTTCACCTCCATTTATACAACATGGTGGGATTTAATCTAGAATTATATCCATTTCTTTGTGCAGGCTTACGTAGGGTTTTTTAAAAAGCCTATCTCCTATGTCCCATTTGGGTTTTCCTCTTAAGACATCTGTTTCCCTATTTCCACTGTCTCACTGCATGAGGAGTGAGTCTCTCTCTTTGTGCGTGTGTTTGTGGTAGGACACTGATCAACTAGTCTGTATCAATATAGCAATGAGTGATAATGGAATAACATGTCACTTTAACCTTTTTTGTTTGAATTGGATTTTGGAGACTCTGCCTTCACACTAAGTGAAGTTCAGGTTCCTGGTTGTAATTCCAGGCTATCTGACGGTACAGAGACAGGAATATTTTGTCCCAATTGTGCCTTCTATATTATCAATACCTATTTTATAACTGAACTTTGCTTGGATCATAATTGCCTTATAACTGAAGTTTGCTTGAGTATTTTTTTAAATACACACTATAGAGATGTCACAGTACCTGTAACTACAGTACACTCTTAGTAACACAGAGTAAGGAAAATTTACTAATGTATACTTTCATTGAATATAGCAGCAGTGTAACCTATGTTTGTAAAAACATAAATAACCCAGGTATCTCTCAGATAATCTGCATAGCTGTGGCAACAGTATAACACAATTATTTCATTACATTCATAAATGTATTCATTATGATTATTTTTGAACACTCCTGTAAGTCCTGTTCTTAATATCCAAATAATACTAAATGGTACCAAAACTACAATTCATCAGAATGTTCTACATATAGGGAAACTTACTTCCCACAACTTTACTGAAAGAAACCAACAACCTGAATCCTTTAACTTGTTCTGGTCCCTAGAGGCAGCCTCTTCAGAGGCTTCATGTACAGATGCTGACTCCACAGAGCTGCCTTTTCAATGCATGAGTGGATGTAGGTCACAAATGTTAAGTCAAGTTTAAAGAGATTACAGGATTTGGCCTTAGAGTACACATTGGTTTGGTGCAAAAGTAATCACAGGTTTTGCTATTGCTTTTAATGGTAAAAAAACTTTTGCACCAACCTAATATTATATTTTAAGTTTGGAAAGAGAAACTATGACCTACCCCTTCAAAGATTTTCAATAATATGTATCTAATGCATTTAATAGTTTTTACCTCTGTCAAAAACTAAATTAATATTATAATTATAATTTCTATTTTTATGAGACTATGTGTATTGCACTTCTTTTAAAAATTATTTTTTAATTTTCAATTATAATCAAATTATTAGTGTCCCTGGAAAAATATTAATTCTAGAAACCATTCCTTCTTAACATTAAATCTTTGAAAAATGAAGAAATACCAACTTTTCTATTTTAAAATGCTGTCAATTCATATATAGGTTATAGATATCTGTCTGCAGGTATTTTTAGTTGAGTGTCAGAATTTCTTTAACCTGAAATGTAAATCATTCCTAAGGTAAAAGAGAATTAAGGGTACTGTGTTTTGTCAAGCTCTTTCTGGCATCGTTATTAACTGTGTAATGATAAGTGGATTGTGACTATTTTTAATTCCTAAAAAAACAAGTTGAATCTCTGTGGAGACGATTTGATGTTCTATTACTAGACAGGAGGACCTATTTAGTTCGTAATCAGAAAAAAACATTATTTCTCTTTTTGGAAGTGAAAACGAAATTACAATAAAAAGCATTATTCGTGCTACTCTAATAATATAGATGTTGTGCAAGATTCTTATGGTTTGGCTTAATGAAAATGAAAACAGTACAGGCGCACCTCACTTTATGGCATGTCACTTCATTGCCCTTCTCTGATATTGTGTTTTTTTTTTTACAAATTGAAGGTTTGTGGAAACACAGTATTGAGCAGCAAGTCTATCAGCAGCACCACTTTTCCAATAGCATGTGCCCACTTCATGTCTCAGTATCACATTTTGGAAATTCTCACAATGTTTTAAACCTTTGCATTATTATTAATCTGTTACAGTGATCGGGGATCTTTGTTTTCAGTTAATGATTCAGATTTTGTCTTTCAAAAGTATACGGTGGGTGGATCACCTGAGGTCAGGAGTTCGAGACCAGCCTGGCCAATATGGAAAAACCCCATCTCTATTAAAAGTCCCAAAATTGGGTGGGCATGTTGGCCAGGCATCTGTAATCCAAGCTACTCGGGAGGCTGAGGCAGGAGAATCGCTTGAACCTGGGAGGCAGAGGTTGCAGTGAACCGAGATCGTGCCACTACATCCAGCCTAGGTGACAGCAAGGCTCCATATCAAAACAAACAAAAAAAAAAAATATATATATATATATATATGTATAATTCTACATATATATATGTAGAATATATATGTAATCTATATATATTCTTCCTTTATAGACAGAGTTTCTTTTTGATCCTTAAATAGTAACAAAACACAGAATAATTTTTTTAAAAGAATGAAATTTGTTCTAAAATTTTGGGGTATCATCAGTGAACTTTAGTGTTACAATTTTACTAGTTTTAGAATGCCATGAACCGCATCCATATGAGACGGTAAATGAAATTGATAAATATTGTGTGTGTTCTGACTGCTCCAGTGACCAATCATCCCCACTTCTCTCTCCCTCTCCTTGGGCCTCCCTATTTCCTCAGACAACATAACATTAAAATTGGACCAATTAGTCCTATGATGGCCCCTAAGTGTTCAAGTGAAAGGAAGAGTGGCACATCTCTCACTTAAATCAAAGTTAGAGATGATTGAGCTCAGTGAGGAAGGCATGTGGAAAGCCGATACAGACCAAACGCTGGGCCTCTTGTGGAAAACATTTAGCTAAGTGGAGAATGCAAAGGAAAATTCCTTGAAGGAAATTAAAAGTGCTACTCCAATGTACACAAAAATAATTAGAAACAAAAACAGCTTTATTGCTGATATGAAGGAAATTTTAGTAGTCCAGACAGATGATCAAACCAGCTGCATTTCCTTAAGCCAAAACCTAATCCAGAGCAAGGCTGTATTAGTCTGTTCTCACATTGCTGATAAAGATATACCTGACACTAGGCAATTTAAAAAAGAACGAGGTTTAATGCACTTACCGTTCCATGTGGCTGGGGCGGCCTCACAATCATGGCAGAAGGTGAAGGCATGTCTCACATGGTGCCCGACAAGAGAAGGGAGCTTGTGCAGGGAAAGTTCCCCTTATAAAACCATCCGATCTTTGAGGCTCATTCACTTTCAAGAGAGTATCATGGGAAAGACCTACCCCCATGATTCAACAACTGCCCACCAGGTACCTCCCACAACACTTGGAAATTTTAGGAGTAACAATTCAAGATGAGATTTGGGTGGGGACACAGCCAAACCAGATCAAAGACCTTTACCCTCTTCAATTCTATGAAGGCTGAGAGAGGTGAGGAAGCTGCACAAGAAAAGTTGTTCAGCTGGCAGAGGTAGATTCATGAGGTTTAAGGAAAGAAGCCATCTCCATCACAGTTCAAGTTCAGGGTGAGTGCTGATGGAGAAGCTGCCTCAAGTTACGTAGAAGACCTAGCTACGATCAATGATGAAGGTGGCCACAGTAAACTACAGATTTTCAGCGTAGATGACACAGCTGTCTATTGGAACAAGATGCTATCTAGGACTTTCTTAGCTAGAGAGAAGTCAATACCTGGCTTCAATGCTTCAAAGAACAGGCTGACTCTCTTGTTAGGGGTAATGCAGTGGGTGACTTTAAGTTGAAGACAATACTCATTTACCATTTTGAAAATCCTAGGTCCCTTAAGATTATGCTAAATCTACTGTGCCTGTGCTCTGTAAATGGAATAACAAAGCCTAGATGACAGCACACCTGTTTACAGCATGGTTTACTGGATATTTTCAGCTCACTGTTGAGACCCACTGCTCAGGAAAAAACATTCCTTTCACAATATTACTTCTCATTGCCAGTGCACCTGGTCACCCAGGAACTCTGATGGAAATGTATAGGGAAGTGAATGTTGTCTTCATGCCTGCTAAAACAACACCTAAATTCTGCAGTCCATGGATCGCTGAGTAATTTTGACTTTCAAGACTTATTATTAAAAAAAAATTTCATGATGCTATAGCTCTCATAGATCACTAAAAATAATTAAGTTCCTCTGATGGATCTGGGGAAAGTAAACTGAAAACTTTCTGGAAAGGATTCACCATTCTAGATGCCATTAAGAACTTCATGATTCATGAGTGGAGGTCAAAATATGAACATTAATAGGAGTTGGAAGAAGTCGATTCTAACCCTCATGGATGACTTTAAGGGATTCAAGACTTCAGTGGAGCAGGTAACTGAAGATGAGGTGAAAATAGCAAGAACAGTAGAATTAGAAGTGGAGCCTGAAGATGTGACTCAATTTCTGCAATCTCATAATAAAATATGAACAGATGAGGAGTTGCTTCTTACGGAAGAACAAAGAAAGTGGTTTCTTGAGATGAAACCTGCTCCTGGTAATGTGCTGTGAACATTGTTGAAATGACAACACAGGATTTCAGACATGAAATAAACTTAGATGATCAAGCAGCTACAGGGTTTGAGAGGATTGACACCAGTTTTGAAAGTTCTGCTGCTGTCAGACAGAATGACATGCTACAGAGAAATCTTTTATGAAATGAAGTGTCCGTCAGTGCCTCAAACTTCATTGTTGTCTTATTTTAAGACATTGCCACATCCACCCCAGCTTTCAGCAGCCATCACCCTGAACAATCAGCAGCCATCAGCATCAACGCGAGACCTGCCACTAGCAAAAAAGGTTATGACTTGAAGGTTCAGATGAGAGTTAACATTTTTTAGCAATAAAGTATTTTTAAATTAAGACATGTCCATTCTCATTTTAGACATAAGGCTATTGCATACTTAAACTACAATATAGTGCAAGCATACTTTTTGTGTGCACTGAGAAACCTCAGCTTTGTGTGACTTGCTTTATTGTGATTTCTGCTTTATTGCGGTGATCTGTAACTGAACCCACAGTATCTCCAACTTATACCTGTAACTAACATTACAGTGTTTTAGGGCGGAAAAAAACTTTTCATGTGTTTTGTTTGTTTTATCCTCACCAAAATCTTACAGGATATCGAGAGCTCGTATTATTTCTTATTTTACACCTAGACAAACCTGAGCATTGTAGAATTGAAGTTATTTGCCCAAGGGTACAATTTCATATATAAATAATGAATCTTGAACTTAGGTACTTTTATTCTAAATTCTGTATTTTTCTATTGCACTCTGTCTTTAGAAATCATCTCAATTCACCGGGTTCTAATACACACACAGGATGATAGTCATTATTCTGAATCTTCATTTGAAACAGAGAAACTTTTGTTTCCATCAGTCTCAGTTGCTGAGGAAGAATCCTAGGGAAATGCAGTCACCAGAAAATTTCCAGCAGGAAAGCAAAATGTGTCAACCTGGACCTTAAGATATATGTGCTTGCAGTAGGCAATAGCACAGGGCAGGTGAGGAATATTTGAGAAAGTTGAGAATTCATTTTTCCAATAAACATAACTTAAATGCAACATTATACTAACTCTAAATGCATTATTCTCATTAAACATTCCTGAGGCCTTCTGATTGAAAGACCCTAGAAAGTAAAAAAAATTTTCTAAGCAGAGAAAGTTTCCAGGAAGATTCAAAATCACGCATAACTCTGTTTCCTTATAGGTGTGCCTGTGGATTTCTATGTAGAGGGTGACAATAAGGTGGGTGGAGAGAGATGGGGAAGGAGGGAAGTGGGCAGATGAGAAAAGACTTCCTGAGCTGTGTTACGGACCAGGGAGCATAAACTGTCCTGAAATAAGGGGGAACCATGAGAGGGGTTTAAACAGGAGATGGGCAGGGTTTTGTTTTTCTTTGGAAATATTCCTCCGGCAGATATGTGAATACATTTGAGGGAACTGAGAGGGACAGCACAAAATTAGTTGACAAGGTACTGCAGTCATCCAAAAGGGAGTGTGAGGTATCAAAATAAGATGCTGGCTTTGGGTATAGGAAAAAGGACACTGATTTACAAATTACAAGAACAACAGCTAGTTAGAGGTCAGGATCTGGAGAATATGAATTCCCTTTTGAGTTGGGCAACGGAGTATCTACCTATTCTGTCTGTAGTGTTGTCAATGGTTCCCAACTATCGTCCTTGCTTTTCCAAATAGATTGCTTGATTTCCTTGAGATCTCAGACTACAAATTCATGTTCCACTACACCTTCCACTCGACCTTGTTCTCATACAATGATGCTGTCAGGGGCTGTGGAGCTGTGAACAGCGATTTCCAGCTTCTGAAAAGGCTCGAGTGCTGAGCTTTGGGAATTTCATGTTAACTTTTCTACCTCCTTCATGACTGTCAGGCTATCAGCTGTCACCGCTTATGATTCCCAGAATGGCAACCTCTGATGACTTGAAAAGAAATGAGAGTCACATAAGACTTTGTGATTTTGTGTGAAGACAGACTGTAAAGGAGGGTCTGATCTATTAAATCAAATCTTACCTAATCTTTTTTTAAAAGTATTAATTTGTAATCTTGCTCAGTAACCCTATTCTTTTCATTTAATGGCTCCAAGCTGTGATGTTCCTGTCTTATTCACACCAGCAGAACAGAAAGCCTTGACAAGTTTATGGTTTATGGCACACATATGTATTTCCAATAAATTATTCATAGTTTTCTTGATAAATGCCCAATACAGCTCTCCTTTGCTTAGTCATTTTGAGTAACAGAGAATCAAAGTGAGGCCCTGCAAAATTGCCCAGAAAAGTGGCTTTATTATAAAACTTAAAAATGTTTGACACTAAGTTCTAATTAAAATATTGCTGTTTTCTTGGCCTTAGGTAAATGAATGGCAGATGTCATCTAAATTAGCTCAAATTAAGTAGCATGATTTTGGGAAAAGATTTCCTGAAACCAGAGCATAATTTGGGATAACAAGCAAGCTCTGTGTTTCCCATTGTTCTTTGATTCCTGAATAATATCACAATTACTAATACTTCTATGAATAAATGTATTAATATGGCATGTTTCAAGATCTAGTATGAACATGCCTCAGCTTTCAGACTGATCTCAAGAAGCATAATCAGATGTTAGAAGCCGTGGATACAACTGAACAAATGTATCCATGCACTAAAGTCATGAGAAGTTAAAACCGTGAATAATGAGAGAATGTTGAATTTCTTCAGATGCTGAGAACCCATGATCTGTTGGCTGATACTATACATTTTTTTAATGAAGCCAGTTTGAGCTGTTAACATAAAAGACCCAAAGGTTTATGGAATATCAAATTTCAACTTATCCCATACGCTATAATCAGTTGAAATCTGGTGTATGCTAGTATTGTGAATAAAAAATAATTTTTTTTTTTTTTTTTTTGAGAGAGAGTCTCCCTCTGTTGCCCAGGCTGGTGTGCAGTGGTGTGATCTTGGCTCACTGCAACCTCCGCCTCCTAAGTTCAAGTGATTATCCTGCCTCACCCTCCTGAGTTAGCTGAGATTACAGGCAAACGTCACCACGACTGACTAATTTTTGTATTTTTAGTAGAGACAGGGTTTCACCACGTTGGCCAGGCTGGTCTTGAACTCCTGATCTCAGGTGATCCACCCGTCTCAGCCTCTCAAGGTTCTGGGATTACAGGCCTGAGCCACAGCCCCCAGCCATGAATAAAAAATAAACATTTTAAAGAAACCTCTTAATTTTTTCCTTACCTAAACCATCCTGGATTTTTCATTTTTGTTAAAAATTAATCACTCATGGAATAGATAAAATTGTAGTGGGAGTGGTGGGATGGGCTACTTTGAAAGAATACTCAGCTAATAATCACAACCAATTTATAAGAGACCTCCTCCAGATCCCTCTATTTTACTTGCACTAATTTTTCTCCATCAACAAAATAAACAGCCATAAAGTGGCAAACGTGCATGGGGCAGTAGAAGTGCAGTCACACATTGCTGAACTGTGGTGGGATAGGTTCTAACAATGTGTTGTTAGGTGATTTCGTCATTGTGCGAACATCATAGCGTGTGCTTAGACACAGCTAGATGCTGTAGCCTACCAGACACCTAGGCTTTCAGAGCAGGAGAATAGGTCAGCCTATTGCTCCGAGGCTGTAAACATGGACAACATGTTACTATATTGAATACTGTAAGTAACAGTAACACAGTGGTAATTATTTGTGCATCTAAACAATTTTCTTCCCCCGCATGCCTGTCTTTGCTCAGAAAACTGCAACTCCCATCTTCTTCAGTGCCCCCCCTCACTCACTCATCCACAACGCCGTCCATACGCTCTCTGCATGATGAGTGTGTCACTTCAGCCAGAGGGAAGAGAGTGGGCAGACTGCTGGGACTGCAAACCTGTGCTCAGATTCCCCAACTACCTTCACCAGGAACGTGGCAGACATGGAGGCTGGTGATCCAACATCCATTTCCCTCTTGGTTCAAAAGATGGAAGGATACAGTTCATTGATATCCTAAGACCTCGTGAACTACAGCAATTGCTACCTGTGAGCGTAACTATGGCTGAAACAGAAAACAGAAAAGGTACAGTAAAAATACAGTGTAAAAGATTAGAAAAAAATAGTACCCCTATATATGAAGGGAGCTTGCAGTACTGTCAGTTGCTCTGGGTGAGTCAGTGAGTGAGCTGTGTGTGAATGGGAAGGCCCAGGACATTATTACACACTGCTGCAGACTTTATGTATACTTACACTTAGCCTACAATAAATTTCTTCTTCAATAATAAATTAACCTTAGCTTAGCATAGCTTTTTTTTTTCTTCTTTTTAAATTTTATTTTATTTATTTATTTTGAGATGGAGTCTCGCTCTGTCTCCTAGGCTGGAGCGCAGTGGCGCGATCTCAGCTCACTGCAAGCTCTACCTCCCGGGTTCACACCATTCTCCTGCCTCAGCCTCCCGAGGTAGCTGGGACTACAGGCCTCCCAAAGTACTGGGATTAGAGGCGTGCGCCACCGCGCTCGGCCCATTGTTTTATTTTGTGCCTTTTAAGGTTTTTTTTTTTGGTTAAAATGAAGACACAAACATATAAATTAGTCTAGGCCTGAAGAAGGTCAAGATCATCAATATCACTGTCTTCCACCTCCACATGATGTCCCCCTGGAAGGCCTTCAGGGGCAACGTCATGCATGGAACTGTCATCTCCTGGGATAACCATGCCTTCTTCTGGATACCTCCTGAAGGACCTGTCTGAGGCTGTTTTGCAGTCCACTTTAAATATATATATATATATATATATATATATATATATGTATGTTATATTATGTTATATGTAACTTATATAACTATAAATATATATATTTATATAATTTATATATATATTTATGAGTAGAAGGGTATATCCTAAAATAATATAAAATGATGATAAATACATAAACCAGTTACATTGTCATTTGTTGTCATTATCAAGTCTTATGTGCTGTGCATGACTGTACATGCTATACTTTTGTACAACTGGAAGTGCAGGAGGTTTGTTTACACCTGCGTCACCACAAACAAGTGAGTAATGCATTGCATAATGACATTATGATGGCTACGCCGTTACTAGGTCATAGAAATTTTTCATCCCCATTGTAATCTTATGGAACCACTGTGAATATGCTATCTGTTGGTGACCAAAACGTCATTATGCAGTATGTAACGGTACTGTAGGGCCGTCCTGGCGGGGAGCTTTTGGTATGCTGGGGATGGAAACAGATATCACTGAGTTTGCAGTTAGTGGGATGAGGTTTGCTTTTCAGAGCAGTAGAATAGGCCAATATTGAAGCCAGTAGAAGATACAAGCAACGAAGACACCTAAGCTAAAGAACAATATGCAAGTTGTTCTAGCATGCAAAGGATTGTTGATATTTTCAGCCGTAGTTATGCTCATAGGTAGCAGTTGTGTAGTTCACGAGGTCTTAGGATATCAATGAACTGTATCCTTCCATCTTTTGAACCAAGAGGGAAATGGATGTTGGATCACCAGCTGCCATGTCTGCCACGTTCCTGGTGAAGGTAGTTGGGGAATCTGAGCACAGGTTTGCAGTCCCAGCAGCCTGGCCACTCTCTTCCCTCTGGCTGAAGTGACACACTCATCATGCAGAGAGTGTATGGATGGCGTTGTGGATGAGTGAGTGAGGGGGGCACTGAAGAAAATGGGAGTTGCAGTTCTCTGAGCAAAGACAGGCATGTGGGGGAAGAAAATTGTTCCCCTGTAAGTATTACTATGTCAAAAAGTTAAGAATGTCAATGATTTATAACCAAGAGCTTATTTGTTCTCCAGCAACAATCTTTTCCACTTCATTTGATGAAATCCATGTACATTGCAAGAGCAAATTTTAGGAAAAGTTGGTTTATTAAGTCAAAAACATCGATCTAAAAGGAGGATAAATGATAAAATAATAATTTGGGGAAATTCTTGAGAAAAACTGTGAGAAACTTAAAACGTTTCAGAATAAACTGTAGCTGGTTTTTTTTTATATATACTTTAAGTTTTAGGGTACATGTGCACAACGTTCAGGTTTGTTACATATGTATACATGTGCCATGTTGGTGTGCTGCACCCATTAACTCGTCATTTACATTAGGTATATCTCCTAATGCTACCCCTCCCCCCTCCCCTCACCCCACAACAGTCCCTGGTGTGTGATGTTCCCCTTCCTGTGTCCATGTGTTCTCATTGTTCAATTCCTACCTAAGAGTGAGAACATGCGGTGTTTTGTTTTTTGTCCTTGCGATAGCTTGCTGAGAATGATGGTTTCCAGCTTCATCCATGTCCCTGCGAAGGACATGAACTCATCATTTTTTATGGCTGCATAGTATTCCATGGTGTATATGTGCCACATTCTCTTAATCCAGTCTATCATTGTTGGACATTTGGGTTGGTTCCAAGTCTCTGCTATTGTGAATAGTGCTGCAATAAACATACGTGTGCATGTGTCTTTATAGCAGCATGATTTATAATCCTTTGGGTATATACCCAGTAATGTTTTAAATCAGTGCTAAGAACGCCCAGATAACTACAAATTTAGTTAGTTTTAATCTAAAATTAAGACTTCCTCTTCTCTCTGATTAGATCATAAAGAAACAGGCCTGAATGATTTTTAGAGGTGATTGGACTTTGATTATAACACAATCGGGGGAAAGATAGAAGAGAGGAAACAAGAAAGAGGCATCGGAATATCTTGAAGTGAAAACGCTCAGAGGGAAATTTATAGACTGGAACATCTATACAATGTGTATTAAACCAGACCATGTTAAAACAAATTAAAAAATATGTATGTCTTTGCCAACATACTTGTCCAAGGACAAAGTGACTCTTGTTTTGGCCAAATCTTATTTGTTTTTTTGGATTAAGAAGGCCTTCCTTGGCTGGGCCAGGTGGCTCGCACCTGTAATCCCAGCACTTTGGGAGGCCAATGCTGACAGATCACTTGAAGTTAGGAGTTCGAGACCAGTCTGGCCAACATGGTGAAACCCCATCTCTACTAAAAGTACACAAATTAGCTGGGTGTGGGGGCCCATGCCTATAATCCCAGCTACTAGGGAGGTTGAGGCAGGAGAATCACTTGAAGCCAGGAGATGAAGGTTGCAGTGAGCCGAGGTCACGCCACTGCTCTCCAGCCTGGGTGACAGAGTGAGACTCTGTCTTAAAAAAAAAAAAAAAAAAAAAAAGCAAGCCTTTGTGTTTTCATGTCTACAAACCCCAGGACAGTAAGGGGCAAGAATAAGAACCCCTGCCCACAATGTGTACAGTTCAGTGAAAAGACGGGGATAAATGTACCTTATAAATACATGGTAGCGTCATTAGCTCTCAGCTGGTTGGAAGCCTGCTCGTTACATATGTGTTTAATGTTTCATTGGGGGGCCTAAGTTCTGTTGCCCTTTAGGACCCTTAAAAAGCACTTTTCCTTATAGTGCCTGCTAAGTCCTTATCTAGCCAGCTTCTCGCTTCAGTGCTACATGCCTTTCTCACCTCCACCACTCCAAAACGTTGAGATTTTATCCAGTGGTCAAGATAGCCCAAATTGATGATACATATTCATGGGCAGTACATTATATAGAAGCAATAGAAAATTAAATACGATGTGAACTTTTTATAATTTTAACCACAATCTGATGTTATTTGTACCTTTCCCTTTCTTAAAAATAAATGCGGGCGATTGAGTTAAGTTTTAGGTGGGGATTTAAAGTACTATAGTACACACCAAAATGTGATGTGTTATTCATAAAGCTTAATTTTGAGAACTAAATAATAATATTTCTATGATGATGATGGTATCTGAGCATTCACTAGAAATCTAATAAACTTCTTATCTCATTTAATAAGCATAGTTGAGTTCCAGTCATAATTATCAAGATAATAAAGCCAGCTGAGATAACTATGAATCTTTATATGATAATAAATGTTATTCAAATAGATTTACATGCCTTGAATTGAAATGAGTAGTACCATCTCAACCGCTAGAAACATATTTTGCTGCCTGAAACTGCCTCTAATCTGAGCTACGGCAAACTTTGCTCCATGCAACAGCCAGATTATTTTTAGTAAAGGAAGCTTGAACAGATGAAGATAATCATATGGTTCTCCCAAATTAAATCTGTTAAGAGTGCGTTGATGTGAGTCACCAGATCTGTAAGGCTTTATTGTCTCCATTGTTTAAATTCTATGAAACGGAACAACAACAACAAAAATCACTGCTGTTTGAATCCTGCTATCCCTGTGATGTACCTACAGCAAAGCTGTCAACACATAGTAATATAATTGAAGGCATCTTGGGGTTCAGGAATAGTTTGGTGTCTGGAAGCTGTGAAGGGGGAAACGTGTTGTTGGCATTTCATTGGTTTAACATGGGTGCACCCTGCATGGAGGGACTCGGTAAATAATGATGGTGATTGACTGTGTCAAAACCCAGCGGAGCTGCATTTGCGTGGAGGAAGAGTCACTTCACTCTTCACTAATGAGAATTATTCTCATTCTTCACTAATGAGAATTATTCTTAAGAGATGTGACTTTTTTTCTTGTGATAATTTTCTCAGAGTGGGTAAATTATGGTATTGAATATTAGATTATGAAATTCTTGCTTTTTATGATACCAAATACGTTTTTGTATTGGAAGTGAATTATCTGCCAAATTATGTTTTAAAAGCTGTAGAGGTCTGGGGGCAGGGCATCAAGCCTGTAATCCCAGCACTTTGGGAGGCCAAAGCAGGCAGGTTGCTTGAGCCCAGGAGTTCCACACCAGTCTGGCCAACATGGTGAAACCTTGTCTCTACAAAAAATATAACAATTAACCGGGTGTGGTGATAAACGTCTCAGCTACTCAGGGGGCTGAGGTGGGAGGATCGCTTGAGCCCAGGAGGTTTTGGCTGCAGTGAGCCATATCGCACCACTGCACTCAAGCCTGGGCGACAGAGTGAGACCCTGTCTGAGAAAACAGACACACAAAAAACAAAACAAAACAAAACCCCAAAGCTATAGGGGTAGTACTTGGGAAAATTTTCAAGACCAGCTGAGATGTTCTATTTAGGCAGCCATTGAGTTAACTCGGCAATACTGAGTAATCAGTACAGGAATAGACGCTTGCTCTGTTTCACACTGAGGCCAACAGCAGCTGCAGCATTGTGTTTTAAGTTCACTTTTACTTGCAAGTGGCCCCAGGTTTGGGGTTGTTATAAAGTGGGTAAGCGTGAGTCCACTTCTCTCTCCTATCAGACGGTCTCAAGACTACCCCTTGCTCCATTCATTCATTTACTACTATCTGTGTGACCTGTTTGCTGTAGCTTCAATGGGTTTTCACATTAATTAGCTCATTTGTTATCTTATTTGACCCTGAGCTCTTTTGACCTGTACCCACATTTTAGAGATAAGATAGTGAGTCATGAAGATGTTAAATCGATGAGGTGAAACTCAAGTGAAATTACATCCTGAACTTAAATCTTCTGAGTCTTTCTCTACTTAGTTCTTTCCATGATGATATTGTTCTTCTGTGGTTATTCAGCAGTACCCACTAATATTTATCGAATATTCAGTATGCGTGTAGTATTTTGCTAACTACTTTATCTCATTTAACCATCAGTCCTGTTTGTTAGGTGCAATTGTTATTTCCACATTACATATCGTAAAATTGATGTTCAGAAACACCCCTATCCTTACTTGGCTGGTAGTGGCCATTAGATTCGAAACCCAGTCATTCTGATACCAAAGCACAAAACCACTGTTTATCATCTTGACATCCTCATTGCTTTGAAATCAGGAACTTGTATACATTACATTTTCGCGTATATTATAATTGAATTGTGTTATCAAGACTAGTGGTATGGTGGAGATATTTAGGAAATTGCATTAATAAAAATGGACTATTTATGGATTAATTGTCAGTATCTGAGAAATCATCTTGTTTGGGATCGATATTCCAAGAATCAGTCTCAGGGCTGGTGGAATTTTCTTCTGTTCTCCATGCTCAGAATACGTCTTCTTCCCGTAAAACCTGCTGCTGCTACTCGTTCCTCTGCTCTCAGCTTAAAACACAGCTCTCTCAGAAGTCGAGGTCTCTCATCCCTCCATTATACCCTCAAAGAGTCTCAGTATTAATTGCCTGTTTAATTTTTTTTTTTTTTTTGTATGGAGTCTCACTCTGTCACCCAGGCTGGAGTGCGGTGGTGCGATCTCGGATCACTGCAACCTCTGCCTCCCGGGTTCAGGCGATTCCCCTACCTCAGCCTCCCAAGTAGCTGGGATTACAGGTGTGAGCCACCACGCCCAGCCTGTGTAATCACTTTTATCCTCCTGACGTGCAAAAGTCTCTTTCAGTATTCCATCTCCACAATCTGGCAAAATGTGTGTCACTTTTTAGATGCTCATTATTTGTTGAAGGAATTAATAAGTCAATGACTTAAAATTAGCAACAATGAATGCTCTTTCAGAACTTTATGATAGTATTTGGTAGTGATTCCAAACACTAGGAGAAAGGAAGAGTGTCTTTGAGAAACTAGAGTAATTAAGTAAAATAGGTTGGGTGTGGTGGCTCAAGCCTGTAATCCTAGTACTTTGGGAGGCGGACACAGGTGGATCACTTGAAGTCAGGAGTTCGAGACCAGGCTGGCCAACATGGTAAAACCCTGTCTCTACTGAAAAAATACAAAAATTAGTGGGTGTGGTGCCATGTGCCTGTAATCCCAGCTACTCGGAGGCTGTGGCATGAGAATCGCTTGAACCCAGGAGACGGAGGTTGCGGTTTGCCAAGATCATGCCACTGCACTCCAGCCTGGGCAACAGCTCGAGACTCCATCTCAAAAAAAAAAAAAATTAAATTCAATAAAATAATTGGAATCCACTGATAAGTTCACAGGTACTGTCAGCCCATGCCCATGACCTGATGGAAATTTAAGAGGGATCCTATTGGACTTTTGGAGAACCAGAAGAATTAGTGCTATTGTATTGTTTATGTGTCTGTAAACTATATTCCATGAGATACATTACTGTTTCATGATATTTAAATTATCTAAAGGCCTTTAATAAAGAGTATATTACTGAGGTATTTTGAACAACAATAAAGGAAAATCAAAATAGGCCACATTGTCAGAAAGTGGGGAAAATGCTGGGAATAGAGTGACGAGATGAGGCTAAGAAGAGCTGATCCACTAGGAAGGTATTTGGTGCTGTCTCTGCCCCCATTTCACAGATGAGGGCATGGACAGCACCAAACACCTTCCTAAGGATAGCGGTGCTCAAGGGCACAAAATATTAAACTGCAAATGTCGAATACCATCCAGTGAAATGCCAGATGAAAACTTGACACGATGTGCTGTTAGAATTATTTTCTTTAAATACCAACCTCTTTTAGCAAATCTGAGCTCGGTGACTGCTTCACTAATAGAACATGTTAGAAATGACACTCTGCCCATTTCCAGGCTCAGGCCTGAAGAAACTGGGAGTTTGTACTTCCTCTCTCTTAGGGTAGTCACTTTTAGAAAGCACCTACTGTGCTCTAGGGCAGCGGTGCCCAAGCCCTGGGCCAGCAGGGATGGCCTGTTGGGAACCAGGCCGCTCAGCAGGAGGTAAGCAGAGGAGAGCGAGCATTACCGCCCGAGCTCCACCTCCTGTCAGATCAGTGGCAGCCTGAGATTCTCCTAGGAGCGAGAACCCTATTGTGAACTGCGCATGTGGGGGATCTAGGTTGCATGCTCCTTATGAGAATCTAATGCTTGATGATCTGAAGTGGAACAGTTTTATCCTGAAACCATCCGCCCTGGGTCCCTGGAAAAACTGTCTTCCGTCAAACCTGTGCATGGTGACAATGACAGACAACTAAAAAGGTTGGGGACCACTGCTCTAGGGTACCCCCTTGTTAAGAAGAACTAAGAACACCAGCCCACTGACCTCAGCTTATGTTCAGCATCCACTCGGCCATGCAAAAGAGCCACCTTGAAAAGAAACCATTCAGTCCCACTGAACCATCCAAGCTGACCCCACATAGAGCAGAGTCAAACTTACCCAGCTAGCTCTGCCCAGCCTTGTGATCAAACTTTTACAAAAATATGAGTATATTTTCCAAGAAAAGCATGGACTTCAGTTGTTCTATTACAAAATGAGGGAAGATCCTTGTTTCGATGATTAACAAATCATTAGATAAAATGGATACTCTTATGAAAATGCATGATATAATCATCAAGATATACCCAAGTAGTTACATGTGAGAACCCAGTGAATACTTGGGCTTGGGTCCAGGGTTTTGTTGGGAAACAGTTCTGCAGTTACACATGAACAAATTATCAACACATGACCAAGTAATCCGTGTATGGCTCAGAGCTCTGTAGAGCATAGCATTAATAGATTTTCACCGGGAATCAAAGTTGGCTTGGGGCATGTGAAAGTGATTTGTAGACAAACCTGTTTTATACCAATGCAAGGTGATGCCATCGTCATTGCTATTGCTTTTATTATGATCATATTCTCTTGGAGACTGGCTGGAATTTACAAAAATCATTTTTGCCTCTTGCGTCCTGTACACCATATAAAGTTTTTTCAAATGAGGGATTTTTTATTATTCATATAATAACAAAATCAGGAATGAAAAATATTAATAAGGACAAGATTAGGTGTCTTCTTAGATCTTCTCTTAATTACTGTTTTCATTCTAATATTTGTTTTAAACAATTTGTAGAGATAACTTGGCTTACTTATGAACAATTAATCCTTTTACTTAGACTGTAAACTTCTATTTCTTTCTACAGAATTAACTGTAGTGAGACTTTTAGTTAACTGTTTCTATAATATATTCTTGCTCTAAGAAATCATAGGGAATAAATTCAAGTTAGAAAGGAGTATATACACTCATTAAAGCAAAACATGTTTCTGTTTGTGTAACATATTCTAATCTTGTAAAGTTTAACATGCCAGAATAAACAGAAACTCGGTTTCTGGTTACATCTGGTATTTATTTCTTAATATCTCCTGTATTAGTCAATTTTAACACCGCTGATAAAGACATACCTGAGTCTGGGAAGAAAAAGAGGTTTAATTGGACTTACAGTTCCACATGACTGGGGAGGCCTCAGAATCATGGCGTGAGGTGAAAGGCACTTCTTACATGGGCGGTGGCAAGAGAATATGAGGAAGAAGCAAAAGTGGAAACCCCTGATACACCCATCAGATTTCATGAGACTTATTCACTATCATGAGAATAGCACAAGAAAGACCAGCCCTCATGATTCTATTACCTCCCTCTAGGTCCCTCCCACAACACATGGGAATTCTGGGAGATACAATTCAAGTTGAGATTTGGGTGGGGACACAGCCAAACCCTATCATCTCCCAAGCTATAAAATGATGTATTTGAAATTTTAAAGGAGGACTCCAAGCAACTGTTCAAATATTCACGTACCTAAACTGAAAGGTGTGTTTATATTTTTGAAAAATAGCCTGAGCACTTGACAACTAACGTTATATATTGAGTTACCATTTCTGAAACTTTAATTTTATGAAAGCTCTTTCCCCTAATTTGTGAAGCAGGGCATGGACAGACATGAAGGTGACCCCCCCACGCCCCAGTGACCTCCCACCACCTCCAGTACACGCCCTTGTGAAATTGCTTTCTCTAACCAAGAAAATACAGCAAAAGTGATGTGATTTCCCTGACCGTGCCAATTATGTTATCTAAGACTTCCCCTGACGACATTACTTATGATGGATTCAGTGGAGACTGGAGCAGACCCTCTCCTTGTTGACTTGATGAAGTGAACTGCCAAGGTGAGGAAGCCCACATGGCAAGGAACGGCAGGAGGCCTCCAGCCAACAGGCAGCAGAAAGCCGAGGCCCTTGTAATGACAGCTGCAAGGAAGTTAATTCTGCCAACAGCCTGAGAGAGCTTAGAAGCTAGTTTCTCTGTAATGGAGTCTCCAGGAAAGAGAGCAGCCCAGCCGACATCTTGACTGGGCCTCATGGGACTCTGAGCAGAAGTCACACCAGGCCGTGCCCCACAGAAACTGTGAGATCATAAAAGCGTGTTGTTTTAAGCAACAAAAGTGTGGTTGTTACACAGCAATAGAAAACAAATGCCAAGTATAATGTCTTATATGATTTCTGAGATAAATGAAGTAATGTACCTGGAAAAACCTGTCGATAATGAAGACTTCAAAAGAAAAACACCTACAAAACTCAGGAAATAACTAAAAGAAAAGCAGGTTATAAGCAAAGAGGCCAAAGGAATGTACAGATATTGATATATATTCCAAAAATGTATGTCCATACACATTTCTTGTAGCAAAATCTTAACTTGGTGCCTGTTTTCATAACTAGTAAATTTAGTTTCTGATTTCCGACCCACCAGATAGGAAAGTGTCCACCATCCTGGCATGATGGTGACATCTGCCTCTGAAGAACAGAGATACAGTTAGCAAGGATATCACTGTATTTCATGGTAAAACAGTAGATAAAAAATGCTTATTTATTTGACATGTATTTTTTAAAACTGTTTCTGAAAAGTGAACAAAACAACAAATACTTTTATGATAAATGGACTTTGTTACTCCGTAAACTTGTAGACTTGGGCATATCTCTTAGCATCTCCAAGCCTTAGTCTCTCCATCTGTAAAAAAGGCTGTGGTACTGCCCATCTTGTTTTGTTTATAGGTCACTAGTGATGAGGTACATAGGGTATTAACTATGGCTTCTGGCAAGTGGCATATATTCATTATACCATTGCTCTTTTTAGAAAGCTAAGTCATCACGTGCATGTCGCATGTAATCTGCTGAAATGAGGATGGACTATAGAACACATTTGGTAAAGATTTTCATCAAAATGATCAATGCTTTTTTAAAAGTTTGGGTTTTGTGGTCAACTTCTGTAATTGTAAATACTCGTGAACTTATAAATAAGGTCTTATTCCCTGATGTATTATAAGTAATATTTTACTTTTGTCTTCCAAAAGACTTATTTATCTTCCTATGTCAACATCCTCATGTATGTGAAAGAAAATTCTTGTTGGTTTCTTAGATCATAGAATATTGCTACTGTTTTTTGTGCTCCATTGATTTTTCTATCAAAACAAAGTTAATTTAATTGTAATAATAGTGACCATTGGATTTGACAGTGAATATCTTAAATATTTAAAGTAACAGTGACTTATGTAATGTGAGAGTTCAGTTTTTCTCTCATGTAAAAGTTTAGATAGGTGGTTCAAGGCTGCCGTGGCACTTCATGATGACAGGAACCCAGATTCTTTCTATATTGTTGCTCTACGTTGTATAACCTTCAACTTGTGGTTCAAGATGCGCTATGTATATTACAAACAGGAGAGAAAAAAAAATGGATGAAGAAAAGGACAAGTAGAAGTTTCCACAGGACACTTCTGTTATATCCCATTGGTCATCACTTACTCACATGGCCAGTCAGGCAAGGGAAGCTGGGAGGCAGAGTCATTTTTCCAGGGGGTCATATGCTCAGCTATAAATCAGAAATCCTACTACCATAAAAGAAGAGAGGAGACAACTGAAAGCTTCTGCCACAACATAAAGAAAAATGTCTGTTTTCACCTGGATAATGTCACATGATCTTTATCAGTGATTCAATTAAGTATTTTAAGAATGGCTTAGTTCTTTTTGTGCTGCTATATTAGAATTCCTGGGGCTGAGTAACTTAAAAAGAACAGAAATCTATTTCTCACAATTCTGGATCAAGGCCCCAGCAGGTCAAAGCCTGGTCTCGTTGCTTCTAAGATAGCACCTTGAATTCTGTGTGCTCCAGAAGGGAGAAATAGCGTGTCCTCATATGTAGAAAGGGAACCCACTCCTGCAAGCTCCTTTCTTAGGGGTATTGATCCATTCATGCAGGTGGAGCCCTTATGACTTAAACGCTTTCCATTAGGTCCCCCTCCTAACACTGTTGCATTAGGAACTAAGTTTCCAACACATGAATTTCAGAGGACATATCTAGACCATAGCAAAGAGCATAATATATGTGTTCTAATAAGCATATATGTTAGCCACAGCTAATATGTGTTTCCTTAAAAGAGAGAGAGAGAAAATAAAGGATGGCCTTTTAAGGATTTTTGTGATGGTTAGTATTAGTTGTTGACTTGATTTGATTGAAGGATGCCTAGATAGCTGGTAAAGAATTGTTTCCAGGCACAACAGATGCTGGAGAGGATGTGGAGAAATAGGAACACTTTCACATTGTTAGTGGGAGTGTAAATTAGTTCAACCATTGTGGAAGACGGTGTGGTGATTCCTCAAGGATCTAGAACTAGAAACACCATTTGACCCAGCAATCGCATTACTGGGTATATACCCAAAGGATTACAAATCATGCTACTATCAAGACACATGCACACGTATGTTTATTGCAGCACTATTCACAATAGCAAAGACTTGGAACCAACCCAAATGTCCATCAGTGATAGAATGGAATAAGAAAATGTGGCACATATAACCATGGAATACTATGCAGCCATAAAAAAGGATGAGTTCATGTCCTTTGCAGAGACATGGAAGAAGCTGGAAACCATCATTCTCAGCAAACTATCACAAGGACAGAAAGTCAAACACTGCGTGTTCTCACTCATAGGTGGGAATTGAACAATAAGATCACTTGGACATAGGGCGGGGAACATCACACACTGGGGCCTGTCATGGGGTGGAGGGCTGGGGAAGGGATAGCATTAGGAGAAATACCTAATATAAATGACGAGTTGATGGGGGCAGCAAACTAACATGGCACCTGTATACATATGTAACAAACCTGCATGTTGTGCACGTGTACCCTAGAACTTAAAGTATAATTTAAAAAAAATTGACAAAGAAAAAAAGAAAAAGAAAAGAATTGTTTCAAGGCATGTCTGTGAGGGTGTTGCCAGAGGATATTGAAATTTGACTCAGTGGACTGGGTGAAGAAGACCTATCCTCAATGTGGGTAGGCACCATCCAATCTGCTGCCCCCATGGCTAGAACAAAGCAAACCGAAGAAGTTGGGATAAGCTGGCTTGCTGAGTCTTCTGGCTTTCATCTTTCTTTCATGCTGGATGTTTTCATTCCTCCTGCCCTTGGACATCAGACTTCAGGTTCTTCAGCCTTTGGACTCTTGGACTTACACCAGTGGTTTGCCAGGGGCTCTCAGGTCTTCAGTCACAGACTGAAACCTGCACTGTTGGCTTCCCTGCTTTTGAGGCTTTTGGACTCGGACTGTGCCACTACTGGCTTCCTACCTCCTCAGCTTGCACACAGCCTATCCTGGGACTTCATCTTGTGTTCGTGTGAGCCAATTCTCCCTAATAAACTCCCTTTCATATACACATAGATCCTATTAGTTCTGCCCCTCTGAAGAACCCTAATACACTTTGATTCAACTATCTTCTGCCAGATTCTTTACCACCATGGATTTTTCTCTGAGCATACCCATGATGTATTATTGTAAGAGACTTTTAGGATTTCAAATTGTTTTCTGTGGGGAGGGCCCCTAAGGGCATCACATGGGACAAAGAGAAAAGAGGCCATTAACGAGAATTCTGGGGACTCGTCCTTCTTCTTCAACCACATTGGGTCAGCTTTATTTGTTTTATGTATTTGGTTTCTATAGACAATTTCATGTAATCAAAGTACCCTGCTTAAAAGAAAATATAACTTTGAAAACACAGATTTTTCAGTTTTCATTATTTTACAGATGAGAAAATTAAAGCCTGACTTAATTATTCTTGTGTATTCACTATGTTTAGGTAAAACATTTATCTATTCACAGAAAAGCACGTAGATATATGTAGGACACAGTCCTTGACTTTAAGAGTTTTGTAGCCTGATGATGAAGGTTAGTAACCAGTTCAAAGCCCTAGGACTGGTTAGTCTTTTGTTTTGATTGGCAGTGGCTTGGATTATCTTATAACAAAAATTACAGACTATTGTTTCAAAAAGCTAAGAGGAAATCACGGAAGGATAGGATAGGAAATTCACTCTGTTGTTTTAAATTATAGAACAATTTACACTCTACAAAATGCACTGTGTCAGTTCTAAAAGCTTCGACAGTTATATACACTGATGTAACTACTACCCCAATCAAAATGTAGAACATTTCCAGAGAGTTCCCTTATCTCTTTTTCCAGTCAGTACCTCCCGTGCAATTGAAATTTCGCAGTGAAATTGTATCTTGTGATTTTAACTTGTATTTTCCCTGTTATTAATGATGTTGACCATTGTTTTATATCATTATTGACCACTTATACGTCTTATTTTCTGAATAGCCTGTTCAATGTTTTTGCTTATTTTTAACTGGTGTGTTTGTGTATTATTAACATGTTCTTTATATTAGCTCTTTATAAGCTCTGAGATTACTTATTTGACAATTATATGTATTACTACTATTTTCCCAAGTCTGTGGCTTTCATATTCGTATTTTAGTGTTTTTGATGAGCTTTAATGTTCATTGAAATTCTATTTATACATTCCTTTATGTGGGGTTAGAGCCTTCTGTGTCCTTACAAGGAAGTTCTACCTGTTCCAAGGTTATAAAGAAGTTTCCATTTGCTTTCTGTATGGAGTGAGATATTTATATTCACTTTTTCAAGCAACATTTGCTACAGAGATCCTCTGTCTCTTATTGAGTTTCCTTGTCAACTTCTCAGTTCATTTTTTTCCTTACCCACTTTATTGAGAATAATTTGTGTAAATAGACTTTCTCTATTTGAAGGGTACAATTTGAGGAGTTCTGACAAGTACATAACAACATAAAGCCACCAGCACAGTCATGATAAAGAACATTTCCATAACCTCTATATTCGTCTGCTAGGACTGCCATGACAAAATACCCCAGACTGGAAAGCGTAAACAATAGAAATGTATTTTCTCACATTTCTGGCAGCTAGAAGTCTGAGATCAAGGTGTGTCAGCAAGCTCGGTGTTTTCCGAGGCCCCTGTCCCCTTGGCTTGCAGATGGCTACCTCCTCCCCATATTTTCACATGGCTTTTCCTCCGTTTTTAAGGACATCAGTCATATTGGATTGGGACTCACCCTAATGACCTCATTTTAACTTAATTACCTCTGTCAAGACCTATCTCCAAATGCATTCACATTCTGAGGAACTGGGGGTTAGTACTTAAACATAAATTTTGAGGGGATGCAGTTCATCCCATAACCCCCAAAATAACCCTGTGTGTTTATGTAACTTGTTCCCACACTGTGCTCCCAGCCCCAAGCAACCTCTGCATTTCATATACATGGAATCACGCCACATATTCCATGTTTGGCTTCTTTCACTCAGACTGATTTTGAGAATTGTTAATGTTGTTGCATTTATAGGTAAGAGGACACTACTTATTCTTGAGTAGTCATCCACTGAATAGTTATACTACGTCTTGTCTATCCAGTCAGATGAAATATTTCATAGATATGTGGGTGCCCTCCAGTTTACATTTGTTATGAATAAAACTGTTAGGAGCACTTACCTGCAACATTCTGTGTGGATATATTTTCAGTTATCTCACATGAATACTTAAGAGTAGAATAACTGAGTCATGTTACCTATACGTTTACTTTAAAAAAAGAATGCCTAGTAGATTTCAGCAGTGACCGTACTACTTTCCATTTGCACCAACAGTGTGTATCTTCCAGTTGTCTTCCAACTTGCCTGTCTTTGACATGGGCCATTTTCAAAAATCTTACTCATTTTAATGGATGTGATTGGTTCATTTGTAATACCATTTTTTTGTAGCTACTATATAAAGTCTACAAGAAAAGCGATTATTCTCTCTTTTTTATAACTGCAGTCTCAGGGTTTAAGAGCAACAATAAATACTTGGTAAGTGGATGAATATTTTGGTTTAACGAACTTTTTCGTTCTTTTTCCTGCTTACTATTTAATGATTGCATTTGTTATGCTGCTGCTCCAACCATGGCACTGTGCTTGGCTTTGTGACAGCGTAAGATCTTTAAATCAAATGAAGGAAGATAGATGCTCAGAACAGTGTCAGTGTCTGCTATATGACAGAGGGAGATACATGCTTTAGAAGAGTTATAAACAGCATGCTGTAGAAAGTGACCCGATCCTGGGGAGGGCTGGATAATAGGGAAACTGAGAAAAAGGATGAATTCAGAAACCCACTGGGCTGTGGGTCCAGGTCCTTGGAAAGGACTTCTTCTTGCTCAGCTTTTACTAAACCAAAAACAACCCTCCTCAGGCAGTTCTATTTTGAGAAATAAGAAATAATACTTGTAACAGTTGCCTTTTTTTTAACTCTCTTATGTTCCAGGCACTGTGTAAAGGCGTTTGTTGTGTTGCCTTTGCACGGTGTTGTTTGTATTTGTGTTGTTTCATTTCATCTTCATGCACGCTCTGTGAAGTAGATATTTAATTCCTTACTTTTCAGATGAAGAATACTAAGCTTGGAATGGGTCCATGCAACTAGCTCGAGAACATATAGCTAGTCATTGGTAGAGATGAAATGCAACAGGTTTGTGAACTTCGAAGCTCCTTCTTTGTATCATTTTGTTGCAGACACAGATAGAAAAACATCAAGGGGGCCGGGCGTGGTGGCTCAAGCCTGTAATCCCAGCACTTTGGGAGGCCGAGGTGGGTGGATCACGAGGTCAGGAGATCGAGACCATCCTGGCTAACACGGTGAAACCCCGTCTCTACTAAAAAATACAAAAAATTAGCCAGGCGTGTTGGCGGGCGCCTGTAGTCCCAGCTACTAAGGAGGCTGAGGCAGGAGAATGGCGTGAACCTGGGAGGCGGAGCTTGCAGTGAGCCGAGATCGCACCACTGCACTCCAGCCTGGGTGACAGAGCAAGACTCCGTCTCAAAAAAAAAAAAAAAAAAAAAGAAAAACATGAAGGGAGGACTCAAGCTTCTGGGTACAGCTGTTTTCAAGATAGTTTTGCTATTGTTGTATTATATCCTTAGTATGATTTACAAAATTATTTTAGTCGCTTACACTTAATTATGTGGCTTAAATGTTTGTGGATTATTCAAAAGAATATTTTAAATCCTTCTTATTTGATGACGAGATGAGATAATAGGGTAAGTATAGTTTAAGTAAAATTACCATTAACGTTTTTCAAAAACTGTAAATGACATGGTTTTCTATTAACATTTTGGAAAATAGAATTAGCAATTTATTTTAAGCATCAATGCATATACTCACATATGATGAGCAGATTATAGCATTTATTTAGATAACTCAAGAAAAATAGTTATTTTGCTTTGTCAGTCTGGGCTGTGTCTGAGTAATATTTGGATATGAATTAGCCAGTTACATACTTCAATTTCCCACTTTACTGGGCATTGAAAGACATAGCCAAAATGGCTTTCAGGTTATTAATTCTAGAACTTTTGAAAATAAATTTGAAGACCCACATTTTATAGATTTTATCAATGCTTTCTCTCTGTTGGGTCATTTTTCTGTATTTCTGATTTACATGCATCATATAGATGTGTTTAGATAATATCTGCTTCACGCTTTTCTGTAGACAGTCACATTAGTCATGACCAATCCTCAAATGCCACCTCTAGTTGTCATTTTCCACTTACTGATGCAAACAATTTGATGAATCCCAGGATTCAATTGCTGCTTCCCTATCACTGTCTTCTCGGAATTCTCAGGTTAACAGCACTGAGGTTTTCATTGTAATTTCTCACTTGAGACCCAGGACATACCTACTCATACAAACATACGCGATTATATGTTAGCCAAAGGGGCCGCCACAGTATTAAAAATAAAAGAGTACTTTTCAGTATGAGTTTGGAAAATTTAATTTGCTGCAGATCAGGGGTTGGCAAGCTTTTTCTATAAAGGGCCCAACGGTAAATGTGATAGGCTGTGTGGTTCGTGAGGTCTGTGTTGCAACAGCTCATTGTAGCATACAAGCAACCACGCTTTATGTGGCTATACGCCAACAAAACTTTATGGAGACTGAATTTTAAATTTCTCATAGTGTTCATGTGTCATGAAACATTCTTCTTGTTTCTATGCTTTTCAACTATTAACAAATATGAAAACATTTCTTAGCACAGAGTCTGTGTAAGGTGGGATTTGGCTAGCAGCCCGTGGTTTCCTCACCCTGCTAGTGTTGCTAAAATAATTTATCTGTTTTTCTTGGTTGTAATCATTACTAGGCAAAAAACAAAAGAGAACGTTTTCTAAAAACCAGCCAAATTTTTCATATTAGACTGTGTGACATTTTATTCAGATATCTTTCTATAATTCGGTAGATTTGAGGGATGAAATAGTGATTTTAGTTCTCTAATTGACATATTATCATCCATAGCTCCCTTCTACTGCCATGTATTTTTGCAGTCCTTTTTAATCTGAAGACCTTTCTTACTACTCAAAGCTAGTAACTATACTTTAGCCATGCAACTCTTAAAACACTGTGTTCAATGATTAGGCAATTAAAGTTTTATATTTTCCAAAATTTGACAGGAGCACAGTTAAATGTGGTTTGTAAGGGGGTGGATTCACTTGGACAGTTGTTTCTACTTTCAAGATAGTCATAGCATTCACACTAGTAGTGTTAGCAGCTGCATAAACTAACGTATCTATTTTACTGTGTTAAAGTCCCAGATTCCAAAGAATTCCATTCAGTTTTACTACTTATACCATTGTGTTATGGTTTGAAATCAAGAAGAATATTGTGAATGAGTTTTCTGTAATGTCTCTGTAAAACATGAATTTGTCAGATAACGTAGTACCTGATGTGACAATTATAGGAATTGTTCCATAAGTATTTTAGTTGCTATTTGGACAGTAAAAATTTAAATATGAAAAAATAAATATCTATGATATGCACAGAAAAGTCTCACTGAATTCTAGACTTTGAGGTAAGAAGTCTTACTCTGTGAAGCAAAATATAACTGGGCCCTAACTCCTGCATTTAATTATTGGTGCTCCTTCTTTTTTTTTTTTTTTTTCTTTTTGAGGCGGAGTCTCACTGTGTTGCCCAGGCTGGAGTGCAGTGGTGTCATCTTGGCTCACTGCACTCTCTGCCTCCCTGGCTCAAGCGATTCTCCTCCCTCAGCCTCCCGAATAGCTGAGATTACAGGCACCTGCCATCATGCCCAGCTAATTTTTGTGTTTTATTAAAGATAAGGTTTCACCATGTTGGCCAGGGTGGTCTTGAACTCCTGACCTTAGGTGATCCACCTGCCTCAGCCTCCCAAAGTGCTGGGATTCCAGGCGTGAGCCACCATGCCCGGCCTATTAGTGCTCCTTCTTGGCTGTTGCCACGTAGGTGTGTCGTTGACCAGTGCATGTGTCGTGAGTCAGTCAGAGAAAAACTTCCAGAGAAGAGAAGCAATGTTGTCCCATTTAGTTAATGATTAACCACAGCGAAATGGATGTCTTTTAAACGCAGGGACTTTTCAGTGCCTCAAGCATGGTATGGTTCACTGGGAATTGCCACCAGCCACAGTATGAGAGCCGGAGCTCAGCACAGGCATCTGGCCAGAGATCACCTTGTTCCCAGAGGCAAGATGACTGCCATCCCAGGGAGCACTGCTCCTGTTAGAGCTGTCAGTCAGGTTACGTCACAAGGCCCGACAATTACCTAATTATCCCCTGACTCGTTTCAGAATGATGTGACAAGCTTGCAGGGATACATGGAGATGAAAACCAGGAACAATTAAATTAGATGAGGAAAGGGATCAAAGGAAAGTAATATGAAGCCAAGGGTAATATTAGTAAATGAAGTGTGTATTATGAGTTAACGTAAAATTGCGAGAGCTGGTCTACAAATTTGACTCTAAAGTTTTCCTAATTGTCTAAAAATGAGAGAAATCTGATTTGTAGTGTCCGTAAAGGTAGAACAAACCACAACCTAAAGAGAAACAGACATTAAAACAAACAAAGGGGCAAGATGTGCCCTCTGGGTTGCCCTCAAAGGATTTGCAACTTTCCATGTAATTTGTATATTATATATATATTTAATAATCATGATTAAAATCCTCTGTTGAATATGGGAATTCAATATAATAAGATAGGCATGCTAATTTATCCATACTACTCACACTATTAATATGAATGTTATGACTATCCAGAAAATAGAAACAAATGTCCCAGTGAATCTATACCATTACAAAGCAGATTTAACTTTGCTCCTGTCATATTTTAGAAAATATAAAACCTAAATTGCCTAATCGTCATACACAGTGTTCCAGGAGTTGCATGGCTAAAGCAATTATAGTTCAAAGTTTTTGTATAGGAGTAAAAAAAGTCCTCAGTTTAAAAAGTGTATTCATTCTAGCGGACTGCATTCTAGCCCCATTTATCTCCACTGAATTTCTCACTTTAAGCTGGAAAAATGAGGCTGATGAATGTGATCAAGGTCCTAGGTATCATTTCTTTACCTCTCTTTTATTTCTATATATTTGTAACTTTCATCGAGTGAATATATGCACGTGTTTAAAAATCAAAGGTGCAGACAACCTTCTAATAAAAACACCTTGGCAGGTCAGGGAATTCGTCAGCACTTTTCTCTTTTCTCTCCAGCCTCACTTCTGCCGTCCAAGTCCTCACATTGCTGTTTTTACTTTTATGTTGTCCAAGCTGAATAACATATATATTTGGTTACATAATCATAATTAACATCCTCTGTTCAGTTTTAACAGTGTTACTCTAAAGTGGAAAATCACATAAGTGCTTCCATTATCGTGAATACAGTGGGATGTGCAAAGAAAATTAAACATCTTGTTCTTTGTGACTGACGTGGTCTTAATGATGAGCCCCGACCCTCCTATGTGCCTGGGAGAACATTGCCTTGATCACCAATCCTGTGTCGTCATGTCCTGGGCCCCCAAGACCACTTCCCCCCTCCAGATTCAGTGATTCACCAGGGGAGCCTGCAGGGCTTGCCGTGCCGTCACACACATAGCTAAGATTCACTACAACAAAAGGGTATGAAGCGAGGGGAAAAGGCCCAGGGGGAGAAGTTTAGGGAAACCACAGGCAATGCTGAGTCCTCCCCCAGTGGTCACTCGAGAGGCACTCAGTTGTGACAACGCGTGTGAAGTGTTGTCTGCCAGGAAGCTCAATGGAGACTCAGTGCCCAGCAATTTTAGTGGGAACCAGTCATGCAGACACCTCTGCCTGGGGCTTATCAAAATTCCAGCCTTGCTGAGGGTGAGAAGATGTTGTGCATAGCCATGGTTCGTATAGACAGTTCAGGCTCTGCACACCACCCACAGCTGTAAGGGAATGATGTGGACACTTCCAAAATTCACATTCCTAGATGCCAGCCAAGGGCCAAGCTTGAAAGCAGGCTTTTCAAACTATCACAGCTTCAGTCCTGCTAGAACTCTTTTCTGCAAATTTGCCTCCATGTTAAGCAGTGGCTTTTGGGTTAATGATCGGTGGATCCCAGATGCGGCTCCCTTTGAGGTCTGGGGTAAAAAGCCTCCGTCAAATGGCTCAGTCTCTTTCAGATACAGCTCAGGCCCGGAGAACTGCTCTGCGTCCCCTGCTTTTCTCTAGAATAGTGCATGTGTGCATGCATGAGTGTGTGAGTGTATGTAGTATGTGTATGCCTGTGTGCTGTGTGGTATTGTATGTGTGTACATGTGTGTGTGTGGTGTGTTTATGCATGTGTGGTGTGTCTTGGTGTGCATGCATGCACATGGGTGTATGTGTGTGGGGTGTGAGATGTGTGTGCACGTGTACATATGTGTGTTTATGCATGTGTGGTGTGTGGCATGCTGTGTGCATGCATGCCTGTGTGCGTGCATGCCTGAGTGTGTGGGGTATGTGCACGTATGTGTGACTGTGTGGCATGTATGTGTGTGTGTGCACATGTAATGGTAAAGGAGGGAGGGAGCACTCCGGCAGATTGGCAGGGGTGGCTGTGAACCCCTGGTCACCTCCCACGGTATTTTCCTCAGAATCTGCTACAAAGTGGCAGGGCGGCTCTGCACTGGTTCCTGAGGCAGAGATAGGCCTTGTGATGACTGATTTAGCTGCTACAACTTAAACACTGGCTGAGTCCAAACGTTGTCAGTAGTAAAATCACCACAGCCTCTGCCCCGAGTCCTAACCTTCTGCCTTGCACTGGGCACTGGCCTCATACCACGCCTCCTGGAAGCTCTGTCCATCTTCTCCAGCCCTTGATGCTACCCTCCCTCCTCCTTCTTTCTGTGTCACAGCTGGGGAGACAACCTACCTCTCACTCCGCCCCTCCTGTGGCCACCTCACTGTTCCACCCCCGGTGAGGAGGTCCAGGCTGCCATTTGGGGCTTTCCTCAGGCATCTGATCATTTCCTGAACCCTGAGCCCTCACAGACATACAAGCCAACTTTCCAACTTGTATCTCCCCAAGCCACTTTTTCCCATTCTCCCATTTAATTGATAATTAGGTCAGACACCGAATTTTAGGTTGAAATTGAAGGTATTGCTGCAATTTAAACATTCTATTTTGATTTTTGTTTCCAAGTCGATGATCTAAACTTTCTGTTTAGAAGATTTGAGGATCTGGAAATTTGCTGCTCCTGATCCCCTGTGCCCTTTCCCCTACCTGCCTTTTGTGTTTGTTTGTTTGTTTGTTGAGATGGAGTCTTGCTATGTCACCCAGGCTGGAGTGCAGTGGCGCAGTCTCGGCTCACTGCAACCACTTCAAGCGATTCTCCTACCTTGGCCTCCTGAGTAGCTGGGATTACAGGCATGCGCCACCACACCCAGCTAATTTTTGTAGTTTTGGTGCAGACAGGGTTTCACCATGTTGGTCAGGCTGGTCTCGAACTGCTGACCTCAGGTGATCCACCCCCTTCAACCTCACAAAGTGCTGGGATTATAGGCATGAGCCACCATGCACAGCCCGATTTCTTAAAATTTAGTCAAAAAGTTATGAACCAGTTGAATGCTTGTGATGCTTTTTACTGGTTTGCTTTCCAAGAGGAATGCAATAATTGACACTGATATTTCATTTTAAGTGATCTTCTCTAATTTAAAAGAAGTGTTGCTTTTATTGAATTTTTATTTCTTTGATGCCTAAGAAAGTTTGCTGAGCACCCTCTCAATGCCAGGCCCTTCTCTAGGTGCTGGGATGCCTCAGGGAACAGAGTAGACCAAGTTGGCTTTTGTGTAGCTGTGGTCAGTAGGGACAGACAGCCCTTGCTCTGTGCTGGGCCACTGCATGGTGGGGTTGGGCAGGGACGGTAGTAATAATTATTATGAAGCAAAGGAAGCCTGAACGGGCAGACACAGAAGTGGAGCAAAGTCAGGGATGGCCTTTCTAGTAAGGTGCATTTAACCTCAGCCCTAGGGGGAGGCTATAAGTGGAAAATGAACATATTTGGAGCAAAATGTCAAATATAGTCTTTGTATATTGATGGATATAGTTTTGACCTAGCACATCCCTTGAAAGGGTCAGGAGGACCCCCAGAGTCTGCAGACCACACTTTGAAAATCACTGGACTACACACTAATTTCACTATTATTATATAATATAAGTGGAAGCATGTCTTAAGGAATACACTTCTATTATAACTCATATAAGAATATATTGTTGTTTTTTTCCCAAAGGGTCCATCTTGCTGGGATGATGTTTTAATTCCAAACCGGATGAGTGGTGAATGCCAATCCCCAAACTGCCCTGGGACTAGTGCAGTAAGTACCTGGTCACATTCATGCCTCTTATTGCAAGAAAATAATGACATCTTCACTGTTTGCTAGGAAATTAGAGACAAAATATCAACTAACTGTTCTTCCATCTAATAATGTTTACCAAAAGTGTTATGATATTTAAATAGGTTAATTACATTCACCAAAAATCCAACCTGTGCCCCTGCCTTTCAGGGTCACTTTCCTAGTGACTTAATCATTTGGGGGGACCATGTGGAAATGTGCCAATTTAAACTCATTGCAAAGTTATATCCGGCCGGGCGCGGTGGCTCACGCTTGTAATCTCAGCACTTTGGGAGGCCGAGGCGGGCGGATCACGAGGTCAGGAGATCGAGACCACGGTGAAACCCCGTCTCTACTAAAAATACAAAAAATTAGCCGGGCGTGGTAGTGGGCGCCTGTAGTCCCAGCTACTCGGAGAGGCTGAGGCAGGAGAATGGCGTGAACCCGGGAGGCGGAGCTTGCAGTGAGCCGAGATTGCGCCACTGCACTCCAGCCTGGGCGACAGAGCGAGACTCCGCCTCAAAAACAAAACAAAACAAAACAAAAAAAACAACAACAAAAAAAACAAAGTTATATCCATAGAAGGAAAAGGAGAGGTGAGAAAAGGAGAGCCAGTGCAGAGTCTCCAAAAGAAAAATTACGGAAGCGTGAGATTCACCTTTTCTCCTGCTCCAGTGATATTTTATATTTATATTCCCCATCATTCAAAATTGATTTTTTTTCTGCTTTATCTACTTCTACCTTTCTTTAGTAATTTTCTGACATAGTGGACTATTACAAAATATAGTATGGGTGGCCAGCTATGTAATTGAATTACCATCCTCTGTTCTTTGTAATCCTTTCTCTCTTTGCAAGTATACGCCATACGTTTCATGAACCACAGATATTTCCTGCAAGAACCCCTAAGCTCTGAATTTATTTTTAAGATAATTTTGTTATTATGGTCATGCTTAACGTGTATATTGTTGTATTTTTTAACCTCAAAACTCACTGGCTCCATCGTAATCTGACTGTATACATTTCCTAAGTTGTAAATACTGTTATGCTGCCAACACAAATGTCAGCATTAGTTCCCAAACTGTCAGAGCCAGCTGGCAGTTAATATCTTCTCTAAGGAACAGAGTCTGTCAACAGCAACAGGTACAGCATTTGAGCGAGAATCATTAGAGGAGCTTTCTCTCGCCAATCTGCTGGCTGATCGGAAGGATACCAAGATAGCAGTGGGCAACAATAAACAGTCACTCTCCACCAGCCTAGGGCTAGGGGCTACGAACAGATTTTTATTCATCCAAATCCTGAAGAAAGAAATCCTGAAGAAAAATAATGACTTGTATGTCACTCACAGATTTTTGAGGCATCACACAGTCTTGCCAGTTTCCTACTGGGATGAAATTAAAGTGCATATTTCATAGGGCAGAATTCTTAAGTGTAATTACATACGTTTACATGTATACAAATGTAATATGTATATATTATAGCATACATAATATGTAGATATAATTACATCTAATAATATAATTATATATACATCTATGTTTCCATATGTACATATGTGTTATACATATATACATACATATAATCTTGCTCCTAAAAACTTGTAAGCATAAACCCATCGGTTTGTACTCACAAGTTTTTAGGGTCAACATTATATGTATGTATATGGTATACATATATACAACATTATATATATAATGTTAGAGTTATATCTATAACTCAAACCTGAATTTGGGGCCAATATTCACTCTTCTTGTGCGACACAGAACGTCCTGGGTCTAGAATGTTGTTTAAGGTAGTCAGTCATGAGTTGTAGTCCTGGGTACTGGGCTGAGAGTAGCCCAAATCCTCTAGGAGCCCTGTACTTTCCGAGGAGTCCTGAAATAATTTTCTCAGTGTTTCAAGGAACATAAATTAACAAGCAGAAAAATCACAACATATATGTGGAAACAAGCCATGGTGAATAAGAGTGAGCAGAATTCAAAACAGTAAAGAACATAGAAATTGAAGTCATCAAGGACAGAGTATAAGGATGCTTAATATGTTTAAAAAATAAAAGATTTTAAAAAAACAAAACGATTGGAAATACCCAGTCAAATTAAACAAGCACACACACACCTGAAATTCTAGAATTATATATAAATTATAATAATTGACACAAAGTTTACTAAATGGGCTGAACAGCAGATAAGACATAGGTAAAAAGAGAGAATAGAACTTAGATCTGGAATTTGACCTGAAAAAAAAATTATCCTAAATGCAGCCAGAACATAATAATAGATTTAAAATATAAAAGAGAACTTAAAAAACATAGAGGATAGAGTTTGATAATACAGTCATTCTTATCTACAGCCATACCACCCTGAACGTGCCTGATCTCATCTGATAACACAGTCGTTCCTGGTATCTTTGGGGGATTTGTTCTAGGGCACCTTCCGCCCACTTTGGATACCACAGTCCACAAATAAGGGGACTCATAGGCTGTTTGAAGCCATCACAGCTGTCACATAGAGACTTTAAAATCCATCGGGCAAGGAAGCCTTGCCCAGAAGCTTCCAGCTGACACCCCTTGGGTCCCCTTGTCCAGATTAGGCCAGTTCTGTGCACAGGACAGTCTGGATTTGCTCCAGGGTAGTGTGGGTGACACTAGAGGCTGTGTTCTTTGATCATGTGGGGGAGGCAGTTGCCCCACCAGGATAGAGGGGAAGGAAGGCTTCTTCCCATCAGCCCTGAGGGTGACAACTCACCCTGGGTTCCAGGGAAGGTCAGAAAGTACATCATCACCCCCGAAGGCCTCACAAGTCTGTGTCCCTTGTGGCCACCCCATGGCCCTTGGCATGGGTGCTCTGGACATAGGGTTGCATCATGACCGAAGGCTTTCTCACAAAGGCCACGCTCCTGCTCTCCTCTCAGGCGGGAACACATTGTTCCTGAACAAGGATGCGGAGGCACGTGCACAGCAGCCCTAAGACCATCTCTGGTGTTCACTCCCAAGTGCGTACCTGCGGCGGAAAGTCCCCCATGCTGGCTTTGCTCATGAGGCCCGTTAGCCTGTGAAGTTCGGGTGACAAATGAAGCTTCTTCACACATTGCACTCACCAGGCACGTCTCCAATGTGAGCCTTCGGGATGCTTAAGGCCTGAGCGTGGCTGAAGAGTCTCGCATAGGCGGCCTCTCCTGGGTGTGAATTCTCCGTGCTGAGTGAGTGGGAACTTTCTCAGCCTGGCTTCCCCAACAAATCCCTTCTGCGGTGTGGACTTTGGAATTCTGAAGGAGGTGACAGCTTTGGCTCCAGGTTTCCTTATCTTCCCTGCACTCAAAAGACCTTTCTTTCATAGAAGATCCTGGTGCCAAATGAGGGGGGACTTTTGGATGCCTTCTTGTCATTGCAGCACTTGTAGGACGTGTGTGGTTCCTCACACTCCTAACACATATGGGACTTGCCTCGTGAATTTTCTGGCAGTAAATAATGGCTGCTGGTTCTCCAGGCATTTCTGAACACCATGTGTTTATAGGTTCAGAGCTGGGCCTCGCTATCTTGGCTGGATTCGAGTCCTTGCTATTCAGTACCCTGGCTTCTCATCAACTCCAGCTGTGTGGCCATGGTGGTTAGGGGGAGGCGGGAGTGGCCTCAAGTCCCATTGAGGGCTCGAGTTCAAAGGTCTTCAGTGCTCCACATGGACCACGCTCCTCTGGGCCTGGTAGGAAGCCCCTTCTCCAGGAAGACAGCCAGCCATGTCCTCAAAGGTCATGGTCCCTGCGCCAAGGTCATTATCTGCCCCGCCCTTATTGGAACCTCAGGCTGGGTTCCTCCCAGGAAGCAATTCCTGGATCAGTCACTTGGTCAGTCTAGTCATTGTCAACAATAAACCCTCAAAGTTAGAGGTGAACCTACATTGTCTAGTATAACCATTCAAGGGATTGAACTGAAATACAAAATGCCAAATTGAGAGATGAAAAAAAAAAGGAAAGTGGGACAACTTAAGTAGCGCACACAAAAATGGCACAAGTAAAACCTCATGTAACAGAAATGAAAAGAAATGGAAATGCAGTAACTGAAGTGTAAAAGACGATGACTCTTAGACTGGGTTAAAGGAACAGAATCTGGCTTTATGCAGGTTACAAAAGACACACCTAAAACATGTGAGCAGAAAAACATCAAAAGTAAAAAAATGGAAAGTAATAATCCAGGCAAGTATTAACTCAAGAATGCTGTTGATACCATTTTAATTGCACATAAAATAGATTTTCAGGAGAGGGTGGAAACATCAGTAAAAAAGGATACATGTGAGGTTTTGAGGAAAAATATATTCAGCATCCCAGGAAAAGGAGACTTTTGAGGTTTTGAGGATAGAAAGGTTTAGTAACACAGGAAGATAAAGCAGTTTAAAATGGTATGATCTTAGTAACATGGATTCAAAATGTACTAAGGAAACACTGTCAGAATTAACAAAATACGTGGATAAATTTAACACCATGGTGGGAGAGAGAGTAACACAGCTCTCTGTGGAGTTGAGGGCTCCTGCAGTACAAGCTTAGGAAGGATGCATCCGATTCATGCCACCAGTGAGCCCACGACATCAGGAAAGAGTCACTCGGCAACTGGAGGATATCAACAACTGGTCGTGTTTTAGGACATTAAGAAATTTAAATATCAATAGCAAAAATGTAACACTAAAAATCTGTTATACGTGGACATTCAAATCACTGAGTCAATGTAAAGATCTAGATGGAAATAAGGGAACAAACAACAATGAAAGGGTACCATATAGCAGATATTTTGGAGTGTAGCTAAATTTGTATTTAAACAGGGAATTAAGGACCATAAGTACCTCAGAGATATTCTTATCAAGGTAGGAAAAGGAAGCATCATATCCAACTATATTTTTTAATGTGTATTTAATAAACACCAACTAAACGTCTGTTAAGTGAGGGGACTGAAGGTTTGAGCACTAACCATGCCACTAGCTAGCCCAAGTTCAGTGTTCAGTGTGAGCTCAACTCTTCCACTGTCTCTTAAAACCATTTTTCTGGAATGCAGCTAAATATAAACTCTGACTCCTGTATTTTCTAAAGTCAAGATTTTGACAGTATTTTGGACCCTATATATAATTTATTTTATATATTTTAAGTTTATTAGAATTTTGAATTTCTATCACTTAGACAAAATATCCATGTACTTAGAACTTAAAATAGCAGTGTTCCGAATATATTCTTAATTAATTAATATTTATACACTTAAAGATAATCTTAGGAGATCGTTTTAAATAGCAGTAAAGTTTACCCTTGGTTTTTAAGAGTACAAATACAAACTTGACCCTAACTCTCCTTTAGACAGAGAAACCTGAACCTAATTCAGCTTTACGCTAATCGCTGTTATTTTGGGAGGGAGCATACTATTAGTTCTTACCTTTTTATAAAAAGAATTCCAGTCAGCTCAAATGATATATGCTTGAGATTTAAAAGGGGATTAAATCAATTAGGATTTTCTCCATTAGTGAAATTAACTCAACTTTGGATATGGCATAAGACTTTAGTTATTCTGTATCAATCTTCATTTTATAATTTACCTATGATACCTTAAACCAAGCCTGTTCAACCCGCGGCACCGTATGCGGCCCAGGATAGCTTTGAATGTGGCCCAGCACAAATTTGTAAACTCTCTTATGAGATTTTTTTTTTTTTTTACTTCATCAGCTATTTTTAGTGCTAGTGTATTTTATGTGTGGCCCAAGACAATTCTTCTTCTTCCTATGTGGCACAGGGAAGCCAAAAGATTGGACACACTGGCCTTAAAACCTTAAAACAATAATATGTGTTCGTATGTGTACTGGCGGATATGTGTTTCTCTTACTTGGGCACACTCAGGCTAAGGAAAACCCCAAAGTCCTAGTGTCTGAGCATTATTTCTAAGTTCTGAATCCTAACTTGTAACACTGAGCTCCGCTGTCATCAGACGCTCCCCTCTGAGGCCTCTGGCTTCAGCAGTGCTTTTCTGGTAATGAGGTGCCCTTTAGCCAACTGCAAGAACCTTGCCTGTTCCGTCACAACTGACAGTCACACAGTAGGGTTTAGGATGGGGGTATTTCCTCAAATAAAAAAGAAAGAAAATTTAAATGATCTCTTTAAAGTAATAAATGACCAAGGTCATTTTAAAGAAATTCTTGTTGAGGGGTGTTAATTTCCTGTTACACAACCTATAATATTTTTTATATATCATCTATTTTTGTGAGGCAGAATTTACCTGAAGTGTTATGTAAAATAATATTTTCCTTTTTAGATTATTTGATTTTGACTGGAGTTCAACTCTTAAACATCAAACATTTTTTTTCTTATCAGAAGAAGTAGCGTAGGACCTCTTACAATAACTCCAAGATTTATTTCAAATGAAATTAGATACTTAAAACTATCCCCTGAACCATAATAAATAATGTAACGATTAAACTCAGTATAATAAATAGAGTGTTTTCATCTTACTCAACATGCCATCTATTTTTCACACTTTCCCCCTCTTAGGCTCAGTATATGCCAACTGGAACATTAGTTTGAATGAAAGTTAATATTCATGGTCTGTACCTCTGATATCATGTTCTTGAGAGATGTTGACTGAAACAAAATTAATAGCAAATAAATCTCCTAATACTGAGCAATTTTGATTTATGTCAGAAGTCATTTCTATATTTTATGTCCAAAAATTTAATAATGTTTTAGTTTGATCAAAGTACTATCCTCCAAGGAATCTGCATTTCTTTTGTTTGTTTGTTTCTTGTTTTAGACTTCATTAGTATCACAGAAAATGAGACTCAGAATTTCTCAGGATGGTTTGATGTGTGAACTGTATGTTTTGGGGTTTTTTTTTCTGGTATCTAATAACAATAAAAGGTTGGTTTGCTTTTGTTTTTAAGAAATGATCTTGGATTGAAAAGTGTCCCTGAGATAGTCACAAATGACGGTCTTTATTTGCACAGCATGGGAGCTGTGGGCTCCATATTCTTGTGTTGCCCATGCTCATCCGCACTGTGCAATAACTATCAGCACAAGCATCTCCAAATATATATTTAAGCAATTCCAGCCTTTGTGGCTTTTCAGGGGTCCCCCTGTGGTCAAAGAGCAGCTGGACACTTAAATGTAGAGAGTGGAAAACGAAAACAAAGGTAAAAGACGAATGGACTCATTTACTCCCCTTTTCCTTCTGCCCTGGTGTTCGGCTGAAGAGAAATGCTCTGCCTGCCCTTACGTTGCTCTCCACAGTCATATGTTCTTAATTCCAAACAAAATTGAATTGTGAGAACTTTGAAGTCAAATTCAGATTATGATTGAATCATGTCTAAGCGTGACAAAGTGTTCTCTGTTGTCTGACATGCAATTTGGGGTGACAAACTAGAAAGTTTTCTTAGAACATTTTTCAAAAACCCAATCCAGCATTCAGACTCGAGGACAGCTTATTTCTAAACCAAGTTTTGAGTGCTTGATAGCAAAAAATTTCTTGTTCTTTTTTCAATTGTTAAGGTTAAAATTAGAAGATAGATTTTTTTTTTACAGAATTAGCTTAAATTTTGCAAATTTGAATCAAAATTTCATTCATATATGAAAACGCATTAGTTTCCCATGAAAAAAGTGTCAATGATGGTATGAACCCTAAACTTAATTTAGTTCTCCTTTTTCTGTGAGATAACCGTGACATAACTTCTTTTTCATCAGGGCTCTTTTATAACTTGGTGGAAAATTGAATTAACAGCCATCTTCTTCATGGTAGTGTTAAAGACTCCTTGTAAACTGCTACATGAAAACTTAATCTCCAGCGAAAGAAAACCAGGTGCCAGAACAAGTGCGCCTGTAGCAGAGAATCTACACATGTGAAATAACAGTGTCCATACTGCTATCACAGAACATGACCTTGGTTTAGTCTATGACGCCATCTTTCCAGCAATATGCAGCTTCCAAAATATATACTTCTTGCTTCCCTGTTCCAGGAAACTCCTAGTCAAAGTGAATGTCAGCTGTTTTTTACACTTGATGATCTGTGATTCTCTGTTCTATAGTTTGTATCACACTTTATATACAGTAGAACAAAATCATGCATGTTACTACAACATATTCAAATATGAGGAATTTTAAACCTGTTTATAAACCCCAGAAGCTTCAAAAGTCTTACTTCTTCATTTTTTGCCTTTCCACAGAATGATTCAAAAGCCAAACTGTCAGTCTGAGTCTGTATTGATGGTTGCATTGCAGGTTTAGACAAAGGCCCTGAAAACAAAGAAACAACAAAGCACTTTATCACGATTACTCAGAAAGAGGTGTGCTTCTAGATCACTAGGTTTTAGATTAGGAGAGAGTACATATCGATCTACTGGAAAAGATAGCAATAGATACAAAAAAGATAATTTCAAATAGATTTATAAATGAGATTCTGAGAACCAGAGCAAAGAAAGATTAAATACCGCTGTAAGCATTCCTGAATGTTTTGATCGAGATGGTAGATTAGACCCAAATGGAAATATCAAGGATTAGAGATGGGAGGTCACTCTGAGATAGCCTCAGTGCAGATACACAGGAGCCTAATGGAGTGAGAAGAATAGAAGGAAGACCTGAGAGTAATGGGCCAAGAGATGGAGGCCTGCTTCTCGGCCGGGAAACAGCCCTCCTGGTCCTTCCAGCAGGTGATTGATGGCTCCCGGGGACCCGCACTTCATCATGCCTTGATGGCGGTCATTAAGGAGCTATCATCTCTCTTACTCAGGTCAAGCTAGCTCTCAAAAAGTTATCAAGAACCACAGTAAAATTTAGTTTTTAAGATATATGTGGCAAAAACCCCTTAAAGCCAGTTTACCAAACTTGAGATTTAGAATGGAAATTATAAGCATATGGAGAATCAAATCACGACTGAGATGATGTCACGTCCTGTTGACCCACATGTGGTGAAACATTCCCTTCCACTAACGTTTCTTGGAGAAAGGAACATAGTTTGGGATCTTCGGATCATCTGAGCTTCCTCAAGTAGGCAGTCGTCATTCCCCTTAATACTCAGGGTTTGGGAAAATAACTTCAGTGGTGATCATCTTACACGAGTATTATTTACAAGGTACAGAGAAAATGTTTTTGCTTCAGGAGTGGAAAAGCAAAAGATCGTTTTTAAAATTTGCATCTTTCCATTGAAAGAAACGTAGATAACTTTTATAACACATTGATTTGTTGTGCTAGTCACTATGCAGAAAACAAAGACTGACTTTCAGGATGTAGGAATCTAGCCGAGTGGAAAAGTCTTGACAGAAATGGCTGCAATTCAGATTCCACAGAGCAAGTAGAAAGCTTACCAAGCATCTCTTCTGTGCCAAGCACTAGGATAGAAAAACGAGTATTGAATTCACTGCTTTCATAGTTTGGGAAAAATTGAGGATAGAGTAAGACATGTAGGCAAACGATGATTTTTATACCATGACCTAAATGCTAATAAGGTTGGATGTGAAGGACCTTGCAAGGACTTCCCTGTGTGAATAGGGCAGAGGAAATAACACAAGTTAGTATATCATGAGTGGCATGAAACAGGCACAGAAAGTGCTTATGGAGTTCAGAAAACACAAAGGTGATCAAAGAGGTCTTCATGGAGGAGGTGAGGCCCAAGGGAAGGGTGGTGGGATTTTCACAGGTGGTGATGTTGGCAAGGTTGGGAACATTTTGTGAGGTACAGGAAATGACAGGAATAAAGGAATAGAAAATTAAGTTTCATGCATTCCGTAATCCTACTGGCCACTTGCTCTGTGCCAGACTGCCCACTCAGCTCCAGTGTATAAAATCAACATTCCCTGCTTTGATGGAGCTCTATCCAGTGCTGATGACTTTGAACTTGTCAAGAAGAAAGATGAGATAGAAAAGCAGAGGATGTTAAGAGGACATGAAACAGGGCAGCTGCCTGGAATCTACCCTGGGAAATTAGAGGTTGAGCTGAAATGCAGAGGCTGAGCTAGACTTGATGACTAGGGGTTGAGGACATGCCTAGCAGGGAGGAGCTCCTGCAAGAGCCCCACGGCAGCAGGGAACGGCTCTGGGAAGCCCCTGGGAGGTGGTGATGGCTGAGAAACAGGAGGTGGTCCATTACTTCCTTTTCGTTTGTTCGTTCCTGTAGAAGTTTATTAGCATAATAGACGTAATCTCAGCATGTTGAAGTTTAGGTGTTTCGAAAGCTGAGACAGTAGTTGCGCAGTCTGTATTGTGGTTGTGGTGGAGCGAAGGCATAAGGAACAAAAAGAGTAAAAGAGATTCTTGAAGGGAACAAAAACAAAAGATTATTTTGTACAATTTTTTCTGCCTTCCTTGAATCCCTGGCAAAGTGTGAAAAAAGGTAAATTAGAATTGGCATTTTGTCTTCCCTAAAACACAGAACACAACATACAAATGAGATGTTCATTTAGAACTGGGTAGAAGTGCCACTCTTTTCTTGTATTTATTGGGTTATTAAGATCAGCCATCTGGTGGTCTTCTGTCTTGACTGTTCGTGTTTCTCCAGAGTGTTCCTCAGTGGGAGTCTGCTTAGTGGTTGACTGAAATTCTATCTTTATCAGCAACTCTTTGTTATCTATAATCACTGGAAATGGATGATCCAGTATGAAGATTTTCCTGCCTTTCTCTTCCTGCGCTTCCTTCTTGTCAACCTTTTTAGAAAACTGAGGACTCTTTTCTGTTGCCATTACCTTTTCAAAATATTAGAGGGGAGACCAAATGGGCTACTATGTAAAGTGAACTTTGATACTATCTGAGACTTCATCCTTTCCAAAGGACGACTGAGTCAATAGCAACTACATGCTGGACAGTTTGAGAAACTGGATTGGGAGTTTGGGATTCTGTCTGTAACTCCTTCTCCTTCTACGTCCATGCCCATTGACCTCTGTGCATCTCCATTTGTCCATTTGTGAAGCAAAGACTGCACATCAGTGAATTTTGAAATTTCACCGATCATTTCTGCAGACACAGGACTCAGTGAAGCTTCCTTGGCTTTAAAAACTGAAGGATGTTCTGTTGGGTTCATCTAACTGTGTATATCTGGAGATTTTTCTTATTCAAAAACGTCTATATTTTTCTGGATCCCAGCATTGCCACTTTTTCCTCAGGGTTATTGATATGGTTTGGCTATATCCCCACCCAAATCTCAGCTTGCATTGTGTCTCCCAAAATTCCCATGTGTTGCTGGAGGGACCCAGAGGGAGGTCATTGAATCATGTTGGCTGGTCTTTCCCGTGCTATTCTCATGGTGGTGAGTAAGTCTCACGAGATCTGATGGGTTTATCAGGGGTTTCTGCTTTTGCTTCTTCCTCATTTTTCTCTTGCCACTGCCATGTAAGAAGTGCCTTTCACCTCCTGCCATGATTATGAGGCCTCCCTAGTCATGTGGTATGTCTTTTTCAGCAGCATGCAAATGGACTAACATAGTTATCTAACTTACTAATTTCTTATCTGCCTTATAAAAATGAACTATTTTAACAATCGAAGAACCATTTCTCCATGTGCTTCTACCATTTTATTAAAACTTATACTGATGTTCACAAGAATTATAAGTGCCATTAAGTAATTCTATATTAAGCAATTAAAACTCATATTACTTAGCACAATGTACAACATATGAAGACACTTTAGAGAATCAGTTCTAATTTGGTATTTAATAGTGAGTATTAATTATTATAAGGCCTGCATTTAAATGTGGATATTTTATTGATAGAACAATGAAAATATTTTAAATGCATTCATTGCTTAAAAGGGCTATGGTTCAGCCAGGCACAGTGGACCATGCCTATAAACCCCACCATTTTGGGAGGCCAAGGCAGTAGAATTGTTTGAGGAGTTTGAGACCAGCCTAGGCAATGTTATGAGACCCCATCTCTATGAAAAATAAAAAAAAAAAAAAATTAGCTGGGTACGTGCCTGTAATCTCAGCTATTTGGGCTGAAGTAGGAGTGCTTGAGCCCAGGAGGTGGAGTTTGCAGTGGGCTGAGATTGGCCACTGCACTCCAGCCTGGGTAACAGAGTGAGACTGTGTTTCAAAAATAAGGACTGTGGTTCAGTCATGAACCATAGTCAGTATATTTTTCTCCATTTATGTTTGCTTTTATTTAAATAAAAGAAATGTTTATTTCATTTGTTATTATAATTCTTGTGAACATCTTGTGAATGTATTCTCCATTTATATTTGCTTTTATTTAAATGAATTTATTTCATTTAAATAAAAGCAAATATAAATGGAGAAGAATGCATTGATGCATTGTGAGTTTCATTACAGCTGAATAATTATGGCCTATGGCTCCATCAGAACTAAATCACAAAACTAGAAATGCAAACTATATTGCATGGGAGTGAAGCTTGAGAGCCTTCTCAGCAAGGCCTTGTGTTTCCTCTTAGGGAACATGCAGGATCAATAGAACTGTTCTAAACAAGTGGCCACTCTAGGATAGGATATGTCAGCCACATGTATGGGACTAAATGCACACTGTGACTGACAGATCCCAAGAAAGCAAATAATAGAAAGGTTACCCAAACCAGAAGATACTTAGAAGTCTACCAAGTCACAATTGCTATAATTTAGGGGCTATAATCCATTAATACTGGTTATCATGCACTGTTTAAATTGTGGTTCCTTAGAAGCCGTGCAATGATATACTGAGAACTATGGGTTAGTCTGATTTCACCGCATTTTCTTCCCAGTGATTGCAACTGTGGTACCTCCTGCAAATTCTGTCACAGATATGACAGGTGGACCTCAAAAAACAAAGGAAATCTAAACTAAACCACAATAACAACCTAAACCCTTTGAAATGGTGAGAACCAATCTCTGTTTAGAAAGAGAGAGATGGTGGGGGAATGGGTGGGGCCTGGCGGCAGTTGGAGCATTAAGAGGAGCTAAAGAAACGGAATGTCATTACTCTCTCCATCAAATAGTGCTTTGTGGCTAAAGACATGTTGAAGAGAACGGCCACCAACTATTAAGAATTGCCATGAGTCCAAATGTTTACAGGTTCAGGAACTAAATTTTAGCAACTCAGTTCTTGAAGAGACAAACTCATGAGCTATCTAATACACAGTAGACTATGAACCATGATGTTCATTTATTGGTTTATACTCTGGGAACAGCTCCAATTCCATGGTATTTGTTTTTATTGTTTATTTTTTTGAGACAGAGTCTCACTCTGTCACCCAGGCTGGAGGGCAGTGGTGCAATCTCAGCTGGTTGCAACCCCCGCCTCCCAGGTTCAAGGGATTCTCCTGCTTCAGTCTCCCGAGTAGCTGGGACTACAGGTGCATACCATCATACTGGGTTAATTTTTGTATTTTTAGTAGAGATGGGATTTCACCATGTTGGCTGGGCTGGTCTTGAACTCCTGACCTCAGGTGATCCACCCGCCTCGACCTCCCAACGTTCCATGGTATTCATATCTTCCCTCTCAGCTGCATGACTTTCCCTCCTGCCCTCCACTCTGTCCCTGTCTGATTCTTGTTGCTTTTCTTCCTTACTACTGTTCTTCTTGGGCAGCTCCCCACTAACTTGACTTCCCTCAATGTTACCAAGCTATTCATCCTTGCGTGGTTGTTTAAAAATGTGTCTGCAGGTTCATAAATACATCAAAAATGTGGTTCTAGGCCAGGTGTGGTGGCTCACCCCTGTGATCCCAGAACTTTGGGAGGCCGAGGCGGGCGGTACCTGAGGTCAGGAGTTCAAGACCAGCCTGGCCAACATGGTGAAACCCCGTCTCTACAAAAAAATACAAAAAAAAAAAAAAATAGCTGAGCATGGTAGTGGGCACCTGTATATCCCAGTTACTTGGGAGTCTGAGGCACGAGAATCTCTTGAACCTGAGAGGCGCAGGTGGCAGTGAGCCGAGACCATGCCATTGCACTCCAGCCTGGACAACAAGAAAGAAACTCCATTTCAAAAAAAAAAAAAAGTGGTTCTAATTACCCTCCCCACAGACCTAGGTCAGACTTAGTGACTTGTTTCTAAGAATAGAAAACAGTAGAACTTATGCTGTTACTTCTGAAGCTAAATCATAGAAGGCAAAGTAGCATCTAACTTCCTCTCTTTTGGTGACCTGTACACTAGCAGCCCCCAAACAACATTTTAAATGCCCAGGTTTCCTATCGCTTCCGTGCTGGAGAGACCAGAGGGAAAGGCACATGGAAATGCAGAGAGATGGCTAGGGAACCCAGGTGTACCTGCTCCCAGCAGTTTGAGTCTTTGCATCGACAACCATCTCATGTTTGAGAACAAGTGAGCTTTCAGACAATTCCACCTCCCAGCTTTTAAACCTCCTCAGCTGTTGTCAAGCAGAGCCGAGGCAAGCAGTGCCCACCAAATGCTGCTTTAATTTAATCCTGTTTAAATTTACCAGTAAAATAAATTTTTAAAAACTAAAAAATATTTAATCCACTAACATTTGGGGTAGTTTGCTGAACAGCAGTAGATGACGGGCATACCTTCCACAGTGTTCTCCGTGATCATGCTGTTATACAGAAGACTATACACACTTTGATATATACATCTGTCTGTCTGTCTGTCTGTCTGTGTGCATATATGTGTGTACATCATAGTTTTATTGAAAGGGGGCTCAAATTAGGAACAGACAATGATAATTGTTTAGTCTGTGTTGCTATAAAGGAATACCTAAGGCTGAGTACTTACTTTATAAGGAAAAGAGGCTTATCTAGTTCACAGTCCTGCAGGCAGTACAAGAAGCATGGTGCTGGCATCTGCTTCTGGGGGAGGGCCTCGGGCTGCTGGTGGAAGGTGAAGAGGAGTCTTCTGGGCAGAGGTCCCACGGGGAAAGAGGAAACAAGAGAGAGAGGAGGAGGTGCCAGACTCCTTTCAACAACCAGCTCTCAGGAGAACCATCAATGAGAACTCATTCACTCCCTTGAGAATGGCACTAAGCCATTCAAGAGGGATCTGCCCCCAAGATCCAAACACGTCCCACCAGACCCCACCTCCAACAATGGGGATCTAATTCAACAGAAGACTTGGTGGGGCCGAATGAACCATATCCAAATCATAGCAATGATCAAAGCATCCGAAGTACAGTTATGTGATCTTGAAAGAGTTCATTCAGGCAGGGCTAGAATTATTTCTATATTTAAAGTATATCTTTGCACTGAATGGTGTCAGAAAAACAATAGCAAACACTTTTTTTTTTTTTTTTTTTGAGACCAAGTCTCGCTCTGTTGCCCAGGCTGGAGTGCAGTGGTGCGATCTCGGCTCACCACAAGCTCTGCCTCCCAGGTTCATGCCATTCTCCTGCCTCAGCCTCCAGAGTAGTTAGGACCACAGGTGCCTGCCACCACGCCCGGCTAATTTTTTGTATTTTTTTAGTAGAGACGGGGTTTCACAGTGTTAGCCGGGATGGTCTCGATCTTCTGACCTCATGATCCACCCACCTCAGCCTCCCAAAGTGTTGGGATTCTAGGCATGAGCCACAGCGCCCCGCCAGCAAGCACTTTCAAGTCAACTCCTCCTCTTACTGGTTACTAATTGTACAACTTGGTCATGCCCAAGGCATTGAAATGAAGTTATATATCTATCAAATATGATCCTATCATGTCTACCTGAGGTTATACCATGGTCTCTTAGATTTCTAAGGACATATTTTCCAAGTCAACGTCAGTGACATATTTACAAATGATTTTATCTGATGGTTTATTTTTCTATAGTTTTCCTCTAAAAGAGACGAAGCTTAGTATATACCCTAGTAGACAATAGCTCGGACAGTAGAGAAACTTGATTTGAACTTTTGTTATGATACGTACAGGCTAGTGGCCCCAGATGAAACCTTCACAACCCTAGGAGCTTCCACATTTTGATACAGATATATCGATGACTATTATACAAAGCCGTTTTAAGCATTATCTGGTAAAGGGTATAAAGTGCTTACTTCAGAGCCTGTCGTTGTAAGGGATCAATAAATTGTAGTTATTATGACCATAGTTGTTATAATTATAATGTGTTGACTTTTACTAGGTTTGATTTCAGAAGGTGGCATTCTCCAGCCTTTTCCACAAAGACTACAATCAATTTGCCATAATTCCTACACAGTCAATTGCCATTCCTACAAATAACACGTATTCAAATTAAGTGGCTCTGACAATAACTTTGTACCAAACTGTAACATTTGTAATTTTCTTCAATAAAAATGTACTTAATTTGCATTTTATATAACAGATTATTATGACATAGATAAAAATCTATACCAGTTGATCTGGAGGAAAAAATAACATGGTCATAATGGCTTAGGAAAAGCTTTATTATTGGTTTCTATTTTTTTCATAACTGTGTGCCAGTATGATTATTACCATAATACCACATATTTTTAAATGTCATACTAGATGTGTAATTTAAAACTATTATACCTTATTTTCATTGAATTATTTTCATAATAAATGTAGCTTTTTCTGATTATAAAAACATAATGTTGGCTGAAAAAAATTAGCCAACATACTTTCACCTAAAGAGGAGGGTAAGGCCGGCCACAGTGGCTCATGCCTGTAATCCCAGCACTTTGGGAGGCCAAGGCGGGCGGATCACGAGGTCAAGAGATTGAGACCATTCTGGCCAACATAGTGAAACCCTGTCTCTACTAAAAATACAAAAATTAGCTGGGTGTGGTGGCACACGCCTGTAGTCCCAGCTACTCAGGAGGCTGAGGCCGGAGAATTGCTTGAATCCAGGAAGCAGGGGTTGCAGTGAGCTGAGATCGCACCACTACACTCCAGCCTGGCGACAGAACAAGACCCTGTCTCGAAACCAAAAAAAAAAAAAGGCAGAGGGTAAAACCTCTTGAATCAAACAAACCACCTGGAGATAATCATGTTATCTCCATGTTAACATTGGATGCATATTCTTCCAAGTCTGTTTTCCATGTGCGTGTGTGTGTCTACACATGAAAACATACACATACACATACACATACACCTGTTTTTGCGTCTCACATATTATTTTATAACTTGCATCTTTTACTTCATATAATGTGCCCATTATCTATATCAAGAGATACAGGTCTCTATGAGCACATTTGGTGATGGATCCCATTTATTTTGTTGAAGAGTCTTGCATTGATAAGTTTATAAGCTGCTCTACATTTCATTATAAAAACAGCACATTAGTGATCTTCCTTAAACACATCTCTAGTAATTTGTCTAGTCACATTTTTGAAATATAATTTTGGGACTAGAGTTGCAAAGGGCAAAATATTTTACATGTAATGTGTTAGAGTCCTTAGTTCCAAAAGGTCCCCTGGAAAGCTTCCATCAATTTCCACTTTCCCCCAAACTACATGTCAGTACAGTTACTTTGCATCCTCTAACACTGGGTGCTTTTATTCTTTTTAATTTTTGCCAATTATTTAGGTGAAACATGACATCTCATGTAAAATTGCCTTTCTCCAATTCCTAGGAAGCTTGAGTACGTTTTCATTATTTATTGCTTACTATTCTGGTTATTTTCTTTTATTATAATTGCACAGTATAGATAAAAGTTTCTTACAGTAAGTATAAGAAATTATTTCTTATAGTTTGTTTCTTATGACCATTTCATATATTCTTATATGAAACCATTTCTTGTCATACGTGCTGAAAATATTTTTACCAGTAAGTAATTTAATTTTCAGGTCTTTTTAAGGTGTTTCAAAATTATTTAAGATGGCCAGGCACGGTGGCTCACGCCTGTAATCCCAGCACTTTGGGAGGCCCAGGCAGATGGATCACTTGAGGTCAGAAGCTCCAGAGCAACCAGGCCAACATGGTGAAACCCTGTCTCTACTAAAAATACAAAAAATTAGTCGAGTGTGGTGGCAGGTGCCTGTAATCCCAGCTACTCGGGAGGGTGAGGCAGTGGAATCACTTGAACCTGGGAGGCAGAGGTTGCAGTGAGCCGAGATCCTGCCATTGCACTCCAGCCTGGGCAACAAGAGTGAAACTCTATCTCAAAACAAATAAACGAAATTATTTAAGCTATAATTTTGATGTGATTAACGGTATTGTTTTCTTTCTTTTTTTTTTTTGTTTCGAGACAGAGTCTCGTTCTGTGCCCAGGCTGGAGTGCAGTGGAGCCATCTCGGCTCACTGCAAGCTCCGCCCCCCGGGTTCACGCCATTCTCCTGCCTCAGCCTCCTGAGTAGCTGGGACTGCAGGTGCCCTCCATCATGCCCGGCTAATTTTTTGTATTTTTAGTAGAGACAGGGTTTCACAGTGTTAGCCAGGATCATGGCTGTCTCCTGACCTCGTGATCCGCCTGCCTCAGGCTCCCAAAGTGCTGGGATTACAGGCGTGAGCCACCGCGCCGGGCCGTATTGTTTTCTTTATGGGGTTAGTGCTGGGATTACAAGCGTGAGCCACCGCGCCGGGCCGTATTGTTTTCTTTATGGGGTTATGTCTTTGTTACCATTTTTTAGGAGGGTCTTCTCTACACTTGGAGATATTTGCTGAAAATCTTTTCTAGTTACAGTTTCACTTTTTAAAACATTTAAATATTTGATTCATATATATTTTATTTTAGTGTGAAGGGTTTCTATGAATCTAATGTTACTTATTTCTCACCAAAAATCTACAAATTACTTTTTATGCATCATTTATTGAATAAAACATATTTTCCCGTTGACTTGAAATAAATCTCATCTTTTTATTATATTAACCTTGAGGGTCTTATCTCTCAAGTCTGTTTTATTCCATTCCTCTGCTCATTCTGCCTTGAAAACTGTATTATTTTGATCCCTCTAACATTTAATACATTGTAACATATTTAATATCTGCTATAGTAAATTCTCCAAATTGCTGTCACATTTTCTTTTACTAGTCACACAGATTAATTTTTCTACATGATCTATAATTTTGTATGAAGTTTGAAAATAAATCAGATGGGCTTATTTTTAATATCTAAGTTAAGCATAGCATCCCGGAGAAACATGGATGACAGAGAATGTAGTTTAAACACAGATCATAGAATGGCAAGTTATATCTCATTTTTTACTTTCCGAGAAAACCTAGCACCCCCAAAATTAATTCTTTAGTTGATATAGTTTGGATATTTGTCCACTTTAAGTCTTTTGTTGAAATTTAATCCCCATTGTCGGAGGTGGGGCCTGGTGGGAGGTGTTTGAGTCATGAGGACAGATCCTTTATGAATGGCTTGGTGCCTCCTCAAGGTAATGAGTGAATTCTCACTTTATGAGTTTTTGCAAGAACTGATTGTTAAAAAGAGCCTAGCCTCTCTCTATGTATATCTCTCTCTCTGGCCTGGGCCCCTTTCCTCTCTTTCCCTCTGTCTGTCTTTCTCTTCCCACCATGTGATCTCTGTGTGTAGACTCCCCTTCACCTTCCATCATGAGTGGAAGCTTCCTGAGGCTCTTAAGAGAAGCAGGTGCTGGTGCCATGCTTCTTGTACAGCCTTCAGAACCGTGAGCCAACCAAACCTCTTTTCTTTTAAATTACCCAGCCTCGGATATGCCTTTAAATGCAAAAGGACTAAGACATTAACATTTTGTTATATCCATAGTGCAAGCTCTCGGCTGTTATTCCTCATGGACCAGCAATTTGAAGCTATTAAATCATAATTCTACGATAAAAGGTTAACATTCCATATAGGCTATATTTTTCCTGACTGAAAAAGGTAGAGTCTTGGATAGAGTTAACTGAGAAGAATCTGTTCTCTGAATTACATGTATCCAGTAGGTTTCAATTGGAACGAAGTATGTTGAATCAGCTAGGGTTTTTAAAATGATTATTTCTACTTGATTTATAAGGCTACTTGGAAAACTGTGTTAACAAAATTAGTACCGAAGTGTTCTTTATCATAATGAATTCTTCTAAGCCTAATATCTCCTGTTCACCTTTCAAGTGTTGTGTAATTTTTATAAGTGAAACTTTATGGGGGCCTGTAGTCCATATGGAAGGTGAGGATGAGTGGGTGAACCGAGGGTTACAGTGAGCCGGTTGGCCATGACCGACTCCGTCTCAAAAAAAAAAAAAAGGAAGGAAATGAATAAACTACAGGAAATATGCTTGTTTCTACTTGTCTCTACCTATTGTGGATCAATTTATGAAGACAGCAAAGTATAGCCTTAAAGGCATTGGAGCAAGGAACACCTAGTTTCTAGCTGTTTTACCAGCACTACTTTTTGAGTGACCTTGGAAACAGTTTCTGCACTTTTAACATAGGGAATAATAATAGCTTCTTCCATAAGTGTTGTTTTCAGCAAGATCTGAGGTGCTAAACATATAAAGTAACTAATACAGTACCTGACATGTAGTAGACATACTCTCTCTCTCTCTCTCTCTATATATATATATATACACACACACATACACACACAATTGAATGACCCTGTGAGTGAGGCCAATTTTGTGTATAGCTTTTAAAAATGCATATTTGCGGCCAGGCGCAGTAGCTCACGCCTGTAATCCCAGCACTTTGGGAGGCCGAGGCAAGCAGATCACGAGGTCAGGAGATCGAGACCATCCTGGCAAAACGGTGAAACCCTGTCTCTACTAAAAATACAAAAAAAATAGCCGGACGCGGTGGCATGCGCCTGTAGTCCCAGCTACTGGGGAGGCTGAGGCAGGAAAATGGCGTGAACCCAGGAGGTGGGGCTTGCAGTGAGCCAAGATAGCACCACTGCACTCTAGCCTGGGCGAAAGAGCAAGACTCCATCTCAAAAAAAAAATGCATATTTGCTGCTCCCCTTTATTTTTCATAACTTTCAAACATCATGATACTATACTCCCAAACATTGTTTATACTGCATTATCTGAATTGATTTAATTAGGACCAGTTACATCAAAGGGCAGCTTCCATGTTATAATATTTTGTTGGGCTAGGTCAGAATTCAAAGAAAGACCTTTTTTATACTTTGCATATTGATTCATGCATTCTACACATATTTGTTTTCAAGGCATAATTCTAAATTCTGGAAATTAATAAATAAACAAGATAGAAAAGATAGAAGGAAAACATACAATCAACAGTTAAATGAGTGAACAGCATAATTTCAGTTGATGATAACTCACACAGTTTTCCAAATGTCTGAAAATTAGCTTTATGATAAAAAAGGATTTCTAAGACGAAAGCTAATTAACTAAAAAATCATGCTTTAACTACAAGAGAACCTCTGGGAATGATTAGAACTCAGGAACCTGGCTTCCCACTCTATCTCTTTTAAGAGATACTGACCAAATTCCCCTAGGAAATGATATTTTGGGGCTAGATGATCTTTAAAATTCCTTTAAACATTAAATATCATTGATCTATATTATTTTTAAAGAAAAAGAAAGAAGCATATTAGTTATAACTAAGGCACATATATATAAAGTATGCATTGTGAATTACAGAGCATAAATTATGATAGTTGACCAATGGTGTGCATTCCTTATAGTACATGTGTAGCACATTTTAAGGTTTAACACGTTTAGCAAATAAATGTATCAAAGTAAAAAACTCCTCTTCCAGTTTCCTGTTCTTCTGTGCCAACAAGTTTTTAAGACTGAAGGTATCAATGAATGTCTTCCATAAAAAGAGATGTTTCAGAAGGGTGAAAGCCGGTCATATTTCTGTAATGTAAACACATTGTCCTAGACCCTGATATACTCGAATATGATCCATGGTCAGCACTTGTAAAGTGCTATGAAAAGTGATGGAGGCGAGATCATTCATAACACATGAGACAGCTGAGAGAGGAACCAGTGTCTGGAATAAAAGAGGCAGAAAGATTGGGCAAGAATTCTCTAAACCAAGAATAAAACAAGAGTGTCAGGTTAGGGGAAAGCCAGGAGCTCAGAGAAATTGGGTGAAGCTTCTTGGATATTACAGTCCCAATCGGGAGTGTGGTAAGACATCTTGGAGAATACTTCAAACATGCAGCTTTCCTTGTTTTGTCATATTTATCTCTTGTTGGATTGCATGTGGGAGCATTGGGTTCATTTCAGTGGAAGAGTGATGAGGATACCACTGTAAGCGTGGTTTCTCATCCTGCCACACATCAGAGATGAGTCATCGTCTCATGGGGCTTTCTGTAACTTTCAAGATCTTCTAGCCATGCTTTCTCTGAAAAAGGAACCAAGAGCAGTGACCATTAGCTATACTGCAGAACCTTGGCATTTTACTTTAACCTCTCTCAGCGTCACTTTTTTCATCGATATGAAGACATAATCATGTAGTATTTTCAAGGAGAAGGAATGAAGTTATATATGTAAGATAACCGGCACATAGTAGCTAGCAAACGTGAAATTATTTTGTCCTCTCTAGAGGTGGTTGACAGACAAACTGGCCTAGGCTGCAAAGTGGCCCCCACTTTGCCTCAAGATTCAGACATGTTTTCTGTTTTCTCCTGATTTTAAAATGTTCTCTCCTTCACTCCGATCTCTGCCTTAGAATTCCTTGTCTATAGAACAAAATAGGCATGGTTTTTGGAGAAAAGTGTATGACTAGGTAATCTTAGGATCATATTTGCCTTGTTTTTGCTTGGTGGTTTTAAAATATTATTATTTTCGTTGTTAAAAATAAAATTCTCCAAAGAGTGGTATGACAGCAGCAGAAATACATTTATGCAAGATGGCTGATGGATATTGTAAGGGGAGATGAATATACTTCTTAAATATAAACATTTAAATTAACCCTTAAGAAACTCTGCGCTGCTTGTGTTGTCGGCTGAAGCTGTTTGAAAACCTTGCAGCATTAGTAGCAAGCTGTTATGAGCCAGATAATATTGATGACACAGTTACGTTTTATCCATGAGTACAAAGGCAACCAGAGGGTGTAAACAATTTTGAATTTGGAATTACAGCTGAAGTAACTAGAACATTACTTCACATGTAGTTAGTAGAACAAGCTTTCAGCTAACTGGGTTCTGAATTATCTTGACATGGTATTTCTTTCTGTTGCCTGACTTCATATATCCTCAGGACATGCAACAATCCACAAAAAAGTGACTCTTAGTTGGGTGCCATGACTCACAACTCTAATCCCAGCACTTTGGGAGGTTGAGTGGGGTGGATCACCTGCGGTCAGGAGTTCGAGACCAGACTAGCCAACATGGTGAGACCTTGTCTCTACTAAAAATACAGAATTAGTTGGGCGTGGTGGCACGTGCCTGGAATCCCAGCTACTCAGGAGGCAAGAAGAATCGCTTGAACCTGGGAGGTGGAGGTTACAGTGAGCTGAGATTGCGTGATTGCATGCCATCCTGGGCAACAAGAGCGAAATGCTGTCTCAAAAAAAAAAAAGAAAAGAAAAGAAAAAGAAAAAAGAGCAGTGACTCTTTTGGCAGCCTTTTGAATATAATCTTATTTTTTGCATCAAAATATTTGTAAATAAGCTTTAACATAAATGCTGCTCTTGCCTATGAGAGATAAAAAAGGATTAGATATTTAGAGGGGTGTAGAGGTTGGGGCTCAACCAATAATGATTGAGTACCTTCCATACCCACAGCAGCAGATGGACACTCTGGGCAATTATTTCAAACATGCAGTCTAATTTGAATGATAACATACATTCTTGTCACCATTTGTTATCATTAAAAAAGAAATAGGTGACCTTGGAAAGGTGTGTGCAGAAAGAAGCCAAAGTCTTTCTCACCATTCCTAGTTCACTCTAGAATCGTCCTTCTCAGGCCTTGGAGGACGTCTGAGCTGGACACCTCAGCTGCATTGTTTATTTTCCGGTATCAAAATGTCAAGTTGGCCAACATCAAAGTGTTACTTATGTGATGTCAACTTCTTCCTCTCTCACCACTCAGTCTTATCTTAGAGGAGGAAACACGCTATAGTTTCTTTTTAATTTCTTTTCTTTGTTCTCTCCTTCTTCCTTCCCCATTTACTCCTTTTGTGGCTCCCACAGAATTCGGGTGGAGGGGCTGGAGTGAGCTGAGGAGAGGTAATGATCAGGAACAGTATTCAGAGACTGCACTCTTGAAGAATCTGCTCTTGATAGAGATGTTTCGTTAATTTTCCAGGAGGGTGTCCATCACCTGTACATCCACAAATTCCAGTACCTAGAGCTCTCTCCCTGCAGTCCTCTTAAAGCACCTTGCTCCCTTGTCTTCAGGGTATGAGCCCAGAGTCTCAGGTCTCTCATTTCATTCTCTGTAAGTGCCTAGGACCAATGATTCTCAGATTCAGAGCCTCTGCCCAAATTCTGAGACAGCAGAAAAAGTTGCACTTAGAACAGGGAGTGTGCAGGGAAGGGTTTTGGCAAGGTCTGGAAAGGCCTTAAACCATGAAGGTTGGAGGAAGGCTTGTAACTGTACAAGGGTAAAAAGAAGGCTTGATTCCAGGAAAGGAAGGGGCTTCATGCAAAGGTGCAAAGATGCAAATCACTGTGACATGTTACAATGACATTAAGAAGACCAGCCAGATGAGAGCATGAGGCAGCCATGACTAATGACAGTTTCTGAGATCTTTCCAGTAACTGGGGCCATTTTACATTCAGAGTACATCTAATTCCCAGCAGTGAGTTCTTCAATGGAGATGGGCAGATAACGGGGAGCTGCAGTAATGTGGGAGGCAACATTATTTGTCAAGGAGTGGGAAGAGAGTGGCATTATTAGTTGTAGGGATGTATTAAAAGTTTCAGCCAGCTGTCTGTTCACAGCACCCTCTTCTCTTTGGTTTCCACATGGCCTGTGCCATGTTTCATTCCTGAGCTCTCCTCCTGGGCGATGTCCACTGTTTGCTGTCACGCTGAAGCCAGTCAAACGCCACCCTCTTGGCTTTGCTAGGGTCCCTCACATGAAAACACCAATACCCACTTCCAGTTTATCGGCTCCCAATATTCCCAAGCCAATGCCTGTGGGTGCCCAGACATGCTGGGCTCTGTGTGGCTTTGGACAGTGTCCTTCCCTCCGTTCACTGCTCCATTTTGTAGCCAGCACCCTAGAGCAATAATGCTTGTGCCCGTAACTCCTCAGAGTCTCTCAAAGGAAGCAGCTTCTTCCACCTCTTGTCTACTACTTATTTCCTAGAGGAAGATTTCCATGCCCACAAGTTTCCATGCACACCTCCACAGGAGCACACAGCAGCCGGCCCAGGGCTCCGTCATCAACGGAGATAGAACCGGCAAAGATGCACCTGCAACTTGTCTTCCCCTGCCTCGCCCCAAACCTCTCCATTTCAGAGCACAGGCTTTGCTTTCACTTTGTCTTAACTAAAATGTCCATTTAGATGGTTCACTGAAAACATTGACATACTTATTCCAAAGGGGAATTTAAGCCTCCACATTATGGAAGATAGAAAACTGATGGCAATGTTTAAATGGCAGCTGTTCTAGCTTCTACCTATCAGGTTAAAAACATGCACACACTTTAAAACCATGTTTTAGGTAAAATACATAAATGAACAACCAAGTTTTTATAACACCTGGCTTTTCTAAAAGAGCACAGTTGAAGCCCTCCCGAATTCTCCTGGAAAGCCTAATGACATGATAGTTTTCAGTGTTTCTGACCATCTTTCTTTCTGTTCTTTGGAATCTGGGTCAGAGGCAGTATTCGGAGTATATTTCTTATGTGATTTTTTTTTTATCCTGGCAATATGGGAAATTATAGAAAAATCAAAACATCTATTATGTATTTAAACTACACTCCAAGTTAATGTAATTAATCTATTCCTCCTTCCCCACCTTCCTTCTTCCCTCCCTCCCTCCCTTTCTGCCCCTTTTTCCCCCTCTCCACTTTCTCCTTACTTTCCACAACCATGTATTAAGCACCGAGGCAACTGAGGCAACTGTGCTAAGGGTCTGTGAATCTAGAAATAAGCATGCCCCTTCCCGCCCCTCCAGCAAGTATTTATTGTCTTATGAGAAAGGCAGACGTATTAAAACATTGCAGAGTATAATCACATACAGTGTTATATGGCATATTCTGGAAATACAAACTTGGGCGTGGTTAACTTTACCTGGCATAGGCAGGAAGGATTAACAGAGGAAGTGACATGAGCTTACTCTTGAAGAAATTGCTGATATTTCTTTAGTTTTCTAACAGGATAAAGATATTCCTTACTTATTTTACTTCTGCCTGAGGACTAGTTTTTCTACACGAGAATATACAGAGGTTTGTCGCACTCGCGGGAACTGAAAATAAGTGGAAATGCGAGCAATTCTCTGACAGGATAGATGACCAGAGGGACCATAAACATGGTTACTTTACAGGGATGGTGCAAAACATCAACTTAGGGTGTTCTGTGATTATAACATTGAAACATATCAAGATTAATATAATTGTTAAACATACAGATGAGGATATCCAAAAACATAGGAATCATAAGATGAATTCCTATGAAGTATGGAGATTAAAAATACAGTTTATAGAAAGACTAATGCTTAGAGTCTTGAAACAAAAATGATTGACATGGGTTTTGGGGAGAGTGGAATTTGCAGAGAGGGTATAAGTGAGGGTTCTGAAGTTAGAAGCCCAGATTTGAATCCCAGCTCTAGACCGCAGCATGCCACGTGACCACAGGCAAAATTGTTTATCTCTCTTTTTTAGTTTCATTATCTATTAACTAGGAATTCAAAGTGGTTTCTAGTTTATAGGTTTGTTATCATGATTAAATGAGAAAATGCCTGAAGTACAGTCCATTATACATATGGTAGACTCAATAAATATTGACTTGTCATCATCATTATTTTATGAAAAGCAAGCGATGAAGCAACATGACTCTGGCAACTTAATCCTGATTGCCAACAACATACCAATGATTTGCTCTTCATGTGATGTGAAATTTCCCAAGGTTTATTGAGTGTACACAGTTGGAGAACGTACAACAGCACAATTATGTTTCAAGCCATTACTATTTAACTTATTTTGATGAATGCCATTTGTGGGGGAAAAAAAAAGCAAAGCAGATAAGTACATATTAAGATGCCTTTTGGGAGCTCCACTCTCCCTACTAAAAGTATTTTTCTAAGTAATATAGCTTCAGAACATCTTGATTGCAATAGCTTTAGAATATTTACAACAAAAGCAGCTCTTTTAGGAAAGTTGAGGTGGCTGAAAGTTAATGTGTCTTAATGCATGAAGAGCTTACAGGTGATCTGTCCACAAGATTGCAGGTCATATGTGTTCATGAAGCCAGTGGAAAATCAATAGTTTACAGTACCTACATTCTGGTTCTTTCCAGGAGAGCTGACGTAGAGCTGGAGTGGCTTCATCTGCCTCTTTTACAATAAGACATTATGAGTACATAATTGCAGTGTTAGCAGAAGGCATCACATGTGTGCCTCCACATTTTAAGGAAAGCCAAGTTGTCTTCCATTTGTCATGTGTATATGAATACGTGAATACATGTAAGAGTTCTCTGTTTTCACAGAGTTGCGGAAGTGATGGTCCACAAAGTTACACAGATGTCAATGTATTTCAAAGCAATTCACTGAAAGAACTAAGAAATGAAGAAGCTCAGATTTCTGGCTTCCAGGCTATTGAACTATTCTGCATGTAGCTATGCTGACAAGTAATTTCATTTGACAGGACCTGCGAGCCCATGTCTATTCTGCTAAGAAAGGATTGTTAACCTTTCCTTGAATGCAATAGTGGTTTGCAACTGTGTGTTTGGCCCTCATCTCCCTGTCTACCAAGCCTTGATTGCTCCTGTATTTAAAAGGCACATTAAACACACCATGGGCCGGGCGCAGTGGCTCATGCCTGTAATCTCAGCACTTTGGGAAGCTGAGGCGGGTGGATCACTTGAGGTCAGGAGTTTAACACCAGCCTGGCCAACATGGTGAAACCCCGTCTCTACTAAAAATACGAAAAAAAATTAGCCGGGTGTGGACATGCCTGTGGTCCCAGCTACTCAGGATGCTGAGGCAGAAGAATTGCTTGAACCTGGGAGCCAGAGGTTGCAGTGAGCTGAGATCATGATACTGTACTCCAGCCTGGGCAACAGAGTGACTCCATCTCAAAAAAAAAAAAAAAAAAAACCACCATGGACATGGTCACTGGGAGATCACAGGATTCACTGACAAGGTTTCCTTAAAAAGTTGACACTGCAAGAAAGGGTAGGCAATAGAAGGGAGTCACTAAAAAGATGGAATGAATTGGACAGTATATACGCAGAGACATGACATGGATTAGAAAAGGCTTACTTTCTGTACTGCACAGGAAGGAAGAAAACAAAAGTACCTTTGCAGATTTGATGGTCAAATGAGAGTATACGAATCTTCTGAAATTATTTATAAATAATACATAACTTAAAAATACAATCTGGACATGAACACAATATAGAAACATATAGAAGTTATATACTTATATAAAAAATATGTAATCTGTTTCATAATTTGAAAAAAAGACTTATTTGGTGCATGTGCTGACTATGAACAACAAAGGAATGAAACACTGGACTTATTTTTGAGATGCTTAACAGTTTAGTCTAATTTATGAGACTGCTTTCTCTTTGCTGTTGCAAATACTTTAGGTCTTCGATGAATTCAAAATTCATTCTTAGGTGTAAAAGTTAGATCTTTGTTTGGGACCGCACCAAGGTCACTAGGGTTTAGAACTGAAGCATCTATGTGGTTTTAGAAGTTCCTGAGTCTAAAAAGGGTTCACTATAGTGAGAAAAAAATTCGCTTTACAAGAGCCTTACACACAAAAAGTAATATTCCTGGGAATACATTTAATCAAGGAGATGAAAGATCTCTTGAAGGAGAACTGCAAAACTCTGTTTTAATTTTTAACAAAAGAGTGGTAAATGTAAAAATTTTGAAATAGAAAAAAGTGGGCTGGTTGCTGTGGCTCACGCCTGTAATCCCAGCACTTTGAGAGGCCGAGGCGGGTGGATCACCTGAAGTCAGGAGTTCAAGACCAGCCTGACCAACATAGCGAAACCCTGTCTCTACTAAAAATACAAAAATTAGCTGGGCATGTTGGCGCATGCATTTACTCCCAGCTACTTGGGAGGCTGAAGCAGAAGAATTGCTTGAACCTGGGAGGCAGAGGTTGCGGTGAACCAAGATCGTGCTATTGCACTCTAGCCTGGGCAACGGAGTGAAACAGTGTCAAAAAAAAAAAAAAAAAAAGGAAGGAAGGGAGGGAGGGAGGAAAGGAGGGAGTCATAACTGATACAAACAAACTGGAAAACATCCCATGCTCAGGATTGGAAGAATCAATATCATTAAAATGACCATACTGCCCAAAACAATCTACAGATTCAATGTCATTCCTATCAATATACCAATGCCATTTTTCACAGAACTGGAAAAAACAATTCTAAAATTGATATGGAACCAAAAAAGAGTCCAAATAGCCAAAGAAATCCTAAGCAAAAAGAACAAAGCCAGAGGCATTACATTACATGATTTCAAACTATGCTACAAGGTTATAGTAACCAAAACGGCATGACGCTAATACAGGAGCGCTGGAAAGGGAAGAGTATGGTCCTTTTAAATGATATGGAGGGAAGGGAAGTGCTGGGTAAAGGAGGGTGTGGTCCCTGGCTAGGGCTCCACCCCCACGGACCTAGGTGAAGACAGGCAGTCCTGCTTTCTGGCCCAAATGTTGCATTTTCTAAGACCACCCTGACCCGCCACACCCCCATCCTGGGCCTGTAAAAACCCGAGACCCTAGCAGGCAGACACACAGGCGGCCAGACACGGAGAGGGGCACATCGGCGGAAGAAGATGCAAGCTGCTGGTCTAGTCATGGAGAGAGCGAGGAGAGGAGCAGGCTAGGAGAAGAGCACACGGACAAACACCTGCAGGCGACCAGCAGAACCACGTGGAGTTTGGCTAGGGCGGTCGGAGGAGAGCCCTGGCCCCGGAGCAGCCCTACTCCGGGGGAAAACCATCTTCCTTCTTGCTCCCCCATCAGCTGAGAGATACTTCCACTCAATAAAACTTTGCCCCCATTCGCCAAGCCAACGTGTGATCTGATTCTTCTGGTACAGCAAGGCAAGAAACCGGGGATACAGAAAGCCCTCTGTCCTTGTAACAAGGTAGATGCTCTAACTGAGCTGGTTAACACAAGGTTCCCATAGGCAAACTAAGAGAACACCCTGTAACACATGCCCAGTGGGGCTTTAGGAGCTGTACACATTCACCCCGAGACACCGCTGTGGGGTGGGAGCCCCCCAGCCTGCCCGTCTGTATGTTCACCCAGAGGTTTGAGCAGCAGGGCTCTGAAGGAGCAAACCACACCCCCACCGCATGCCCTGCTAGGGGGACAAGGGAACCTTTCCCATTTCAATACTGGTACAAAAATAGACACATATATCAATGGAGCAGAGTAGAGAACCCAGAAATAAAGCCGCATACCTACAAGCAACTGACCTTTGGTAAGTTGACAAAAACCAACAATGGGGAAAATACACCCTATTGAATAATTGGTGCTGGGAAACTGGCTAGGCATATGCAGATAAGTGAAACTGGAACGCTACCTCTTACCATATGCAAAAATTAACCCAAGTTGGATTAAAGACTTATGTGTAAGGCATTGATTTATTAAAATCCTAGAAGAAAACCTAGGAAAAACTCATCTGGACACTGGCCTAGGCGAATAATTTATTACTAAATCCTCAAAAGCAAATGCAACAAAAGCAAAAATTGACAAGCTAAAGAGCTTCTGCACAGCAAAAGAAACAATCAGCAGAGTAAACTGACAACTTACAGAATGAGAGAAAATATTTGCAAAGTATGCATTGGATAAAAGACTAATATCTAGAATCTATAAGAAACTTAACAACAGTAAAGACCCATTAAAAGGGGACAAAGGACATGAACAGACACTTCTCAAAAGAAGACATACAGGCAGCCAACAAACATATTTAAAAATGCTGAACATCTAATCATCAGAGAAATGCACATTAAAACCACATGAGATACCAGCTCATACCAGTCAGAATGGCTGTTGTCAAAAAATAACATATATTGGCGCAGATGTAGGGAAAAGGGAGTGCTTATACACTGTTGGTGGGCGTGTCAATTAGCACAACCTCTATGGAAAACATTATGGAGATTTCTCAAAGAACCAAAAATGGAACTCCCATTCAACCCCGCAATCCCACTGCTAGGTAACTACCCAAAGGAAAAGAAATCATTCTATCAAAAACTCGTATGTTTATTGCAACATTATTCACAAGAGTAAAGTAATGAAATCAACTTAAGTACCCATCAATGGTAGATTGGATAAAGAAAATGTGGTACATATACACCATGGAATACTGTGCAGCCAAAAAAAGAACAAAATCCTGTCCTTTGCAGCGACATGGATGCAGCTACAGGCCATAATCCTAGGGGAATTAATGCAGAAACAAAAAATCAAATAATTGCATGTTCTCCCTTATAAGTGGAAACTAAACGACGGGTACACATGGACATGAAGACGAGTACGATAGACACTGGGGAATTCTAAAGTAGGGAGGGAAGGAAGGGGGTAAGGGTTAAAAAACTACCTATTGGGCACTATGTTCACTATTTGGGTGATGGATTCAATGGTAGCCCAAACCCCAATATCACACGATATACCCATGTGCAAAGCTGCACATGTACCACCTGGATTTAAAATTTAAAAAAAAGAAATGCAGGATCTCAACCCATCCCAGAAGTAAGGAATCAAAATCTGCATATTAGCAGGATCATCAGGTGATTTGTATGCACAGTAATATCCTAGAAACTTCGGATGAGAAATATGTTTCTTATCTGAGCATGTGGGGATATTTTAGTCATGAAGGGACTTCAAAATGTTCATGGAAATGAAATTAAAAGATAATTTTAAAAAAAAAAATAAAATTATATATATATATATATATATATTTATATAAGGACATCAAAAAGTATGAGAGGAAAAGATTCTAGTCTTCATAAAGCATAAAGGGATTGGACGACCTTGAATTTGTACTGATTAATTATTCGAAAGCCTTTGTTAAAAAGCATCAGATTTTTAATCATTTGTTTAAGTGTGGTTTTATATGATAGTTTATCTGTTTTCTTATCAAGTACATTACATATATATGTAATGCATATGTATGTAATATATATTACATGTATATGTAGTAGTACATTACATATATGTAATGTATATGTATATGTATGTAATATACATTACATATATATGTAATACATGTGTGTGTATATATATATATATATATATATATTTTTTTTTTTTTTTTGAGACAGAGTCTCGTTCTGCCACCCAGGCTGGAGTGCAGTGGTATGATCTCGACTCACTGCACCTTCCACTTCCCAGATTCAAGCAATTCTCCTGCCTCAGCCTCCTGAGTAGCAGGGATTATAGGTACACACCACCATGCCCGGCTAATTTTTGTATTTTTTGTAGAGATGAGGTTTCACCATGTTGGCCAGGCCGATCTCGAACTCCAGACCTCACAGTCTGCCTGCCTTGGCTTCCCAAAGTGCTGGGATTACAGGCATGAGCCACCGTGCTGGGCCCATTACATATTTTAACAGAAAATTCAAAGAGAGCTATTCTTGTTAGTCATGGCATTCCTAAATTTTAAAATGTAGAAATAAGGGGAGAATCTTTATTAGTCTTATATGTGAGAAATAAATCAATTTCTGAATTCCACTACATATTAACTGTTAACTCCCCAATTTCAAAATTTAAGATGTTTTTTGAAATGCTTTTCTCGAGTAAGTAGATGCTGATAAGCTTGAACTTTTTTGTTTATCTACATATATATATGTCCCTTACCAACTGCTTTGAAATTGTAAAAGAACCAAGATATGTATGTTTAGCCTATCAGCTACATCCAACTTCATCAACTACTTTTTAATATTCAAATGAAAATATTTTCAGTATCGTACAAAAGAATATCTAGAAAAACATTCATATCTTTAAATAGGATTTTGCTCTTTTCAGACATCATTTGTATTTTTCTTTGCTTTTATCTTTTTTTTTTTTATTTTCAATTCATTGGTCACTTAGTCAGCATTCTGTCACTAAGGATTCCAGTTCCATCCAAGCTGTCCCTATGTTCTGTCCATGTTTACTGCAAGTCAGAAGTGCGCTGCAGTCACAGATTTGCAGGGCTGAAGCCTAATGAGCTCTCCAAGCCTGACCAAGCCACAAAAACACAGTTGCTCTCTGCAGGAAGAGTCTGCTGTCCCTCCATCCTCTCAACTTTGAGCACAGGTTGCAAATGCACATGCAGTTACAGGTGCTGCTGATATTAGACCAAGGCTGAGCAAAACCACTTTGTGATCTTTTTTTTTTCCTTTGAGACGGAGTTTTGCTCTTGTCGCCCAGGCTGGAGTGCAATGTCACAATCTTCGCTCACTGAAATCTCTGCCTTCCGGGTTCAAGCAATTCTCCTGCCCCAGCCTCCTGAGTAGCTGGGATTACAGGCGCCCGCCACTATACCAGGCTAATTTTTGTATTTTTAGTAGAGACGGGGTTTCACCATGTCGGCCAGGCTGGTCTCGAACTCCTGACCTCAGGTGATCCACCCACCTTGGCCTCCCAAAGTGCTGTGATTACAGGCGTGACCACCATACCTAGCCGTGATTTTTAATACATAAAGTTATCTAGCATATGGGCAATCACAGATTAAAAGTTTATTGTAGTCTGTTGTGCTAACAAAGCATAGACCAAGGACTCTGCAAGTGTTCTTTGGCATGCCAGATCTTAAAAGCTCCAGAAGCACTCTTCAGCTGGGTCCTGTCACTGCTCAGCAGATTAATTACACATCAGCGCAATAAGCCATAAGCGTTCCAGGGGAAGTTATTGCAGTGTATCGTTTCAATGATCTGTAGATAGACTGCTGGGAGACTTGTTTTGAACAGTGCCTTTCAATCCATCTCTGAGCTTGAGGGTGCACCGAGGCATGCCAGAGTTGGAAACACTTCGATGCCCCTCAAAGTATTCTTTCAGCTCCTTAGCCCATGTCTTACATGGTTCTGGAGCTTCTAATGACACTCTAACAGCTATAGCACTTATTATTTACTTATTCAACACACAGGCATCCAGGGCCCAATGGAAAGGTGAATGAGGAAGATATTTAGGGAGAGACTTGGCACTTAATGCTTAAGTCATGAATAACCTTGTTGGTCTCTGTGTAGCTCATGTTTTTCTCCATAAAAATGTAAATTTGGTTATAGAATTTTAGCTCTAGTGTTTATGATTCTGATAGTGGAAAGAAAATACCTTGGTAGCTCTTCCTGAAATGTTGTATGAGTCAGTAAACCATCTAAGTATGGTTGATCACCAAAGTTGTAGAAGGAAGCATGTGATGCTTTACATAAGAAGAATTTGTGATATTTTAATGTAGCGATATAATAGTCAAAGAATGATGTGATATTCAGCTATTGCACCAAGGCTAAATTATGGGGAAATAATAATATAAAAACAGGTGACTTGCTAAGTGTAGTGCTGTAGATTTTATATTTAACTTAGAGTTTCAGATAATATAAAGTCATTACATAGTAATCTCATTATTGCAGAGCCCGCTCATGTAGGATTTATTTAATGGTAGAAAGCTATACTCAAGATAGGTTTCAGCTCTTGGGAGGACAAAAAAGCATCCTAAGTGTATAAATACAATTAGAGATTATTATACAAAGTTGAGCACACTGAGAAATCACTTTGAAATGATCAGTTTGCACATTACAATTTTCTATACTAATTGTAAATCATTCATGTTGCTTTTTTAAAGCAGGCCCTACAACACATCTGTCAAGATTATGAGAGCTTAATTTGTATTACCATAAAAGACTGAAAATAATAAAAACATGCTTTTCTTGCAAAATATTTGATAATTTAGACTCCAAGTAATTAAAAAATGGCTCCTCTCATCATTAGTTTTTCTTATTTTAACCACTTCTCCCAAGAATGGGATATGAGCACACATGCATTTGTTTTAAACCAGCTATTGAGCCTCAAGACTTTGACTTCGTCTGTCTAAAAGTTATTATGGGCCGGGCGTGGTGGCTCACACCTGTAATCCCAGCACTTTGGGAGGCCAAGGCGGCTGGATCACGAAGTCAGGAGATCAAGACCATCCTGGCTAACACAATGAAACCCCGTCTCTACTAAAAATACAAAAAATTAGCTGAGCATGGTGGTGGGCGCCTGTAGTCCCAGTTACTTGGGAGGCTGAGGCAGGAGAATGGCGTGAACCTGGGAGGCGGAGCTTGCAGTGAGCAGAGATCACGTCACTGCACTCCAGCCTGGGTGACAGAGCAAGACTCCGTCTCAAAAAAATAAATAAAAATTTAAAAATAAAAGTTATTATGGCCTGTGTTCTTCATCTCTGTTCCAGATCTTTCCCACAGGGTCATGGTGCTCATTGCATAGACAGCCAGCTACCTCAGCAAGACACATAGGAACAACAGAAACTCTCTCTCGGGGTTTCTTTTTTCATGCCTGGTATTAGTTTATTTTAAGATGAATGCAGCTTGTCTTATAGAAATCAAAAAAAGAAATAGAAAAGCTAAGTGACAGAAAAGGTTAACTATGAAATTTTGAAGCCTGTATATAATCCCTTGCTGTGACAGGCAACGTTTCAGAAGATGATGGATGTGATTTTTCCCAAGGGGATCTTTTACTGCAATGGAGAAAATATCTGAATTAATTAGATACAAAAGCCAATACTGTTGAGCCTCTGCTGAGAAAAACTATATTTGTCGTGAAGAATGATCACATCAAATGTTAAAACAAACCATGGTTTTTCAAACATTCTTGAAATATTTAGTTATAGTTTCAATGGTTAAAATTTTCAGTGTTACATTTAATGTGGTGATTTTCTATCATTTAGTCAGAATTAGATTTTTCTACAATATTTATGACATGAACATAATGGATATGATTTATGGGGCACGTAATATTGTCAGGCACCATGCCACATGCGTTCTATACACATATTGGATCCCATTTAACCCTCATAGTTTCTATGTGGTAAGGGTCATTTTCCTCATTGTAACATGTACATGCATGTAAACTAGGCCTAGATTAGCAAACATTTAATGCTACATAACTAGTGATTCCTAGACCTGAATTTCAAACCAGCTTGATGAATTCCCAAGTACAGGCTCTTAACCACCCTATGGAGCTGACTCCATAAGATTTATCTCCCTATGGAAGTTCTAAAAATTGCTATTTACAACATTTTCATAAAGCCACACAAAATAATGAAATGAGCTTCACAAAATGTAAAACACAAAAAATTAATCCGCATGCTATGAGCTTAGATATTTAAGACAAACTCTTTGTTAATAAGGGGCCATTTGAGCAGGCCTGGGAGGGAGGCAGATGTTTGAGTTGGACACACACAGTTGACTGAGTGGAAGTGTGTGAATTTCAGAGCTGCATGTGTGAGGTTTTGGAAGGTGGAGTTGGCGTGTTGGGTAGGCATCCATCCTGCCCATCCCCTGTCGTTACTGCATGATCTTGAAAGCATCAGATGCAGAAGGAACTACTGTGAGATGAGCAGTGACAGCCACTTTATTGCCAGGGTCCTGTGCCTAAAGCTCCATGACATCGCCCTGGTAAAGGCGAGGTAGGACTCTGTGGCATGCTTGTGCTTGAGACTGAAGACAACCTTCAGGCTCTCACCATATATAAATTGTGATCTCAGGGTTGTTACTGTTGAGTGACCAGTGGGGATGGGGCGGCCACGAGGAGAGTGTTCCAGGGTAACTTGCATGACCATCTAATACCCTACTTCTAGTTGGCCCTGCTAGCAATAGACATGGCCCAACTAAGGAATCAAATGTTGGCCATCGTAAGAACCTTCCCCCTCCTCGTGATGGGAGATGAAGGTTGGCAAGGGGTAGTCAGAGCACCTCAGGAGTCCTGTGCACTTTCTACCTATCAAGACAAGAAGAAAGACAGGAGGAGCATTTTATCCCCTTTCAAAGAGGATGTTTTGTCCAAGGGGCAGTCTGCAGGGGTTCCAAGGCAAGTTACGTTTTGTGTATGGAAAGTCAGTGATGGAAAAAATGCTCAGTAATTTTCTAATCGGCCTGTATTTTCAAGAGTCTATTATTAATTTGAATTAAATTCATGTATGTGATTCATATGTATGATTAATGTGGCTTACAGAAAATAAATTGGAACAACAACAGATGTGTCACCTTTGCTATGGATTCAGTTTGTTTTTTTTTTTTTAAACAAGAATTAGTCCCACCTTTTATTTCTTTGGCAGAAAATTGCCCTATAACATAAAACTGACTTCCATAAAATATCAGTAAATTTGAAATGCCAGATGGAGACCTTCATCTCGGCAGTTTTGAACTGTTCTTTTCTATTTTAGAGTCTCAGAATGAATACTTATCTTGTCAGCTTATGCTCTATTGTACAAAGGTTCTGTTTCGTGTAAACGAACTTCAGTCAATTTACAACAAATTGATTTCCATCTCTACGAATATCCTACCCTGCGAGTAGATACTTTCCATGAATATGTCATTTACATTTGATTTCTGACCTCAGCCTTATATATTGATTGTAACATATAAGCATTCGTACTTTCAGTCTTGAAATTTGAAAGTTCTAGGCTTACCATTTTCTCACCGAAGGACTTTCCTATATTATATTCTTTATGTCTGAATAACTCTTTCATTCTTCTAGCTAGAATGCTGTAGAATACGTTGCAATTTGCTTCAATTTCAGAGAATAGAAGGGTGAGCAGTGGAAGGTGACAGGGGAGAAAGGAAGGGAGGAGGGATGCATTGAAAACAGGCTTCAGCAGCAAGAGTGTAGCTGACAATCTCCAGCTTACACATGCCATTCCTGCTGAAAATTAGGCTGTGGCTGAAACCGGACCTTGAAGGGGAGAGTATTACAGCCCTGAATTAAGTGGGTTCTGCGCTTCTGACTGAAAGCTAGGATTGCCATACTACTTTTCCCTTTGCAATTACCTTTGATACACAGCTCTTTTTTTCTCTAGCTTCTGATCATCATCCTTAGCCCATATACTTGTTACTGCAATTGAGGGAAAAGAAACCAATCATACAATCTCAAAGAAGCCTTTTTTCTCCCGGAAGAATGAAGCTCAGTGGTGTACTTGTGTGAGTTCCTTTTCTCTACTGCCACACTTGAGTGATTTGTTAGCCTAACATTTCAGAACTCACAGTCAGAGAAACCTTCCCCACCGCTTCACTAGAGGAAACACTTGACAATACATTTGAACGGTTGGCTTCTAATTTTCAAAAGGATCAATCGCAAAAGTTCCTGTTCTTAAAGTCATGCTGCAAGTTTACTCAAGATAATATGTTTTAAATTTCATGTTTTCTGCAAGGAGAACACGTTGTCTTTCAACAATATGATATTATACAAAAAGTAATTGTTATTGAAAAATACCAGAAACAATCTAGGAGTTGCCTAAACCAGGAGAGTACAACCATTCAGTAGCGTACTATGCAGCTGGGAAAAAGGCATGAGAAAGACCTCTACACGCTGAGGTGGAGTAATTTAAGGACTACCTTGCTGAGTGAAAAAAAAAATACGAGGGCTTATCTGTATTGTGTTATCTTATTTGCAGGAGTGAAGGGGACTGAGTGGAGTGGAGTACAGAGCTCCCCTCAGCTGGGAGAGAGAGCCAGGTGTCAGAGTAGCCATTTAAAGCAACAAGCCCTTAATGAGTTAAACCTTTCATCACTCACTGCGGTGTATAGGGAGTGGTATAGGGAGGAAGCCCCAGCTCCCTCCAGTTCCTGTTTCCTCTGTGGAATGGTTTACTGGTCAAGGGTCAGGTGGATCCGTGTGGACATGGGTGACCCAAACAAAAGCCTCCAGCAGTTTTATGGACCCTGTGGCCAGGTGAAGAGAGCTCAGAGTGGACTGAGTCACAGTGAGGAAGCATGTCTTCAAGGTTTCCCCTCCTCCTGGAAGGAGGCCTCTGCAGAGGTGCCTGAAGAGAGCCTTGCCCAAGGCCTCAGCTAGAGACCTAGGTATGAAGCAGTGTGAGTATGTGAAAAAGCCTGACTGGCCGGGGGCTCCGAAACCTTGACTGTGCAGGGCTCTGGCTGTGCTCTGAATCCCAGGTGGGAGGGCAGCTTCGCTCAACTGCCCAGGCTCTGACCTGAAATATCACACGTGGGTTTTTAACCAGGACCCACACTGAAAGTATGCATGTCTGCTGATTTTTATCAAAGAAATGGGAAGAATAAACCAGAAACAAGTGAGATAAATTTCCCTATGGGGGGTGAGTAGGAACTGAATGGGAGGTACGAGGGGGTAGCAGTGCCCAGCCAGGGCCCAGGTTAGGAGAGTGACCCTTCTCGGAATCTTTTTGTATAGCTTTGACCTTTGGAACCTTGTTAATGTATTATGTTAAAAAAAAATTAGCAAGGACACAGAATAAAACAAACTAAAACCAATTATAAATGCAAACAAATGAACTTAATAGTATTTCAAATAGATAATATGGCACAGTGAAAGGGAAAAGGAAATTTCCAAATAACTTTACCCACTGAATTATTTACTATATACCTTCAGCATAATGTCAGAACTCAATATAAAAATGAATTTAATAAGTAGTTTTGTTTTTGTTCTGAGTTATCATTTCTATAACTCCTTTCTGTGTATTCTAAATTTGATAAACTGAACAAATATTGAGATAACCAGAGTCAGATTTATCAGTGTCACAGAAGGAAGCTACAGATATTGAAAAAGAAAAGTCTCGAATAAACACTGTGGTGCTTGATTGGAATCACAGTTATCACTATGCAGTTGGGGTTGTCATAAAGATATTTTTGTGTATAACACACACATTTCCTAGTTTCGTCTTTGAGAATATCTGGAAGCAATGACATCCCACTAGGAATGGATATACCTGGCACTCAGTTTCTGAACATTTTCTCCACTAAAAATACTAGGGCTCCTCATAGAAATGGTTGATTCTGGGGTTGGAGCCAGGAAAGTATAATAGGAGCCTGGGACATTTTTCTTACACCAGAAAAGAAAGAAGGATGCATGTAACAGCGAAGACGTATCCAAAAGACAAGGGATTTAGCTTCAAAGGGCTCCCATTGGCTACTCTAGGGGAACTGAGTATCAAAATAAGTAATGATATTATGACCAATAGATGTTAACCCAGTAAAAAATAGGAATCCATGGGTCTGGATGATATAACCAAATAAATACATAATTAAATAAATGTTAGAAGTCTCTTCCTCTCTGTAAAATTCCACATGTAGAAGGATTGATTCATTTAGAAAAACTGCAGTTTGGCAACCATCATACTAATAATTGATTCAAGCAGGGCTTATCAATGGATACTAAAACTGGTAAGTAGAGGTTTGATTAACAGCAGAATATTTGCATGGCCTTGTCCCCCCAGAAAACACTTATTCAACATAAAAATAAAAATCAGGAACCTTACAGTGGAGAAACCTGGCAGGAACCACCTGAACCAAATGATCAAAGCTGAAATATTGGGACAAACGATAGCATGTGTCTCCTGATATAAACATCAGACAAACCCAGATTGAGGAACATTCTACACAAAAACTGGCCTACACTCAACAGAAAATGTCAAGGCTGTGAGAGAGAGATTGAGGGACTGTTCCAGATCAGAGGGGACTGAAAGTACATGAAAACTCAATGCAGCAGGTGGTCCTCGGTTCAATATGGGAGGCTTGGGTGTTACTGATATAATTGGTTCAATTTACAAGTAAGAATCAGATTTGCTCAATTAGGTAACAGCATTCTATCAGTATATTCTGATTTTGAGAAAAGTATTGTGTAAAAATTTATGTAAATGAATGTTTCTATTCTCAGGAAATACCAAGCGAAGTGTTTAGGGGTAAACGGACATCCTATCTGAAAGTTACTTTCAAATGGTTTAGAAAAAATAATTACATACATAAAGATGTATAATAATGTACATTATATATAGTTAAATATGTATATGTGCATATATTTACTTTTCATTTACTTGTTTTAGTTTACTTTCTTTTTAAATTTACTTTCTCTATATAATGTACATAGAGAAAGATTGAGAGAAGAAGATAAACTAAACGTGGAAAAAATACCAGTATTTGAGGAGGCTGGATGAAGAATATATAAGAGTTCTTTGTACAATTTTTGC